>NC_031999.1:19436260-19592365 GCF_001879085.1 Nicotiana attenuata
CCTATCTCACCATATCTCACACCCCGTCTAACCTCCGATGTAACACCACCGTCTCCCGCCGTCCGTCGTCGGCCGGAAATCGCTTCCGCCGGCGGCGATCACCCAATGGCCCCCAAAATTTTACCATGGATTCCTCTCATTCTCCTCTTTCCAAACCCCCAAACCCCGTCCCTCAAATCCNCCCAGGACCGCTGCATTCAGGAGTTGCTTAAGGAGATTTATTTTTATTTTAAGTTATTTTGAGTATGTTTTTTTTTTATGTCGTCTTTTACTTTCTAGTTTTGTACAATAATGTCAAGTTTTTTTTTTTTTGTTATTTTGTAAAGGCATGGTATAACTCAAAAATCCAAAAAAAAAAGAAAACAAAAAGATGTTGCATTTTATATTTTCGTTATAAGTTTTCTTTAGAATACTAATTCTAGAAATGAAAAATTGAGGTTGTTTCTCCTTTAGGTAATTAATATCTAGGACTTAAAATGAATTATTTTTATGTTTCCTTTAGTATATTAGGACCAAAATTCAAAAAAAAAGAAGAGAATTTTCTTTTAGTACTTCTTTAAAAGCTTTCCTTAAGGTGTTAATTTCAAAACCCAAAAAGATTTTCTTTTGAGGTGTTTCTTTGGCAAATTAGTGAAAAAAAATTTTATTTTCATTAGAACTTTAGGATATTGTACATAGAAAATAAAAATACTTTATCTTTTGTTTATCATTAGAATTCCTGCTTTAGGCAATCAAAATTAAAAAAAAAGAAAGAAAGAAGCATTTTGTATTATCTTTTTCATTGCTTGTTTCGAAATCTTGCGTCAGGATATTAAATGAAAATTCGAAATGCTTTTCTTTGGTTTATTGTTCGGACTTCATTTCAGAAAAAAGAATCAAAAAATATTTTCTTCTTGTAGGATTTTTCCTTAATAATTTCCCATAGGGTGTTTGTTTCAAAAAGAGAAAAAATACATGAGTTTAGAGTGGTCATTAAGGCAAAAAAAAAAAAAAAAAAAAGAGGAAAAAAAAAAGAGAATGTCGGTTTGTTTACTTTATTCCCGTTTTTTTTTACGAACTACGCTTGGTCTGATTCACGCGGGGTCGTGATACGTAGGCAATCTCCATAGGATTCGACCGTTTATAAATAATAAAAGGGAAAATTAAAAAGGAATGATACAAATAGGGGAAAAACCAAAGGAAGGAGAATCCAAAAGAGGGAGAGAAAAACAAAGTGAAAAGGGAAAGATAAGAGTAGGAACTAATCGGCAAGAGAAAGAAATGGAAAGCCGGGATGACGCATGTGATCGAAATAATAGCAACGTTTGACTGCTTAGGTGCATCCATCCATCAATGTGCGGTTATCTATGTGTTAATGCCCTAACCGCTAACAAGTTGTTGTTGATGAGTCCAGATAGTCCAAAATCTTAGGGACTAAATAGTTAAAAAACTGAATTAAAAGAGGGACCTAGGGTATAAATGAAAATCTGAAGGTTGCCCTAGGCTTTGCCTATAAAAAGGCATACCCCTTGCCTTGTTTCAGAAGTTTTGAAGTTTAGAGGTTTACAAAATCTGAGAAGTTTTGGAGGTCTTAAAGTGGGAGAGGTCTAAAAGTCTTACAAGATTCAGAAGTTTGAAAATCTGAGAGTCTGAGAGGTCCAAAAAATCTGAAAATTCAAAAAAAAACAAAATTCAAACTCAAAAGCTACTGAAAAATCTAAAAAAAAAACTTACTGTTTCATTGAAAATATTTGAGTTTTTTTAGTTCTAAAGCCAAATCACAGCTCATCCGAGGTCAAATGGCTTAAGTTCCTTTATATCTTCAGTAGTTGAAGTTTCAGAGGATCCAGGAGGTTATTTTGAGTTCAATTTGAGTCAATTAAGCTGAGTTTGGGTGTTTAGTGGTGTTGTTTGCTTCAAAACATTCCCTGTTTGCTTAGTATCACTCTCTGAGTTTGAAGTTAACCTTAGGCTGCTGTTTACTGCTGCTGGTCCTTCATCTTCTTACTTTCAATACATTTCCAGGTACATACATCTCAAAATCCCTATGTACTGCTGAAAGGCTGATTTGAAGAAGGAAATAAGAGGATTAGAAGATCTATTATGTTTTACATGTCTGCTTGTGCACTAGAATTACTGTTTTATTCAATAACTCCCTGTATTTGTAGGATGATTTCTATCATTTCCCCTGTGGAAACATTGTAATTGAAAATTGGACGTTTATTGTTTGCATATAGATTACTATACACAGCATATAGGTTATTGTAATTGAAGCAGGACTTTATAGGAATTTAAGTAGATCTATTAGCCTATTAGTTCGAAATTGAGAGTTTGTTATGGTTTAGCCTGCCATTTGAGCATTTGAAGTCATTTGAAGGAACTGAAAACTTGTAATTCATTAAGCTTAGGCATTTAATAATTACAGGTGATCTATTTTCGTTCAATATCAGTGGTCAATGATTGTATGTGAGATGGTATCTCAACGTCCATCATTAGCTTCCTCTTAAATTCTAGTTTCATGTTTCATGTGCATCAGAAATTAAGTCCAGATATTAGTTTATAATTTGAATCATTATTAATTTAGTAAAGCTAGTTTAGTTTAATTTGATTATTACCTGGACCGTCTGGGCCATAAAGAATTGATTTAACATGGCCCAGTTATACAATAACAGTCCAGAATTGATACCAGGCCCACCCCCTTCTAACTCAATTGATTTCATTAAATCAAGGGCCTGGGCGGTCCGGGCCTAAGTCCTAATTTCGATGCCCTCACGCTGGGCCTGTGCAGAAGCCCATTTTGGGCAACTCCTCATAAAACTGGCTGAAAATTCCTCACTATTGGGCCAAATTCAAAGCCAAATGCTGAAGGCTTTAATCAAAAACTATGGGTTCATTTTGTAAAGCAATTTTAGGCTTTCCAAGTTAAGTAGCAAATTTGAATTAAGAGGCCTTCAATAAATGAAGGTCCCCTTGTTTGAATTTGGACTTGATCTTGAGGCCCAAGTTTGTTTGAACATTTCTAATAATAGTCAAATAACAATGCTAATTAATTAGGCCCTCTAGAGACTACACTTAATAGAAAATAATAGTTCTTTTAGGATGACCTTTAAAATAAAACGGGGTGCGCCGCGCCAAACAAAATTCATAAATTGCGTGGCCCGCTTTAAATATTCACATTAAAATATTTAGAACTCGGGACGTGCCATTTAGCGAATTTTCATGGCCTCCCGCAAAGTTAATAACATGTTGGCCACTTTAGGCGCGTTCTTTAATAATTTTACCTTCCTAAATTCGGGTGTGCATTTCATGTTACCCAAATCCAAATCCCAAAACGTTGAAATGTGTCGCGGATCCGGGTGCATTTCATGTGACGTGATTCAAAAACATGTTTTAAACAACGTTCAATTTCTTTAAAATTAATTAAAAGCGGTAAATAATTTAAAAATTACACTATAGGATGACATGTATTAAAATCAAATATCAAGCCATTTATAATAGTTTATGCAACCGTGCTAGAACCACGGGATCCGGGGGTGCCTAACACCTTCCCCCGGGTCAACAGAATTCCTTATTCAGAATTTCTGGTTCGCAGACTCCATTCGGGAAGTCGAAATTTCCTCGATTGCGATTCAAGATAAATCGGTGACTTGGGACACCAAAAGTCAAACCTATCCCAAGTGGCGACTCTGAAATAAATAAATAATCCCAATTCGAATAATGTCACTTAAAATGGAAAAACTCCCTTATACACTACCTTTCGGGGTGGTGTGTAAAAAAGGAGGTGTGACAGCTCTGGCGACTCTGCTGGGGATACGAACCCAGAATTTCGGTTCAGGGTTCAAGAATACGAGCTTAGAGTAGCTGTTATGATTGGCTTTATTTATTATTTGATTTTCCTACATGTTTCATGCTAAATGTGCTAAATGCTTTACCGCTTTGATATTTGGTGAATTTTTTATATAAACTGCTACGAAACCCTTCCTCTTTCTGAGTCTTCTACATCATGGAGAAGGGTTCACTTCGTGTGACTTCTCTTCTGTTTAGAGTCTTGTCCCATTTAGAACGAGGTTCGGACAAGTTGCTAAGCCGGCGGAGCTTCTGTATCCCCGGTACGCTGCCCCCCCTCGGCTCGAGTTGTCCGCTCGGGTAAGCCAGGTCTAGAACAATAAACCCAGGTTTTAAACCTAGCATAACAAAGCCTCATGCCGGATCCCTAGTAGGAACGTTTGTTTGTATCACGTGCATTTGACTTAGGGGACTCAACACAGGGGTTGGGTCCGTCTAGGACAGGTGACCTGAAATGAAAGGACCATCCTGATGCATCTTACGTGCTACTTGTGCATTTATTTGTTCGGCTTTGCATGTTGACCGGCTTGTAAATAACGGGAGAAAGTTAAAAAGAGAATAGCATTGTTAGGGTTAAGTGAGGATAATCACCTGTTTTGAAAAACCAATACCCAAATACTACTGAAACCCTGCCGAATTTTTTGAGAAAATGAAGGAAAAAGAAAATTTTGTTTTCAAAAATAGTTGGTTTTGTCCAATCTGCCCGAACTACGCCAGTTTGATTCCCACAGGGCGTGGGATACGTAGGCAACCCCCATCGGGTCCAACTTCCCTTTTTCAAAAAATAGCCCAAAACAACAAAAATTTTAATTTTTTCCACAAATAAGTCAGGTGATGCCAAATAAGCCGAATGTCCCCAAAGGGCGCCGGAAGGCTGTTTTTACAAGAACAGCCACCTTGGGTCATTTTCAATGGTTAGCGGGCACAGCCTTAAAATCTTCTTTCCCAAAGTGCTGAGAGGCCGTATCCGCAAAGCCGGAGTTTTGTTAACGAAACATCAAAAATCCAAAAAAAATATTTTTCTTCTTCTGTCAAAATTACAAAAAAAAAATCAAAAATCCAAAAATATTTTCATTCTTCTTTCATTAAAAAGAAATTTAAGAATCAGAAATAAGCACAGGATATTTCCTTAGTTTTCTCCTTAGTTTAAAAATATTTCCTTTAAAAGTTTGTCTTTCGAAATCCCAAAAAAAAGAGTTAAAATTCAAAAAAAAAAAGAAGTTTCTTTCTTCTTTAGAAATCTTTCTTTACAAAAATTCTTTAAAAAAAAATAAACAAATCAAAATCTGAAAAAAAAAATTCTTTCTTTCTTTATAAGTCTTCCTTTCGAAAACTAAAAAGAAAAAAATCAAATCAAAATCAAACAAAAAAGAGTTTGTTTATTTACTTTATTCTTGATCTTCAAGAACTACGCTTGGTCTGATTCATGCGGGGTCATGATACGTAGGCAATCTCCATAGGATTCGACCGTAACCCTAAGAGAAAAGAAAAAAGGGAGGCAAGAAAATGAAAAAAAAAGAAAGAAGAAAAGAAACGAAGAAAAGAGAGAGAAAATAAGAAAACCAAGAGAAAGAAACCATGGCAAAAAGCAAAGGCAAGAATGAAAGAAAAGAAAAGAGAAAGTGAAAAAAAAAAAGAAAAAGAAAGGCAATGAAAAACGAGAGAAAGGGCAAGAGAAGAAAGAAAAGAGAAACAAAAAGAGAAATGAAAATCAAAAGAAGGAAAATGGGAAAGAATAAGGAAACGCCGGAATGACGCATGCAAACGGTGGTTGCTGTCACCTCCAGTCCAGATTTTATAGAAAACGGTGGTTGATTTTTTGTGGTAAACTGGCATCACATCAGTATTTTACCAGATCAAAGGGGAGTATAGAAATGTCTTCGGAAATGACCCTGCCAGCAATTCCTATCCCAGAAGATAGCCCAATCTCGGGCATCCCGGCATCAGAGTCTGCAGTGGCTGAAGAGAACAGGATCTTACGTCTTAGGGTCATGGAGATGTGGGATGCGTTGGCTAATGGAAGGGAGCCTCCAAGTGCCATCCCCGGATTACCCGAGTTGTTTCCTAGAACAGGGGGGTATCTCTAATATTCCCATCAGTCACCCGAATACCCCGTTGGGACAGCCCACCATATCGGCTCATTTTCTGGGAACACCTTCTGAGGTCCGCCCCAGGTGTTCACATCCGGAGCAGTCCCCAATATCTTTACCGCTCCACCATGCTCGACCACCACACAGCCTTCACTACCTAGGCCTACTTTTGATCCTTCGGCCTTTACTTCTCAAAATCCTATTTTTCAAGTGGAGCCTCCTCAGTACCCCACATATACTTACCCGCAGCCACCTCCATGTGAGTTCATACCCGGACACGATAGAACTCCTAAAGCTCCCGAACAGGATGAAATGGCAAAAAGGATGAGAAGCCTGGAGCAGAGCCTCAAAAACATGCAGGGCTTGAGTGGGCAGAAGAGTGTGTCATATACTGATCTGTGCATGTTCCCTCACGTGCATCTGCCTATGGGATTCAAAACACCGAAGTTTGAGAAATACGATGGGCGTGGCGACCCCATTGCTCACCTTAAGAAGTACTGCAATCAATTACACGGTGCTGGCGAAAAAGAGGAATTGCTAATGGCTTACTTTGGAGAAAGCTTGTTCGGTATCGCCTCGGAATGGTATATGGATCAGGACATCTCTCGATGGCATATTTGGGACGACCTCGCAAGAGACTTTGTTCGACAGTTCCAGTACAACATAGACATTGCACCAGACAGGAACTCGTTGGCGAATCTGAAGAAGAAGTCCTCAGAAAGCTTTAGGGAGTATGCAATCAAATGGCGTGAGCAGGCATCGAGAGTAAAGCCTCCAATGGACGAGGTCGAAATGGTCACGGTGTTCCTTCAAGCTCAGGAAGCTGATTATTTTAAAAATATGATGTCAGCTATGGGTAAACCGTTCGCAGAAGCTATTAAAATTAGTGAAATGGTGGAAAATGGATTGAAGACGGGTAGAATTTTGAGCCACTCCGCTATCAGAGCAACCTCCCAAGCCATTCAAGGCGGGTCTGGAGGAATGGCCAAAGGTAAGAAGAAAGAAGAAACATCCATGGTGGCCTGGGTGCAAGAAGACACCGCACTCCTAGACCCATGTTCTCGGAAAGAACCCCTCAACATTACTACCCTCACCATGACATGGCTTATGCTCCTCAACTGTATGCGGTCATGAATGCTCAAACCTTTGCTCGGCCGCAGCCATATGCCAATAGAAACCAAGCTCCATTCCCAAGAAATCAGCCTCCCCACCAAAACCACTATAATCCCCGTCCTCCACAGAATAACTTTCCTCCCCGTGAGCCACCCAGGAGGCAAACTTTTACTCCAATTGGTGAATCTTACTCTAATCTATTCCCAAAACTTGTCCAAATGGGTCTACTGCAGCCGGTCCCTCAAACAAGGCATAACCCAGCATCGCCTGCCTACAGAGCCGGTGTCAGATGTGCCTATCATTCAGGAGCGGAAGGGCACGACACAAATGATTGTTGGACATTGAAAAGAGCGGTGGAGCACTTAATAGAGCAGGGAAAGATAGTACTAAGGGACGAGGAGGTCTCAAATATGACTAACAATCCAATGCCAGCCCACAACAATGGGCCAGTGATTGGGATGATCTGTGAGGATAAAGAGTTTGATCCGGCATTATAGTCCATCATTGCTATTACTGATGCAGAAAGAAAGCCAAAGGTTGCCCCGAAGCAAGATAAAGGGGAGAAGAAGAACAAAGTCATTAAGACAGAACCAGAAAAGACAGCTGAAACAAGAACAGAAGCGATACCTACCAAAAATGGAATTCTCTATGTCCCACGAGGCCGCCAAGAAAAGCAACTGATTGTGAGCCCTCCAAAGAAATTGGAAGTGAAAAAGGGAACACAATTGTACGTACCCAAGCAAGCCTATGTGGTGCGGGGGGAAATTAAACCACATCGGCTGAATGAGCCAGTGGTTATTGGACGCGTAGCACAGAAGCCTATGACGAACCCTGTTGCAGTGCCATGGAATTATCATCAGACGGTGGTTACGTATAAAGGAAAAGAGATCTTGGGAGAGCTTCCAGAAAATGCTCCCGTTGAGAAATATTCAAACATAGAAGAGGTAAACAATGCCGCCAGAAGGCGTTTCCCACCTAAGAAACCTGTGAGTGCTGAGGAAGCGGAAGCTTTCTTTCGGAAGATGAAAATGGCCGACTATGAGGTGGTCGATCAATTGTGAAAGTGTCCCGAACAAGTGTCCTTGCTGTCATTGCTGATGAAATCCCCTGAGCATCAAAAGGTTTTAATGAAAACTCTGAATGAGGCATACGTGCCAGTTGAAACCTCGGTGGAACAACTAGAAAGGATGGCGGAAAGGTTCTTTGCTGTCAATCAGATTTCATTTAGCAAAAATGACCTGCCTCCAGAAGGAGCTGCTCACAACAAAGCCTTGCACTTAACCGTCAAATGTGAGGGATACTATGTGAAGAGGTTCATGGTAGACGGAGGTTCTGGGGTGGACATTTGCCCACTCTCCACACTACAGTGTATGGAAATCGGGACTGGAAGGATTCGTCCCAACAATGTCTGTGTGAGAGCCTTTGACGGTATCAAAAGAGACACCATTGAAGAAATTGACCTAATCTTGACCATTGGCCCGGTGGACTTCGAGGTGACTTTCCAAGTGCTAGACATGGACACGTCCTACAATTTTCTTCTGGGAAGGCCTTGGATCCATGCTGCAGGAGTTGTACCCTCTACCCTCCATCAAATGGTGAAATTTGAACACGAGGATCAGGAGATCGTGGTTCACGGAGAGGATGAACAGTCAATCTATCGGGACCCATCTATCCCATTCCTAGAAGCGAGGGAAGGCAGTGAACACATAGTTTACCAAGCATTCGAAATTATGGTGGCGGACCAGCATGAAGAAGGAAACCCATGTCCCCAACCCTTCCTATCCAATGCCTCGATTATGGTGGCCAAAGAAATGATCAGACATGGTTTCAAGCCAGGGAAGGGACTTGGAAAAGCTCTGCAAGGAATATCCGAACTAGTGACCCCGCCAACGACTGAAAAATTCTTCGGGATAGGTTTTCACCCCACCCCAGATGATGTAGAGTGGGCGGATGAGAGAAAGAAAGAGGGATGGGTCTTGCCATAGCCACTGCCACATCTGTACAAGACCTTTGTTAAGCCAAAATACAATGAAGAAGAAGAGGATGAGGCCTTTACGGCCGAAGAGATTGAAGAGACATGTGGGGCAATGAGAAAGATATTATACGAAACCCACATGGTTCAGCCGGGAGAGGGCACTAGCATCGCTGAGGTGCTATACATGGGACCAAGCGCCAAGCTTCAAAATTGGAAGGCTATGCCATTCCCAATCAGGCGGGAGTCCAGGTAGACCTGTCCTGCCACTTGTTCTGCATCCCGAGTTATTCCAGGGTGTAACTCGGATGTCTTCTTTAGTTTCTTGTCTTTAAATTTCCAAATGTAAACCCTGTTATCTTCCAAATTCCAAGAAATGAAATCAATATTTCATCGTTCATTTTTCTCTATTCTTTCTGATTTTGCTATTTTTTCTCTTTTATTTCTTCTTTTCAGTTCTAATAATGCGGCTTTAAATAACATGACATGCTTGCGGCCTCCATGCCCAGATCCAAACCCGCTGTCTAATTGTGAAATAATGAACCAAGAACCAGGATATGATGAAGAAGAGGTTTCTAGGGAAATAAATCGAGAGTTGGAACAATTTGGGAATAAACCTAAAGCCAATGGTGCTGTTGAAGCAGCAAACAAGAACATCAAAAAGATTTTGAGAAGGATGATTCAGAGCTCCAGACAATGGCATAAAAAGTTGCCTTTTGCATTACTGGGATATCGCACCACAGTGCGCATATCGGTAGGAGCTACCCCATACCTTTTGGTCTATGGAACCGAGGCTGTTATACCCGCAGAGGTAGAAATCCCTTCTCTCTGGATCATCGTTGAAGCAGAAATCGAGGATAGTGAATGGGTCAAGACTCGTCTGGAATAGTTGTCTTTAATTGATGAAAAATGGATGGCCGCGGTCTGTCACGGGCAGCTGTACCAACAAAGAATGGCCTGCGCTTATAACAAGAAAGTACGACCCAGGAATTTTGAAGTGGGACAACTTGTGTTAAGGCGCATTCTTCCACATCATCAGGAAGCAAAAGGAAAATTTGCTCCTAATTGGAAAGGTCCATACATCATCAGAAAGATATTGCCGAGAGGAGCATTGTATCTGGGAGACATCGAGGAAGCGATCCCGAAGCCGCTGTGAATGCGGACGCAGTAAAAAGGTACTATGTCTAGGTTTGCTGTGGTGATAACTTTTGTGCAATTGAGATGACGAAGGCTTTCCTTATCGCTACCCAAACACTATCAACCCTTTGCGAACCCATTTGAACCGGTTACTCTTCTTTGATTGCCCTCTTTGGAACCCGAAATTACTATTGAAAAGAAAAAAAAAGAAAAGAAAAAAAAGGAAAAAAATGAAAGAAAATGATGAAAAAAAAGAAGAAAAACAAAACAAAAAAAACAAAAAAACAACAACCAAAACAAACTGCCTGAACTACGTCTGACTNCAATTAATATCTAGGACTTAAAATGAATTGTTTTTTTGGTTCCTTTAGTATATCAGGTACCAAGAATTTTCTTTTAGTACTTCTTTAAAAGCTTTCTTTAAGGTGTTAATTTCAAAATTCAAAAAGTATTTTCTTTTGAGGTGTTTCTTGGGGTAAATTAGTGTAAAATGAAAAAAAAAAGAAACTCTTTTTATTTTCATTAGAACTTTAGGATACTGTACATAGAAGAAAAAATATTTTGTTTTATCTTTTTCATTGCTTGTTTCAAAAATCTTGCATCAGGATGTTAAATGAAAATTCAAAATATTTTCCTGTGGTTTATTCTCTAGATTTTCTTCCTAAAAACAAGGAAAAAAAAGAATCAAATTTTTTTTTTCTAGGGCTTTCCTTAATAATTTCCCGTAGGGTGTTTGTTTCAAAAGAAAAAACAAAGAGAGAAAAAATGTCCGTTAAGCCTGAGTTTAGAATAGGTCATAGAACATTAAGTCTAGAAAATTAAAAAAAAAAAAGGATTTGCTTCTTTTATTTCTCTTTTCTCATTAGAGTAGTCATCAAGGTAAAAGAAAAAAGAAAGAATAAAGAGAACGTTAGTCTGTGTGCTTTATTCCGGATCTTCCAGAACTACGCAAAGATTTGATTCATGCGGGATCATGATACGTAGGCAACCTACATAGGGTTCGATCGAATCATTTTTTTATTTATTAAAAGGAAAAAAAAAGAGGAAAAATGGGAAAAAGAGAAAAGGAAAGGAAAAAGAGGCAGAATTGTGGGATGTGAGAAATGAGAAGGAAGAAAAAGAGTGATAATTAGAAAGGAGGAGGGAAAATGAGCGAGTTAAAGAAGGGCGAGGAAAGAAAAGAAAGGAGAGAGGTCGAAATGAACAAATTGGGATGATGCCAACTGACCTTTGTACCCTCGAAGTCATTTTAGAACCGATAACTGTGGCTAGCTGCATTGCACGTAAAGTGAAATTATCTTATGTTAAATGTCCTACGCTAACGTGATGGCTTCATTTTGTTGTGATCATATCGTAAATGTGGTTGGTTTGTGGTTTTAAAGTGGTAACTCTTCTCTACAACACAAAGGCAAAAGGCAATGGCAGAGAACAACAGAACTGAGTGGGTTGATACGGGTGCCCAAAAGCAATTTTTCAGACCCATATGCGAAAGGCTTTGATCCTGCTGTTCGATGCATGTACCACTCTAAAGTCCGGGGTCATAGCATTGAAGATTGTCGTTCTTTGAAAAGGGAAATAGAAAGAATGATTCAAGAAGGGGTAGTTGTGGTCAATGACAGTGACAGGGAGCATGCGAATCCTCTTGGGAACTTGTTGATTAAAGTTGATAATGGTCTTGGCAGTATTGATGCGAAACTCACTGGCTAAGATGCCGTTCTTGGTAATTGGGAAGACGCTCCATTTCTTGGTCAGCCGGAGTGGAGTTTTTGGTGGTTTATTTTGTTGTCATTTTTGTTGTCCAGGTTATTTCAGGGTTGTAATCCGGATATTGTCTTGTGACTCAAACCCTTCTATCCTTTCATTTTGCTTGGTTTGTTTAATCGTAGTAGCTCGTTTAGTGCTGTCTAGGTTTGTTCCAGGGTTGTAACCCCAGTCTAGTTTGCCTGTCTTGTTGTTCGAACCGTTTCATCGTCTGTCTAATACGATTTCCTGTTTTCTGTTATTTCTAGTCATTTTCTTTTGCTTAGTTATCTTTTCTTTCCACAGTTCTTTTCCTGTTGGCTCTAGTGACATGACATGCATGTGTAATTCTCGGCCTGGGCTCAAAAAGTCAATCATGAAGCACTGAAACAATTTTGAAGATGACAGGGGCACTTGAGGGAAATAAGAACAGATTTGGACACTTTGAGATCATTTCGAGCCCGAATTGTGTGAAACCGGGGCAGATAGAACATAAAGAAACCCTATTGAAATGGATCCTGCCGCTTCAGGTTGAAGCTAAAGGCAAGTTTACCCCTAATTGGCAGGGGCCGCTCGTGGTAATGAGAGTGTTGTCCAATGGTGCTTTTGTAGTTAACAAATGTAGAAGGTGAATGTGTGGATGTGGTTATCAAGTCTGGCACAATCAGAAGATGTTACAAATGTTTTCCTTGGTTTGTTTAATTGTGTTGTTTGTACTTGGCATGTTTTGAAGATTGGAATGACGGAGGCATTTTGTTCTGCTATCTAAACACTTTATTCTTTGTTACCCCTCTAAGCCTTATTTATTTTCTTTCATACCCCTCTTTCGGAATCAGTAGCAAAATTCAAAAACGCAAGCGCAAAAGATAAGTAAAGGAAAAAGAGAAAAAAGAGAAGGAAAAAGAGAAAAAGAGAAAAGAGAAAAGAGAAAGAAAAGAATGAAAAGCGAAAGAAAAATGAAAAGAAAAAAACAACAAAAAAGAGAAAGGAAGAAAGAAAGGAAAAGAAGAGAAAGTGGAAGAAAAAGAAAGAAAAATCACAACAACAAAGTAATTTCTGTGACGTCAACTACGTTTGACTTGATCCCGAAAGGGTACGTAGGCAGCCTCTCACTGAGGTTCAGTCACACCAAAATAAAAATCCAAAAGTCCCCAAGAAAGAAACTGGGGCCGAAGTTGTGGTTGTTGTAAGAAATCTGATTCCGAAAGTTGTAATTTTGAACCCATTTGAATTGTTTTGAGCCCTTGATACCCTTTTCTTTCTACCCCTATCCAAAGGCCCACATTACGGTCCAAAGAAAGACCTTCCGATCAGTCTTCAAGAAATTCCAAGTCAAGCGGGTAAAGGTAATTCATGTCAGGGGCAACACTCTGGTTCAAGCAAGAAAAATCCAAAATGAGAGAGTCTTATTGGTGAAAACTCTCACGGGCACCGTAAGGCGACGCGAGCTGAGAGAAATGAAAAATGAGAGAGTCTTATTGGTGAAAACCCTCACGGGCACCATAAGGCGAAAGTGAGTTGAGAGAAATCAAATGAGATAGGTCTGTGGGTGAAAACCGTTCAAGACACTGCAGGATGAACAAGGTTAGGGTTTGGTTGAAGAAATCATGATTATGGAATTCTGGGGCAACAAAGCGTGGCAGGTAAAAGTTGATTGGTTGGGCGGATTGGGCCGATTAGTCCAAAATGCATGTCATGATCAATGGTACCAGTTGTTCCACTCAGATAAGTCCCTTTTTCTTTTCTTTCCTTTTTGTAAATCGTCCGGTTATGGATTCTTTTATCCTTAACTCTCAAGGTCATTGCATTTCATTCCTTTTGAGGTTTGTTCTTCAAGATGTTCCAATGTGAGTCGCGTTCAAAACAAAGAAGAAAGGATGTCGAGGCTCACTACCAGTTTCCCAATTGCAAAGCACAGTAGGGCCAGAACGTACCAAAGATAACATGAATGCAAAGTAAGATACAAAGGGTCACCGGATATTTCGTCGGTGGATTGACCAGGTAGTCTTATGGGGGATGCAAAGTTTCAGGTAAAAGGGGTCAGAGAGGTAGAAGCAACAGTCCGGGTATGAAACACTCAGGTCATCGAAGGTCATGTGGGTCGAAAGTCAGTCAGAAAGGCAAACGGTTCAGGGCCAGTTCAAGAAGCAAGGCAAGGCAAAACACAGCAGCGGAGACGTCTTCAGCAAGAATGCCATCAACTAACCACCATTTTTAAACTGACAAGATTTTTCTTTGATTGAAACTGGGGCAGAAAGTTTGCGTTGGTTTCGGAGAAACCCTCCTTAAGGGATAAAGCAAGCACCAAAACAGCTACCAAACTGGGGCAGAAAATTTTCTTTGTTTTGTTGAAATCAGGCGCCCACCTGGAGAACAAAGGAATACATTTCAAATTTCAGCAATCAGGCGCCCACCTGGAGAACAAGGGAATACATTTCAANAATGGGTCAAGACTCGTCTGGAATAGTTGTCTTTAATTGATGAAAAATGGATGGCCGCGGTCTGTCACGGGCAGCTGTACCAACAAAGAATGGCCTGCGCTTATAACAAGAAAGTACGACCCAGGAATTTTGAAGCGGGACAACTTGTGTTAAGGCGCATTCTTCCACATCATCAGGAAGCAAAAGGAAAATTTGCACCTAATTGGAAAGGTCCATACATCATCAGAAAGATATTGCCGAGAGGAGCATTGTATTTGGGAGACATCGAAGGAAACGGTCCCGAAGCCGCTGTGAATGCGGATGCAGTAAAAAGGTACTATGTCTAGATTTTCTGTGGTGACGACTTTGTTCAATTGAGATGACGAAGGCTTTCATTCCCGCTATCCAAACACTATCAACCCCTTGCAAATCCATTTGAGCCGGTTATTCTTCTTTGATTGCCCTCTTTGGAACCCGAAAGTACTATTGAAAAAAAAGAAAAAAAGGAAAAAAAAAGAGAAAAAAAAGAAAAAAAAAAGGAAAAAAAAAGAGAAGAAAAGAAAAGAAGAAGAAGAAAAACAAAACAAAACAAAAACAAAAACAACCAAAAACAAAGTTTTCCAGAACTACGTCTGACTTGATTCCGAAAGGATACGTAGACAGCCTCTCTCTGGGGTTCAGTCACACCAAAACAAAAATCCCAATTTCCCAAAAAATAAAACTGGGGCAGATGATATAATGGCTCGGCAATGAGCCCACCAAAACGGTTCCAAAGTTGTAATTCCATCCGAGATACTTTTTACCCCAAAAACCTTGTCCAAGTCCTTCCGATCAATTGGCAAAGGCGTGGAATTGAAAACATCATTGTTGGAATCTGAGGCAATCAATTTGAGAGAAATAAAATGAGAGAGTCTTATCAGTGAAAACCTACGGGCACCATAAGGCGACGGTGAGTGGAGAAATTGAAAATGAGAGAGTCCGCCTAGTGAAAACTCGTAGAGAGAACTATCGGGCGACGGTGAGAAGAGAAATGAGAGAGGTCGATTGGCGAAAATCCGCAAACGGCGCCGTCGGCCGAAGAGAAGACATCTCCCACCACTGAAAGAGTCCGGTAAGGTTCCCTGGTTTTGAGACACAGGTCAATGAGTTTACGTGAAGTTGGAAAGTTTGTGCGGGTCGGGCATCCAGTCCAAGAAGCATGTCATGTTTTTTTGAAGCTTTGCTATGTCTACCNCCTGAGTTGAGCGTTTTTTCCTTTAGCCAACATTAGGGTTCCAACCACTGAGTTGAGCGTTTTTTCTTTTAGCCAACATTAAGGTTCCAAACCCCTGAGTTGAGCATTTTTCCTTTAGCCAACATTAGGGCTCCAACCCCTGAGTTGAGCGTTTTTCCTTTTAGCCAACATTAGGGCTCCAACCCCTGAGTTGAGCGTTTTTCCCTTTAGCCAACATTAGGGCTCCAACCCCTGAGTTGAGCGTTTTTCCCTTTAGCCAACATTAGGGCTCCAACCCCTGAGTTGAGCGTTTTTCCTTTTAGCCAACATTAGGGCTCCAACCCCTGAGTTGAGCATTTTTCCCTTTAGCCAACATTAGGGCTCCAACCCCTGAGTTGAGCGTTTTTCCTTTTAGCCAACATTAGGGCTCCAACCCCTGAGTTGAGCGTTTTCCCTTTTAGCCAACATTAGGGCTCCAACCCCTCAGTTGAGCGTTTTTCCTTTTAGCCAACATTAGAGCTCAAACCCCTGAGTTGAGCGTTTTTTCCCTTTAGCCAACATTAGGGCTCCAACCCCTGAGTTGAGCATTTTTTCCCTTTAGCCAACATTAGGGCTCCAACCCCTGAGTTGAACATTTTCCCTTTAGCCAACATTAGGGCTCCAACCCCTGAGTTGAGCGTTTTTCCTTTTAGCCAACATTGGGGCTCCAACCCCTGAGTTGAGCATTTTCCCTTTAGCCAACATTAGGGCTCCAACCCCTGAGTTGAGCGTTTTTCCTTTTAGCCAACATTAGGGCTCCAACCCCTGAGTTGAGCGTTTTTCCCTTTAGCCAACATTAGGGCTCCAACCCCTGAGTTGAGCGTTTTTCCCTTTAGCCAACATTAGGGCTCCAACCCCTGAGTTGAGCGTTTTTCCCTTTAGCCAACATTAGGGCTCCAACCCATGCGTTGAGCGTTTTTCCTTTTAGCCAACATTAGGGCTCCAACCCCTGAGTTGAGCATTTTTCCTTTAGCCAACATTAGGGCTCCAACCCCTGAGTTGAGCATTTTTCCTTTTAGCCAACATTAGGGCTCCAACCCCTGAGTTGAGCGTTTTCCCTTTTAGCCAACATTAGGGCTCCAACCCCTGAGTTGAGCGTTTTCCCTTTTGCCAACATTAGGGCTCTAATCCCTGAGTTGCGCCTTTTAGAAATGGGTTTCCATTCCCTAATCCGTTCCATCATTGATAAATACAATTCTTGAAAATGAAAAAAAAAGAGAAAAGAAAAAAAAAGAGAATGAGTTCAAACTTTGGCATGAATAACTCGCGAAATTTTCCTAGTGAAAACTGGGGCAGAAAATTTCGTTCGTTTGTTTGTTTTGGTGCCTGAGCAGGTCTAACATCGAGGCACAGGGGTGCGAGACGACCGATGGAATGAGTTTCAATCCAGAATAAAGAAAAGAAGAAAAGAACAAAAAAGGAAATGAATTCAAATGTTGAAGTGAATAGAGATACGGACTGCTCAAAACTTCATTGAAGTCACGAGCTCCGCCTGTCCCATTTTGACCCAATGCTGAAGAAAGAAACAACACCTACAACTTGCAAGCATCAAGATTCAGATCGGAGTTCACAGCAAAATCAGCTAAGACTCAAGATCAAGCTTTAAGAGATTTATAGATAGGAATCTTGTAACTCATAGTTGATAGGCATAGCTAGCTTAGCTTTGATTTTCCTTTTTGGTGTAATAAGGAGGTCAGCAAGCAGTAGCACCAGCAACACCAGTGAAATCACAGCTCCTGGTAGTCCCAGCTACCAAAACTTCCAGAACTACACTGACTTGATTCCTTTATAGCCAAGGATATGTAGGCAACCTCTGAAGCAAGGTTCGGTCAGACATTTTCAAAATGCTTCTCATGGAGTGCCAAGCAGGCAAAAATCTCTCGTAATTGCTCATTTATCTTTGCCCGAAAACCCTTCGTGTCTTCGAGCAAAGAAGGGCAGCTGTGAGCACGTGATTTTTGCCTCGCTTGAATTATTCCTATAGAATTCATAAAATTAGGATTTTTCCTTTAATTATTTGATTTTTAGGATTTAATTGCATGATTTGTGTTTGTTTGCATTTTGTGTGCATTTTAATTGATATTATTCATAAAAATACAAAAATAGCACATTTGCATTTAGGATCCCATTTTATATTTTTTAGGTTTACTAGTTAATTAACATTACAAGAAATAAGAGAAAATAACAAAAATAGTCCTCTTTGCATTTTACTTTTAATTTTTGATTTTTTAGGGTTTAGTTAATTTTTGAAATTAATTAGTTTAGTTGTAGAACTAAATCAGGTCTTTATTCTTAATTTTGTACTAAAAAAAAATTTTAAAAAAAAAAGAAGAAAGGAATTAATTGAAAAGAAATAAAAAGAAGAGAGAAACAGGCCAGCTAATTTTGAGCTAATATTCAAATTAATTGTCCCAGTCCAATTGAAATACCCAATCTCACCCAGTCCAAGCCCAATATTACCATCCGATCCAGCCCCTTTAATAACAAAACAACCCCGTTTCACCTGCTTTCAATCATGACCGTTGGATCTCATCAATCCAACGGTCCGGAACTAACGAGGTTATTTCATATATAACTGTCTGAATTCCCCCCCCCCTCCCCTACCCCCTCACTCACCATCTCTCACAACCCGTCTAACCACCGATGTAACACCACCGTCTCCCACCGTCCGCTGCCGGTCGGAAATCGCTTCCGCCGGCGGCGATCACCCAATGGCCCCCAAAATTTTACCATGGATTCCTCTCATTCTCCTCTTTCCAAACCTCCAAACCCCGTCCCTCAAATCCCAGCTGAACTTCTCGAATCTTAAATCAAATGAATCGACCAAAACCCTAAATCATCCAAATCTCACCAGAAATCACACCCCATAGCCTTCTCACCCTCCTCTCCCCAAATCCCAAACCGAAATCCCTCAAACCTGGCTTGAATCCCTCGATTTTTAGATCTAGGGTTTTGTTCAGAGACTGGATCGAATTTCCAAGGCTAATCCGTGTTCGAATAGGTCCCAAAATAATGCTATGTGCTTGTTCTTGGCAAGAACAACCATATAACATTATTTGGGATTGGATTCGAGGCTAGTCGATTTGAGGCTTAAAAACAGTGAGTTTTCTTATTTTCCTTTCTTTCTTTATTTGTAAATATTACCTTTAATACATAGTTTTCTGTTTTTGTTTTCGTTCATCTTCAGTATTTCTTTTTGTAACGACCCGGCCGGTCGTTTTTGGAATTTACGCCCCGATCCCCCCTTAACTACTTCCCCTAAGTTCATTTCTGCTATTTTGGTTTGCCGGGATGTTCGGTGTTAGGATTCGGAGTGTTTTGGGACACTTAGTCCCTAAATGAGAGCTTAAGTGTTGAAAAATGGTCCGAAGTCGGAACAGTGTGAAGACGACCTCGGAATGGAAATCTGATGGTTCTGTTAGCTCCGTTAGGTGATTTCGGGGTTGGGAGCATGTTCGAAATGTATTTTGGAAGTCCGTAGCTCATTTAGACTTGAAATGCCGAAGTTTGAATTTTTGAAGTTTTCGATCCGATAGTGAGTTTTTGATCCGAGGGTCGGATTGGAATTCCGGAAGTTGCAATAGCTCCGTCATGTCATTTGGGATGTGTGTGCAAAATTTCACGTCATTTGGACGTGTTTTGGTTAGTTTTTGATCGAAATCGTATTTGGAAGGAATTTGAAGTTCTTAGGCTTGAATCTTTGATTAATTCGGGTTTCCGGCGTTGTTTTAGGTGTTTTCAAGATTGGTGCAAGTTTGAATAAGGTATTAGGTGGTATTTGTGCTTTTGGTTGAGGTCCCGGTGGCCTCGGGATGATTCCGGGTGGTTAACGGAGGAAAATTTCTAAGTTTGCAGCAGCTGGTATTTTGTTCCTTCTGGTATTTTTGCTCGCAGAAGCGGCTCGCTCATCGTAGAAGCGAGTTTGGTCCCCCCCCCCCCCCTCAGGAACCGCAGAAGCGGTTATTTATCCGCAGAAGCGGAGGTCTGACCTTTTAAAAGAAGCCGCAGAAGCGGCCAGTGTTTCGCATAGGCGGGACCGCAGAAGCGGTCCCTAGACCGCAGAAGCGGCATTCACTGTACAGATATAGAAATTCGAGGGTTTTAATTTCATAAGTTGGAGAAATCAATTGAGAGCTCGGTTTTAGGCGATTTTGAGTTGGTTTCGAAGAGAAGATCACTGGGTAAAGTTTCTTTGGTCCCTTTTTGTTATATTTCATCATTATATAGTTAAATACATCATTGGAATTCGAATTTAGGATAAAAAAAAATTGGATAATTTGGGGTAAAACTTCATTGCCTAAACTATTGAGTTTTGAGTGGGCATTTGACCTCAGATTTGGGAGATTTTTATATGGTTAGACTCGTGAGAGTACGCGGGTTCTAAAAATGTGAAAATTATTCGATTCTGAGACGTTGGCCTGAAGGGCATTTTGGTCATTTCACTTAATTTTACGCCGTAGCTTTGAATTTATTAGCAAAACTAGGTGTTTGCGATGTTATTTATGATGTGTAATTGAATTGAATAGATTTGAGCCATTTGGAGTCAGAAACTCGTGGCAAGAGCGTGGTTTCTAGTTGATATTGAGCCGGTTCGAGGTAAGTGGCTTGTCTAACCTTGTATGGGGGACTTTTCCCTTTAGGACATGATCTTTGAATATTTGAATGCCTCGTACGTGAGGTGACGAGCGCGTACTTGAGCTAATTGTTGTAAACCCGTTTCTACTTGAAGTATTTAAATTGAGATTTCATGTTTACTTGTTCATTTTAAACTGTAAGTTTATACCTGTGCTAGCTTAGAGACTCATGTTTATCTGGCTTACTTGCTAATTGTTTAGTTGTGCTATTTGTACTCTGTGGAGCATGTTAGGCTAGAATTCACTATTTCTTGTCCTGATCTTTTAGCATTATTCTGACATTATGAGTTGCTTGTTGTTGTGTGTTTAATTTGGGACTACGGGACGGCTTCCCGGGAGATCCCCCTGTACTTGAGATATTCTGGACTAAGGGTGCAGGATACCAAGAGATCCCTGGCACATGTGTTTCTATATATATACTAGGATACCAAGAGATCCCCAGCTTACTTATTGAGGATACCAAGAGATCCTCGGGATACCGAGAGATCCCTAGTGTATATGATGAGGATACCAAGAGATCCTCGGGATACCAAGAGATCCCTAGTGTATATGATGAGGATACCAAGAGATCCTCGGGATACCAAGAGATCCCCGGCTATTATTCCTTGTTGAGGGCAGTTTTCCTTGTATTGTACCTTGCTTTCTATTACTGTTCTTCCTTATTTACCTGGTTTAGAATTCTCGTTGTAGACTTTATTTAAACTGTTTCTGTTATCTCATTATTTATTATGTTATCTCAGTAGGGCCCTGACCTTCCTCGTCACTACCCAACCGAGGTTAGGCTTGGCACTTACTGAGTACCGCTGTGGTGTACTCATGCCCTTCCTGCGCATGTTTTTCATGTGCAGATCCAGGTACTTCCTCCCAGGTGTATCATCCTCATGGTGGAGAGTTCTAGCTGAGACTTGAGGTATATCTGCTACGTCCGCAGACCAGGAGTCTCTACACTATTCCGGCTTTAGCAGATAGTTCCTTTCTTTCCTTTCATGTTGTTAGACATTCTGGTGTAGAGCAGATCACTACATTCTATTAGCTTGTGTTTCCCGTGAGTTTCCGGGTTTTGGGATTTAGTTGTAGACTTCCGCATATTTTTGAGTTGTTTAGGCCGAGTGGCCTTATATACAGTTATTATTTCCGTATGTTCAGTTTTAATTAATTATTTCGCAAATATTAATTTGTTATTCCGCACTGTTAGGCTTACCTAGTTGTAGGAACTAGGTGCCATCACGACATGTTCATGGAGGGTTTTCGTTCATCTTCAGTATTTCTTTTATGTGAGTTAGGGTTGATTTAGAGTTTAGATTTGTGCTGGTGTTATGACTCGTTTTATTATTTGATTTGATTGCCTGTTTAATTTTAACCGTAGGATTCCATGTTTGCCACTATTTTACATTTTTTATTTTGTTTTGATTATTTTGCCTTTCTTCATAGTGTAGTTTCAGTTCTATTTGTTTGATTTTAGTTGTTAGTTTACTGTTTGTTAGTTTAATAACAAATTTAGCCTTAAGACATTTGGTTAATTAGAATTAATTTTTAGCGCTGATTGAATTGGTTTGGTTATAGTTGATCCTCTCAGCTCTTTGGGCAGTTAACTATAGTCAAATTTTGACCAAGCTAAAAAGGGCTGGGGATTTAGTTTGACTAGATTAGTAATTCAGAATCAAATTAAGGGTAGTATAGGTATTTCAAATAAGCGAATCCTGCAAGTAACTGAAATTGGAAACCCCTAGAACCTTCTAGAATGGGGTTCCAATTAAAATTTCAGGAAGTTAACAGTATAACTTGGCCAACAAGGCATGAAATGAGGGGTCTAATAGTTAAAAACTGAAAATAAAAGAAGGACTTAGGGTGTAAAACAGAAATCTGAAGGTTGCCCTAGGCTTTGCCTATAAAAAGGCATACCCCTTGCCTTGTTTCACAAGTTTTAGAAGTTTTGAAGTTTTGGAGGTCTTAAAGTGGGAGAGGTCTAAAAGTCTTGCAAGTTTCAGGAGTTTTGAAAATCTGAGAGTTTGACAGGTCCAAAAAATCTGAAAATTCAAAAAAAAAACAAAATTCAAACTCAAAAGCTACTGAAAAAGCTACTAAAAATCTAAAAAAAAGAACTTACTGTTTCATTGAAAATATTTGAGTTTTTTTTAGTTCTAAAGCCAAATCACAGCTCATCCGAGGTCAAATGGTTTAAGTTCCTTTATATCTTCAGTAGTTGAAGTTTTAGAGGATCCTGGAGGTTATTTTGAGTTCAATTTGGGTCAATTAAGCTGAGTTTGGGTGTTTATTGGTGTTGTTTGCTTCAAAACATTCCCTGTTTGCTTGGTATCACTCTCTGAGTTTGAGGTTAACCTTAGGCTGCTGTTAATTGCTGTTTACTGTTGCTGATCCTTCATCTTCTTACTTTCAACACATTTCTAGGTACATACATCTCAAAATCCCTATGTGCTGTTGAAAGGCTGATTTGAAGAAGGAAATAAGAGGATTAGAAGATCTATTATGTTTTACATGTCTGCTTGTGCACTAGAATTACTGTTTCATTCAATAACTCCCTGTATTTGTAGGATGATTTCTATCATTTCCCCTTTGGAAACATTGTAATTGAAAACTGGACGTTTATTGTTTGCATATAGGTTACTATACACAGCATATAGGTTATTGTAATTGAAGCAGGACTTTATAGGAATTTGAGTAGGTCTATTAGCCTATTAGTTCGAAATTGAGAGTTTGCTATGGTTTAGCCTGCGATTTGAGCATTTGAAGTCATTTGAAGGAATTGAAAACTTGTAATTCATTAAGCTTAGGCATTTAATAATTACAGGTGATCTATTTTCGTTCAATATCAGTGGTCAATGATTTTCATATCTTCTTATGAGAGGTCCGTTAGCCTAGTAGATTCACATGAATAAAATGTTTCAATTCTATTTGTATGTGAGATTGTATCTCAACGTCCACCATTAGCTTCCTCTTAAATTCTAGTTTCATGTTTCATGTGCATCAGAAATTAAGTCCAGATATTAGTTTATAATTTGAATCATTATTAATTTAGTAAAGCTAGTTTAGTTTAATTTGATTATTACCTGGACCGTCTGGGCCATAAAGAATTGATTTAACATGGCCCAGTTATACAATAACAGTCCAGAATTGACACCAGGCCCACCCCCTTCTAACTCAATTGATTTCATTAAATCAAGGGCCTGGGCGGTCCGGGCCTAAGTCCCAATTTCGATGCCCTCACGCTGGGCCTGTGCAGAAGCCCATTTGGGGCAACTCCTCATAAAACTGGCTGAAAATTCCTCACTATTGGACCAACTTCGAAGCCAAATGCTGAAGGCTTTAATCAAAAACTATGGGTTTCATTTCGTAAAACAATTTTAGGCTTTCCAAGTTAAGTAGCAAATTTGAATTAAGAGGCCTTCAATAAATGAAGGTCCCCTTGTTTGAATTTGGACTTGATCTTGAGGCCCAAGTTTGTTTGAACATTTCTAACAATAGTCAAATAACAATGCTAATTAATTAGGCCCTCTAGAGACAATACTTAATAGAAAATAATAGTTCTTTTAGGATGACCTTTAAAATAAAACGGGGTGCGCCGCGCCAAACAAAATTCACAAATTGCGTGGCCCGCTTTAAATATTCACATTAAAATATTTAGAACTCGGGACGTGCCATTTAGCGAATTTTCATGGCCTCCCGCAAAGTTAATAACACGTTAGCCACTTTAGGCGCGTTCTTTAATAATTTTACTTTTCCTAAATTCGGGTGTGCATTTAATGTGACCCAAATCCAAATCCTAAAACATTGAATAAAATGTGTCGCAGATCCAGGTGCATTTCATGTGACGTGATCCAAAAACATGTTTTAAACAACGTTCAATTTCTTTAAAATTAATTAAAAGCGGTAAATAATTTAAAAATTACACTATAGGATGACATGTATTAAAATCAGATATCAAGCCATTTATAATAGTTTAAGCGACCGTGCTAGAACCACGGGATCCAGAGGTGCCTAACACCTTCCTCCGAGTCAACAGAATTCCTTATTCAGAATTTTTGGTTCGCAGACTCCATTCGGGAAGTCGAAATTTCCTTGATTTGGGATTCAAGATAAATCGGTGACTTGGGACACCAAAAGCCAAACCTATCCCAAGTGGCGACTCTGAAATAAATAAATAATCCCAATTCGAATAATGTCAATTAAAATGGAAAAACTCCCTTATACACTACCTTTCGGGGTGGTGTGTAAAAAAGGAGGTGTGACACACGCAAGTATACGTGGTCGACAAGTAATACATGATTGTAAGTCCAGATATCATACCCACCGGGACTTGTGATTAACTATCAACTAAATTAAACCAAACAATTAATCTATTCAAGCGAATCCTAAAGTATGAATATTTAACTAAAATTAATCTAGAGTAACAAATTAAGAGATTAAAGAAAACAAGTTGGCGAATTATTGAGACGAATTCAATGTGAGTGAATATTCTAGAGTTATGGGTTAGCTAACAATCCCGTTGAGTTTTTCACTTAAATCGTCTAATTAATTTATCTGGTTTATTGGTTGACAGGGTTAATATTGCTCGTAGCCTTCTCCCGAAGTACAACTCGCCTATTCAAGCTAATCTAATACCTATATTCCTATGGAATTAGAATTAACAAGAACACATTTATAATTCCCGTATAATAACCAAGAAAGGCGATTAGGTATATTCCTATCCTAACCGCAAATCCCCCCCCCCCAGAGTTAAGATCGTACAAGGGGCAGAGGACGAGGCCGAGGCAGAGGCATAGCTCGGCCTAGAGCTCGAGCAGCAGCACCAGCAGCGGAGCCTGAGGTGGATTTTGATGAGGAGGTTCCAGCTCAGACTGTACCTTTTGGACCAGCTCAGGTCCCGGAGGGGTTCATCGCCACCCCGGTACTTCAAGACGCTCTAGTCCGTTTGGTGAGCCTTATGGAGAGTGTGGCCCGAGCCGGTACATTTCCTATGGCACCAGCAGTCTCTCAAGCCAAGGGAGGAGCACAGACTCCCGCTACTCACACTCCAAAGCGGATGGCTCTCCAGTATCAGACTCCAGCAGCCCCGCTAGTTGGAGTAGTTTAGTCGGTTGTTGCGGCACAGGCCGGTGATGGACCTGCCATGTCTTCTGAGGGTTTATTGAGATTGGACAAGTTACCAAGCTTTTCCCAGTTCACTTCAGTGGTGCACCTTATGAGGACCCACAGGATTATCTTGACCGTTGTCATGAGGTGCTGCGAAACATAGGGATAGTTGAGACCAATGGGGTCGATTTTGTTGTGTTTCATATGACGGGTTCCGCCAAGAAGTGGTGGAAGGATTTTGTATCGACCAGACCAGCTGGGTCACCTAATCTTACTTGGATCCAGTTCTCTCAGCTATTTCTAGACAATTTCCTCCCTATCACACTGAGGGAGGATTACCGTAGGCAGTTTGAGCGTCTCTAGTAGGGCAGTATATCAGTCACTCAATACGAGACCCGTTTTGTGGACCTAGATTGTCATACTCTTCTTTTGCTTCCTACTAAGTGAGAGAGGGTGAGGAGGTTTATTGAGGGACTCATTCACCCTATCAAGTTACAGATGGCCAAGGAGATTGGGGGTGAAATTTCTTTTCAGACAGATGCTAATGTCGCCATGCGGATCGAGATGGTTCTTTCACAGGAGAGAGGGCAGGGGTCAGATAAGAGGCCTCGTCATTCCGGTGGTTTCAGTGGTGCCTCATCTGGAGGCAGGGGTACCTTTGGTAGAGGCCATCCTCCCGGGCTTTCACGCCCCAAACCTGGGGAGGCGTGGCTGGCACTCGGTGCCGTACTGGCCCGAGCGAACCACTCTGTAACTCATTCATTCCTTTTGTAACTATCATGGGCCAACATGGCCACAACTTGTAATGTATAACTATATGTGGGCAACACTGTATCACTGAACTATTTTTCTTAAATCATGAATACATATGGGCCGTCAAGGCCTCTGACATACTGTACAAAATGAACCTCTGTCTACAAAGCCTCTAAGATAGCTTGACATCACATGGGACAGGGTACTAGCCTACCCATAAGTCTGTAGCAAAACTCTGACATGATGACTCATAGACTCGGCTGCACTCCGAATGAGATGGAGTCTTACCGATCCTTCACTGAATGCCAATCTCGTCTACGATGAGGGCTCGTCAAACTGATTAGTTATACCTGCAGGCATGAATGCAGCGTCCCCAACAAAAGGATGTCAGTACGAATAATGTACTGAGTATGTAAGGCAGAACTGAAATATAACAATAAGTCAACATTAATTAAAGACATATAAGAATCAACCTGCATCTCTGAAGCGCCACCGTATATTCATACTTGCATATATAATGATTCGCTTTGAGACTATTATTCATATCGTATGATGTATGACTGCCCAACTGATCAGTGGTAACTACCCGACCGGCCATCACACGGTGGTAAATGCATGACTGCCCAACCGGTGGTAAATAATGATGCATAACTGCCCAACCAGTGGTAACTGCCCGACTGGCCATCGCACGGTGGTAAATGCATGACTGCCCAACCGGTGGTAAATAATGATACATAACTGCCCAATCGGTGGTAACTGCCCGATCGACCGTAGCACGGTGGTAAATGTATAACTGCCCGACCGGCCGTAGCTCGGTGGTAAATGCATATTATGAACATTAACATCTTTATCAAATACCTCAATAGAGAACTGGATATGTACTTAGACATGCTTGAATATCACTTTACGGGAATGAATAACATAGACATCCTTAACTGCTAAGAGTAGAAACACTTATGGAATAATATTACGTTTACGTATCGATACTTGGATCATGCCAAAAGAAAGAAAGGATAGCCTTAACATACCTGTGGCGATAAATCAATCACTTTTGGTCGACCTCACCGTATCTTTCACTGCCTTAACCATTTTAAGGATCAGTCTGACAGCACCACTTAGATAGGTATTTTAACCTGGAAAGTCACTGATGTAAAAATACCTATATTTTCTCAACTTCTAATTTTTCTAATCTCATATAAAGAGTACAAATTTTCGTACGCTTAATTCTTAAAATGGTAAAAAGGATAACCTTCTTTCCTTGTGAGAAAATAATTTATATCTTTACAATAAAAAAATTCTTTTTGTATTATAAATTCTCAAAATGGAAAAATGATAACTTTTCTTATGATAAAATACTATCTACTCTTAAAATAAATAAAATCTCATTTATAAACTTCCACATGTCATGTACTTAATTTAAAAACTTATCACAACCATATAAAATCGTATTTATCAACTTTTACTGAAAATAGTTTGCTTCAATGAAAATACATATCAAGCCAATATATAGTAGTTCCGAAATTCTTCAAACTTACACGATCTTATATTCTTATCTTCATGTATAACCTTAATCCCTTCCAACTCATATATTATTACTTTGACGAATCCTAACGTTAAAGTACGGGATGTAACACAGGCCATTTCATTCAGCGCTCAAGGCATCCCATAGTGCTTCAGGTGGTCGCGGTCCTTATATGTCTCATTCCGACCAGCTAGTCTACAATGCACCACCAGCTCCTATTAGTGCACCTCCGCTCTAGAGTTTTCAGGGTGGTTACTCAGGTCAGTAGGGTCAGTTTCAGGGTCATCAGTCATAGCAGGCGAGGTCCTGTTATACTTGTGGTGATCCTAGGCACATTGCTAGATTTTGCCCTCGGACATCGGTAGCTCACAGCATCAGGGTTCTCGTGCCATGGTCCCGGCACCGGGTGCTTCACCGCCCGCTCAGCCAGCTAAAGGTAGGGGTCAGGCATCTAAAGGTGGAGGTCATGCCATTAGAGGTGTAGGTTAGGCCGCTAGAGGTGGAGGCAAGCTAGCTAGGACCCGTCCTAGAGAAATTTAAACAATTTTGGTGGAAAACAATTATCTAGAAACAAAATCACAATAAAAAATACCTGAAAAAGTGGAGTTTCAAATCTGGCAAGATCAACATACAGAGGCAATTTCATGGTTTCTAAGGACACCCCATCTTCATCATCTTGATTCGTAGGTGAAATTCTTCCATCCCCAGCAGCTGCCTTTACCACAACAGTCAAATTCTTGTAATCCGGAAAGTCACTGATGTTAAAGAATCTATTACTGTTGTTGGTCTTGTTGGTTAGGAACACAGGACTAGACCTGAAAGGACAAATTTGCTCTTGGGAATTACTACTTGTTATGTGGAAAAGTTGTCTGGTTGCTAAGGAAGACATGGCTACTTGTCTTCCTTTCTGTGTACAGTTAGAAGTGGTTATTTTGTGACCATGATGATGAGATAGGATAAGGGATTTTGCTAATCAGTGGTGGATGGTTTACTGGGCAGCCTGGTGCACTAAGCTTGCGCTATGCGCGGGGTTCGAAAAAGGCCGGACTACAAGGGTCTATCGTATACAGCCTTATCTTGCATTTCTACAAGAGGTTGTTTCCACGGCTATTAATCCAAAAATAATATATAAAATTATTAATTTCTCTAGCACCAGATATTCTATATTTTTTACTGACATATAAATCTCTTACTACACAGTCTACAACAAATGTCGGGTCATTAGTTCTATATTGGAGTTAAGTTCTCTTATCCTGTAATAATTTTGTACACTATCTAGTTAATTTAAGTTAACCTACGATAATATGTAACTCTTGATAGCAAGTCATTTTGTTAACCTAAATAATAGATTAATAATTGGGAAACCATCAGCTATGTCCTTCTATATTACAAAAATTGGCCAATTCATTAAATATTACTTATATTAGCCAAATGTTATCAATATTAGCCAATTAGCTATTTGTAGTAAAAAAAAAAGGGTCAAATTTTTACTTTTTTGAGTAGGTGTTATTAGAATAGACTGGCTACATTTTAAAGAGTTTGAATTTTCAGATGATTTGTCATAGTTTTGAGGTGATTTGAATTGAAAGTTCGAAGTAGAAGATGAAACATGAACAAAAATTATGTGTATCACATACGTATCATATTTGTATCTAATGTATATCTTGTATACCAGTGTGCGTGATATATGTGTTGCAAAAGAATTTTGTAAACTCGGTTTTAACAATGAATTTTGATACCAAATCAGTCCAGATCACCTCCATTCTTCCTCAAAATTTGTATATTGCCTCATATATATGTTTTCAATGAATTACAACCATACCCATTGAAAAGGGTCCTTTTTTTTACTTAGATTTTCTGAATCTTGTATATAATATTTTTTTTGTATTTAATCACTTTGTTTGCTACCTCATCCAAAATATGAAAGGAGATCTTTGCGTGTGATTCTTGGAGAGAAAGAATCTTATTTATTTAAATTTTTAATTTTTATATATGCTTGACTAGTTTTGATAAGTCTATGATTAATGGCTAAAAGTTGATAAGTTGAAACTTATTTGGGACATTTATGTAAGTTTCCTTTAATAATTGGGACAATTTCACATTAGAACAACTGGGCTCCCTACTTTTCAATTTTATAGCCCATATTTTAATTTATAATCAACTAGCCCAAAAATAATAAACTAAGATTCAACATCCAACTCCAATAGATTCTCAAAATTACTATTTAATTTTTAAAAAAGATTCCTCAAGCTTTTAAATTTATTTTCGAATCAGTAACTAACTGTGACTCAAATATTAATTCAACAAATCAAATTCATTTGGGTGGTGAAAATTAGATTTTTAACAAGCTCAAATATGTGGGTTTAAATTCCGAATTTAATTTTGTGAGAAATTTGGAGTGGGTGTTATTTAGACTTGTTAGAAATAGTATAAGGAGGTTGTATATAAAATTTGAAGTCATTTAATGGAGATTTGGACTGGTTTTGAACAAGAATTGCAACTGAAAATCGTGGAAAAAGTTCGTCTACAGACGCTTGTATAAAGGTGTATAAAAGTGTATAATAGTGTATAAGCTGTGTTTCTACACTAATATACACTATTATACAAGATTATACATAATTATACAAAAAACTGACTTCGTCTTTTTCCTTGCGTCTTTTCTAAAATTTAACTCAAATCTTGCTCAAATCTAATCCAAATCACTTCAAATTTAAATTTTGAACTCCTATTGATATTTTCAATCAATTGGAACAACACTCAATCCAAACAACTAACAAATTCAAAAAAACCATTTTCAAAAACAAAGCTTTGAATGGTCTCCAATGGTGGACTTCTACTCTTCAATTTTCTTACATTGCAAGCAGGTGACACAAGAGAACAAGCAGAAAATACACGGTCCTTTGAAACATATGTAGAAGATGTTAGAAGAAGAGATAGTGAAAGCAATGGTTGTGAGAACATAGATTTAACTCCATAACTTTTAGAAGAAATGGTTGTAAGAACACAAATTTTGAATTTGCTAGTGTTTTCAAAAGCACAATATTTCCAACTAAAATCAATAAAAATAGGACGAAGGGAGTAATAACAATTGACACTCTAATTTTAAGCAATTGTAATTGAAAAACACGAGCAGCAAAGAAGAAGCTTTTAGAAGACCTCTTCCTGGAGAGGATATGTAACCACTACATAGATATGAAAAGGTCATAATGCTTAAGAATTTAAAATACCATTTCAGTTTTCAAAATATGTATAACGTGGGCTAGGTGGGGTAAAACTTAAAAATATGGGCCATTTTTTGTTATGGTGTGAAGTCATGTGTATTTTCTTGTAATTCTTTCTTAATAATTTGCTATAATCGGTTAAATTAGATTGGTTGCATGAAAAATATCACGCGGTGAATTTATATAACTTAAATCCTTCTTTATTTCCCTACTCTAAAGCAAATAATTGATGTTATCATTATAAGCTAAATCAATCTCCCTAAAATAAGCTTTCCAGTTTGATATGTCGTAGAGAATCCAAATTGCAATCATAATTACACATGTTTGGAAAAATGTTTGGGGGGTGCATTTTTTCGTCTGTCTTCTAACTTCAGGAGATGCTCAGCTGCTCAACTTTTTCAATAATGTCCTCCGTGATAGCCGCTCACGCCACAAGTGCACAAGTATACGATGTATAAAAGAGCCGATCAACACCTAACACAGACAGCATATATGTCTACTGAAGAATTCTTTCTTTTTCTTTTTGCAATTTGAAGAGATATAGCAATCACTGGACTTACATCCATTACAGGATATTAAGACAAACTCAGAGCTCTATGACTTCTCTAGCTTAGCGAGCATGCGTATCACCAAAAATGTAGACTCCAGAGTAAATATTATGCAGTCATTACTACAATTGTTTTACTACTGGAGTATCCATTTCCATGCTACATCTGAACCTTCATCAAACTGCCTATTTAGACAGCCCTCCATCTCCACATGATGGTAAGTCAAGTCACTAAGAAGTTGACAGCAGAAAAAGAAAATAAAGTACTAAAATAAGCTATGCAGAAAATATGGTAAGAAACATAGTCCCCAAACTACGCTTCAGTGAAAAACCAAGAATCAGGCAAACAGACTTAACATTAATATGCAGGATGCATGAAAGCCAACCCAAGAGAAAGCTGAGAATAAATTGATTGAAGCAACTTTTACATTTAGAAAAAAGATTGACTTTTAAATAATCGAGAATCCCCAAGTTCCATTAGTTCACGGTTCGAAACTCGATGGATAATGAGCCCACTCATCTACCCTTATCATCCAATTAAATAACAAGGTTTTGTCTATAGCAGGTTCGTGGCGTGCAAGTAACCTACACATCACATGTTACGCTTTTACTACTAAACCAAAGATCTGGGACTTATGAACAAAAAAAAAGAAAAAAAAAGGAGACACATCACCAAATCCTTGTTGACGAACCTACCAACTCACACTAGGTTTCGATGAATAAAACAGCTTTCCATTGCTTCATGGAAAAGCATTTTACAGTGAGATTTCTTATTGGAAGGTGCAGAGATCAACAAAACTTTTTGTCATTGCCTTCACAACTATAGAGATGTATGTAGAACAAAAACTACAGAAAAGGTAGACATGTGTCCTAAGTTGGCTTAAGCATACGACAAAAATAGAGATGTTATAGTATGACATAGATGAACCAAGAATCATCAAAGTAGAATGCACGCTTGCCTCTTATACAAGTATAATTTTGTGGATGAGCTCAGTTGGTATTACCTTTTCCTGATGGACAGACTAGCAAAAGTTCTTCACAGTATTACGCGCCCTGACTTGGTACAGTGTCCGGCACAGACAATGATATCAATACCTATAAATATCCATAACAGCAACAAAAAAAAAATACTACGCCTCAATCCCTATCATATAAATATATCCGCAAAAAAGGATGACAAAAAAAAGGACAAGTGGAGACGGGTCAAAGAGAGGAAGCCTAGTGACGTTCAGGTACATTCTTCTGTCTGTCTGCTAGCTTAAGGGAATGCTCTACTGCTGCACCTTTTCAATGATGTCCTCTATCCGAGTCAATCTACAAGTAACAATGTATAAAAGAACCATTTTACATCTAACAGAGACAGCTATGTCAATATGAAGACTTGTTTCTTTTTCTTTTTCATATCTGAACTGGAGTGATATCCATTAATACATGATATTAAGAAAAACAAAGAGCTCTATGACTTCTCTAGCTTAGCAACCTTACTGGCATTTGGTATCGCTCTGAAAAATGATCTACCTCGGCATAAAAAGAATGGGGATAAGCACCGTCACTACCAAAATCATTTTACTACATCAGAACTTTCTTCAACTGCCTATTTAGACAGCTGTCAATCTCCGTATGATAGTAAGTCAAGTCGCTAAGAAGTTCAAAGCAGAAAACCAAGATAAAGAACTAAAATTTCCTATATAAGAAATATTGTTAAAACATAGTCGCCAAACTCTGCTTCAGAGGGAAAAACAACTAAGAATCAGACACATGCTTCAATTTACTTAGTATCCAAAAGTGTATCTGTATAATATATATGGTTATTTCATGCACAACCATGATGGCAAATTACACGGAACCAAGACAACTGGCCATAAGCTATGTGAGATAGACATAGACGGACTTAAAGTCATATGAAGATAATCCAAGTCTAACATCCTAAGGATCTCGAGCAAAATCTAGATGCAATCTATCAAATTGTCTCTAAGCAATATTATCAACAAGATTTCGCATTGCTATGTCTCTAACGTGACCTTCAGCATGCTATCTCATTTGAGTAGATGTTTTACATGACATGAATAACCTTTGAAGTCATGGTATCAATAAAAAACATCTAAACACCTTTGTGGGAATTATTTGAGGTTTCCGAGCTATAACTAATTGATGCACCTACAGATTGTTTATATCTTGGAGCTTTGCAGAACTTATAATCTCTTCTATCTTTTGTCTCATTCCAATAGACCATACCGTAATGTCGACACGCATGTATCTGTTTGTATTTGAGCTCTAATTTTTTTTTAAATTCTTTGCAACATTAAAGGACTTGGACAATGTTTCACCTTTAGAAATCTTTTAGCAACTCTAGCAGCATGGAAAATAAATTGTTGTTCTACCCATTGAGACACTTTAAACGTAATAAACGAGCAAGGAAAGAAAGTAACGAATATTTGGTTCTCAATAATAAATCACGCTTAGCTTCTTTCATTAAGTTAAAAAATTCTTCGGTCTTCTTATCAAACCTCCTTCTATGTTGATTTGACCAACCAAATCTACTATCAGTACTGTCCATATCAAGAAAGTCCATATCAACAAAGTCTCTTGTAGGAGGAACTCAAAAAATATCATGTAACAAGTCTTATATTTCATCTCCCCTATCCAATTAATTAAAGGACATTGCTGAAGATGATATATCGCCATGAAAAATCCAAGTATTGTAACTAGTTAGAAATTCATCAACCATAAGGTGTTCAATAATCAAATCTTTTGGAACAAATTTCATATTACGACACTTTCGGCATGGACACAAGAATTTTGATGCATCAAGCCTATCTACAACAATAAAATAACCCGGTAAAATCCCACAAAGTGGGGTCTGGGGAGGGTAGTGCGTACGCAGACCTTGCCCTACCCCGATGGGGCAGAAAGGCTGTTTCCGATAGACCCTCGGCTCAGGAAGACGGAAATAAAACAAGAAGAGACAATTCATCAGTAACGTCAGCAGAAACCATAGAAATAGTAATAGACGCATAAAAACCATAAAATAGATGACATGCAATAACAATAACCAGTAATTAACGCCCAGGGCTATGATAAACAGAAAGGATAGTGTGGACTCAACATTAACCACTAACCGTCTAAGATCAACCCTATCAAACCCGCCTCACCCCCGGTATGAAGTAGAAAAAGCTCAACTACCCCCTAGCCTACAACCCTAATGCTTGACCTTCAGACCTTCCTATCAAGGCCATGTCCTCGAAAATCTGTAGTCGTGTCATGTCCTGCTTAATCACCTCTTCCCAATACTTCTTACGGCGCCCTCTACCTTTCTCGTACCCACCAAACCAACCGCTCACACCTCCTCACTGGAGCATCAAGGTTTCTCCTCCGCACGTGTCGAACCATCTGAGCCTCGCTTCCCGCATCTTGTCATCCACAGGGACCACGCCCACCTTCTCCCGAATATCCTCATTCCTAATCTTATCCGTTCTAGTGTGTCCGCATATCCACCTCAACATCCTCATCTCTGCTACCTTCATCTTCTGGTCTAAACACAGTTTCATAAAACTTACCTTTGAGTATCGGTGGCACTTTTTTGTCACACAAGACTCCAGATGCTAGCCTCCATTCATCCAGTCTCCCCCTATACAGTGAGTAACGTCCTCGTCGATCTCTCCGTCCCCCTGGATAACCAACACAAGTTACTTGAAACTACCTCTCTTGGAGATAACCTGTGATCCAAGCCTCATGTCCTTGCATACTTCCCTTGACTCAGCGTTAAACTTACACTCCAGGTACTCTGTCTTAGTCCTGCTCAACTTGAAACCCTTAGACTCAAAGGGCCTGCCTCCAACCTCTCGTTAACACTGTCTCGCGTCTCATCAATTAGAACTATGTCATCAGCGAATAACATACACCATGGCACATCCCCAAAATGAAGCAAAATGAAGAAAATCTTTGGCTCCATTCTCATATAACGAATCATTTTAATAAGTTTATCCTATTCTTATTCATTAATATATATATATATATATATATATATATATATATATATATATATATAAAGAGAGGGGGGGGGTTGATACAAAAGTGCCACTCATCATCAACTAAAAACATTACAACAACAACAACCCAGTGTGGTCCCACAAGTGGGGTCTGGGGAGGGTAGGATGTACGCAGCCTTACCCCTACCCTGGAAGGGCAGAGAGACTGTTTCCGATAGACCCTCGGCTAAAGAAGGTGAGAGAAGCCTTGGTAGCAAGTAATAGCAAGACAATAATTAGAAAATTAAATCGAAGATAGCAATAGATAATATGAAAGGGGTACTGATAACAAGTAGTAGCAAGATAATATATTTAGAAAACTAATTCCGAGCAGCAGACGACAATATGAACGAAGTACTGCTAGCAAACTACGGAAATACCAATGGCAAGTAACAACGAAACGAGACATCAACTAAAAACATTGATAAAATAAATATACATAGGCATAATATTCAGAAATTACAAAGGATAAATCACAGCATATGCATATTTAGATCATACTTTACTAATGAATAAAGAGATATTGTCCATAATAATGATTAAAAAAATATATCCAGATTCAATTTCTTTTTCTAAAGTTACTCTCGCGAACCAAAATTTTTTACTCCCTCCGTTTCATATTAGATGAGGTACTTTCCTTTTTAGTCTGTTCCAAAACAAATGACACATTTCTAAATATAGAAATAATTTAACTTTAAAATCTTCATTTTACCCATTTACCTTTAATGAGAAGCTTTTGTAGTCACACAAATGTCATGGCCCCACAAACCTTTTACTCCTTAAGCTTTTAAGACCACTCAAAAGTCTTCTTCTTTTTTCTTAAACTCCGTGCCGAGTCAAACTACCTCATCTATATGAAACGGAGGGAGTAACATTTATGGTGGCTAAGCAATATCAAACTACTAGACACCCAAAAAATAAAATAATCTAACAACGACGGAGTAGTATTTCGAGTAAATCCAAATTTTACGGAACTAATATCAAATAAATATTTGATTTAACTTAAATTAGATCTATTTTAGAATGCAAACAAATATAAAGAGCTTAATTAACTAGGAAACAGGAAACCTCGAAAATACTTTTAGAACACAAAAATACTTTTCTGACTCCTACATAACAAAGAATTAGCTCTCCATATTTTAATTTAATGAAAAAATTAGTTTAAACTAGCTACCCATCATATTCTCACATGTGGGGTCTGCAGTGGCGAAGCTAGAAATTTCCCCAAGGGTATTCAAATTTGAAAGAAGTAAAAAAAAAATTCCCACAAAAGGGTGTTCAATATGTGTTATATACCTCTAAAACGTAATATTTTACTTATCTACACGGTGTAATTTTTCAACGAAGGGTGGTCAATTGACCACTCTTATGACCATGTATATTCGCCCCTGGAGGTTTGGGGAGGGTAGTGTGTACGCAGACCTTACCTCTACCTAGTGAAGTGGTATTTGCAATCTCAGTCACTGATGATCTTAAATTTTTTTAAAGAACATGTTGAAAAAAGTAGTAAAAGCATTGCAGCAATTTAGAGTGCTAATTAAGAATGATTAATAATACTAGCTAGATGAGTTACTTGCTTCAGGAATATTTTCTTCAAATTTGCACGTAGATGAGCTATTTCTTGGCTTATCTACTCGTTATTAAACGAAATAGAAAGTAGATACGAGCCTGCAAAAGCCTCACAAAGATTCGTGAACCCTATATCAACGTTATTCCAGTAGTGTTGCCTCCATTTCATGTATTCTTCAAACTGCAAATAAATGGCGAACTATCGACTGATAGATAGAATGTACCAGTATTATCAAAGGCGCGCTTAAGCCCTAAAGCTAGGCTCAAAACATGTTGAGCCTCGCACTTCAGTGTTGCATCAAGGCTCTAAGACATACTTTTTCTTGCCAATAAACGTAATCCTGAAGAAGCGACACTATGCAATTGATATTTTACTTTATCGAAAATTTTCTTCTATTTCTTTGTCCTTATATTTGGTATTCATGCTTATTGATATCAGTCTTGGGCTACACATACATATTTGTAGTTTTTCTCCATTTGCGCCTTTCTTCATTAAAGCCCGCGCTTTATTTGTGCTTTGCGCTTAAAGCCCTAATAGACCTTAGAGCTTTTTTACGCTTTTCACCTTTGATAACACTGGAATGTACAGAGATTCACGTGAAATTACATAATGTGCAAACATAGTATAAGAGGTACTTTAAGAATAAATCAAGAGCCAACGCCAAATCTTACTAATAATCTCTACGTATCTATAATGTTATTGGTTCCAAATCTCTTAAATCAGTAAGGATCTAAATTAGGGGAATAGTATCACTCGCCTTACGCACAGTCCAAGCTTGATAAAATACTAAGAATTATCAGTAGTTTGAAATTTTTAATTAGTAAAGAAAGCTACAACTTTAGGAAATTCAAAGGAGGGAAGCCCTAAAACCTTTAAAGAAAAAAAAAAAAAAAAAAACGAATCTCCAAACTAGTCCAAAGCTCTCCATATTCTTTGATAGCCTTAATTGTAGAGAACGAATGCATTACGGAGCCAGAGTCGACCCAATTTGACAAAAATCGGATGGGATTTGAGAAAAGATGGAGTAGATTTGCGAAATACATGCATCATAGGCTTCTATTTGGTTTTGGTATTCAATCAGGGGTTTTGGTGCTTCTACGAATTGGGTGTCTTCTGGTGGCAATATCTTGGCTAATCATTTTTTTTGATAAGGTAATATTAAAAAGGACAAAATAGATGCGCGTATACAAGGAATATACCAAAAAGTAGAAAACCTTACAAGAGAACATGGTTTTCTACGACTGACACCCAATCTTCTATACAAATAAGAACTTCCGGGGTGCACCCAAAAATAAATAAGGGAAAAGAGGCTACTCCTCGAGCGTACAAGATCTTTCTCTACTCCATTAAAAGCTCTAATATTCCTCTCACTCCAAACAACCCACATGAGTACTAGAGTGGCCTTTGATGGTTCTAGTTTTCTAGACTTTTTGGTCTTATGCTTTGTTTTGTATTGCTTTTAGAAGAGTACTCACTTATTCTAGTTGTACAAACAACATTTAACTTGCCTAAATAGATTATTTTAACCTCTTATTTTGTTCCAAACTCTTTTGTCGATTATAAAATTTATGCATCCAGTAGTTTTTCTATTCTAGTGATAAGAATGATTTAACAATTAAAAAATCCAACATTAGTTGTAAATGTTGGTAATATGTTTTCGACATTTTGCGTCAAACACCGTTTTTACAGCATTTTTATAGATGTCATTAAATTATTTTTTTCCCCAACATTTATTTCAAATGTCACTAAATAAATGTCGTTGTATCATCACTTTCTTGTAGTGATAGTTGTACAAGTCAAGATGCACGACACAGAACATGGTAATTAGGTCTGAGTATAACATATGCAATGGAAGCGTCAGCTCTGGCTTAAAACAAATATGACCTATCGTTGATGAATATTAAATCTACAGAGAGAGAGAGAGAGATACCATCATCAATACATACTTAAGCGATAGAAAAAATATCATTGACTTACTAGGCAGCCAAATTTGATAGCTCCGCCACTTTAACCTTTGGTGACCAAGATAACCTAAGAACGCAATCAAATATTTTAGCCACATGTGAAATGGTTTTTATTATAAGGTCAAACATCACAACAATAACTGCCTTCTTATAGTAAATAATATGCCAGAGTAACCTTACCTCAGTTTAATATCACCAGCTCCAAAATAGTGTACCAGCTGAACAATTTAAGAAAATTGTAATGACCAAAGTTAATAGTATTTACCAGGTAAAATAACTAAACCATCAGCAGCCACCCTTGCCAACTCTGGAAGAGTCTTGTTAGATATCTTGGAGATCATTAATCCACTGCATCCAACACTACGACAAGAGAGAACGACTTTGAAATTTGAAAGGTAGGGAAGTAGAAACTTGATATTTGCTACTAGCAAAATCCCCTTGTGAACAAGAGCCTTGCATTTGCTATCAGTTTCATCTAAACCATATGGTTCAAAGCCCCAAGCTTCAGTATCCTCTTCTTTTAATAGTTTAGACACTGCTGAACAAGACTCAGGGCCTACATGCAACATTTTCCGCATATTATCACTGTATGCTTTCTTCGGTGCAGATAATGCTCTTTGAAGCTCAGCTGTGCTTCAAACACGACCTAACAACGTGTTCTTGTAGAAGGGCATTCACTGAACCAGGGAACTTGGCCAGAGAGTTTGTCCAGGCTTCGGTGTTTTTACTGCAAATGCAGAAGTACAAAGGTGTGGAAAAACTGTCTCTAGGTGTCAATTTTAGTGCCTGTAGACAAGGAGGGACGGAGAACCTTTTCAAGGGATTGATGCACATCCACAGGTTCAATGCTTGGTTTTGCCGGACTCTTCTTTTGTGGACAAATGGGAGTTCCATTAATGGCTAATATGATTTATTTTAACTATTTAAATACATTGCAGATTGTACAGATTCACTCTGAATTTCGAACCAACAATGTATCCCTAGTCCTATCCACATTCTGTGAAATTTTAGTACAGGGAGGACACAACATTGGAGCCAATAACAATAGTTCAAAAATATTTACTGATTTCAAGAAAAACAACTCCATAAGCCAAGATGCAAATAAGTATGATGTAAACATAAGTTTCTGCAACCGAACGACACTTCTACTGATGACAAATAGAGTTGATTGTTTAATCACCAGAATTTCTTCGAAAAGTTCTCAGGCAGTGCAGTTAATGAATCACCCTTTGCATATAAGGTCCAAGATAACCACAGCCATGAAACAACAATTCTACATTTATATGTAGCAAGCAACAAACCTGACAGATTGCTTATAATGATTCCCAGGACAAAATGTTCCAGAATTTCTCTCACAAACAAGAGAAGGTACAGATGTTAAGACCCAGAAAACAAAACATTTTATTTGGACCACATACATCAGATATCAAAATGTTTTGTCCCATTACATAAAGAGAACGACTGAAAAGATTTAAACACAAGAATTCCTCAAAAGAACAGATCACCTAGATTACATTCTAGTACATTCAAAGAAAGCTGCAAATACTTTGACATCTCATACCATGTCGAGAAGATAGAAAGCAAAAAACACAATTTTGAAACCAACAAATAAAAAATCTTTGATGCTTAATTGCACGTGTAAACTCCACTTGAATACCTGTGATCAACCTCATAAAAATCGGCCTTGCCCTCTATAGCTGGCTGCAGAGAAATGCCAGACAAAGATCTAGGCCCTTGGGATGAAAACTTTACGTAACCAAAAAGCACTAGCTCTTCCCCACCATCATCATCATTAATATCTACAGGGAACCTCGCCCTCAGCTTACCAGGATGACCCTTGAGTGGGATCTCATCAACATGCCATTTCAGTTCTCTCTCAGACCGGTTCAATACAGCTTTGGGTGTAACTTTCAATAATGTGGGGTCTACTGGCAATTTCAGGACAAAGGTTACATTGGTTAATGGAACTGGAAGATCAGGATTTGCAACGTACTGCAGCATTACAGAAAGTAATGTCCCACTAAGACGCTTAACAAGTCGAATCCTCAAAGGCAATGGAGTTAAACGCGGCAGCAAACTGTACTTAATAATAGGTATAGGCTCATTTGAAGGTGCTGTCTTCACATGAAACAAACCATTCCCAAGGCTGCTCACATGAGAGTTTTGCATGACAAACCTCTTAACACCAGCAGTGCCTTCAACCTTGAAGGAAAACTCAGTTTCCTTATCATCAGAAGACTTTGGGGGCACTGTTCTTAAGAAAACAACGCCCATCAACCCAACCCTAGCAAGCAACGATTCTCTGAACTCCGCACTGATCTCCTCGGTGATGAACATTTCTGGACCATTCATTTTCTTCACCAAAATATCCTCAAGTTTTTTCCCAGCACCACCATCAGTAGCAGCTCCAGCTGCAACTTTAGGTGGTTCACTAGTCTCCAGTAACTCAAGCCCACCAAGACCCTGATCTTTCTTCACCTTTTTAGTTCCCACATACTCTGAAGCATCTAATCCACCACCCCAAGCATCATTAATCCCTTCAAAGTCCTGCTGCAGAGTTGATCCATCATTACTAAACTCTATCCCACCATAATCCCCTTCAAACCCTTCCACACCAATATGGGTTGACTGGGTAGCTGCAGCAGGTGGCAAGGTAGTCACCTCAAGCCCTGCCAATGCTTTCGATACATCCGAACTATCCTTATCCTTATCCTTCTTAAAATCACCTACCAAAGACTCCGGCTTATTAATCATATCACTTGCAGCAAATGGATCTTTCTCCGCCTCAATCTCCTCAATTTTCTCCTCCTCCTTTTCTCCACCCGTAATCGCCAACGATGCTGCCACCTCATCACCCGCCTCCAACGTCTCCTGAGGCAACTCAAACAAGACTTTTGAGAACGATTCCACTCCACCTTCTTGTTCCAACGCATGAGCCTCCACATTCACCCAACTATCAGCTCCCCTGATCTTATTCTCCGTATGAATAGCAGAATGCACCATCTTGGCTATACTCTCCCCGTGCATAGACGCCAACATAGCCGCCAGCCTAATATTACTAACCCCTCTTAACACAATATCCAAAGCCATATATATCTCTGCGTACTTCTTAGCTAACTTCTCCGGAGTGACATCAACACCCCGGCATGCAGTAACCACCACAGAAACAGCTTGATTCACAATACTAATACACTCAAACACATTATTAACAACCATTTCTTTGTCGTTATTATCATCAGCAGTGGTAATAGCAAGGACATAAATCGAGTTAACAAGGCGGTATACAACACGGTACCTGGATTCGACACCAACAATAACTTGACCCGAAGAAGCAGCGAGCGGGTCATCACCAAGGGACATAGAAGGATCAGAAGAAGAGTCAGAGGGGGTGGGTGGTTGGGCTTGTTTGGAAAAGGCAAGGCGGGTTTGGCGAAAAGCGGAAAGGGCCATTAGGGCACGAGAAGGAGGGAACCATTCACGGGTTTGGAGTAAGATGTCAGGTCCATTTGTGGGTTGAAGGGAAAGTGCCAAACAAGACATTTTGGGGGCTGATCTTTAAATCAGATCTTGATAAATTCTACAGAAAAAGTCTTACAACTGACAGCTCTGTATGTGTGTGTGTGTTTTCTGAAGAAAAATCTGGGATTCTAGATCATGTTTCAACCAGCAATTTGACAAAGATTCACTTACTTGAGAAGTGCAGAGAATTGTAGTTGAGCTTTTCTCTCGTTGCAGAGATCGGAGAGAGGAAGAGAGCTTAGATGATGATGCGGATGGAAAGAGGATGATCGGACCAATTGTTAAACGGGTCGGGCTTGTTGCTCAGCATGTTGGGGCAAGCTTCAGCTTATTTTGAAAAAAAAAATATGGAAAAGTACATTTTATAAACAAGTTCTTTTCAAAAGTACTTTTAATAAAAAACCGATTTGTCTAATCTATATTTATTTATAGGGAAATTACCAGCTATGTCCATTTATAAGTAGCTCATTACAAAAATTGGCCAATTGATAAAATATTACTAATATTAGTCAAATTAGCCAATTAGCTATTTGTAGCAAAAAATATCAAATTTTTGCTTTGTTTTGAGTGGGTGTTATTATAATAGATTGGGCACAACTTAAGGAGCTTGAATCTCAGTTTTTGGATGATTTGGTGAAGTTTTGAGGTGGTTTGAATTGAAAATTCGAAGTAAAAGCTGAACATGAAAAAAAAATGATATGTGTATCACACTGTGTATCATTTGTGTATCACATATGTATCATATTTGTATCAATTGTGTATGACATGTATACCTGTGTGTGTGATACATGCGTGATACATGTTTGATACATGTGTCGCAGAAGACTTTTTTGAACTCGATTTAATTACGAATTTTGATACAAAACCAGTCCAAATCACCTCCAATCTTCCTCAAATTTTGTATATTGACTTATCTATATATTTTCAATGAATTTCAACTATACCCATCGAAAAAGTTCCTTTTTTGTTTAGATTTTTGGAATGTTGTATAGATTTTTGTATTTCATCACCTTATTTGCTACCCCGTCCATGAAATTTCCTTCCCATCTTGTGTCTAATGTTGCTAATCACGCTTAAAAATATGGAAGGTGATTTTTGCATGTGATTCTTTGAGAGAAGAACCCTATTATTTGGTTTTTCAATTTTTGTTGGCTAGTTTTGGTAAGTCTATGACTAATGGCTAGAGGTTGGTAAGTTGAGATTTATTTGGGACATTTGTGTAAGTTTCCCTTATTTATATCTATCTATCTATCTATTTTATATCAATATCATCAATCAATCTATCTATATCTATCTCTATCTATATTATTATAAAAGCACGAATAATTTATGCTAAATGTTGAACGACTAAAATATCCTTAAAATATTGATCGACTTTTATAACCTTAAATATTTGTATAATTTGAGGATATAATTGTAAGTCACCTAAAACTGAAATTCTTTTCCGGTTCGAACTACACATATGACAAGCCTACAAAGTTGATTTTGGGTCAAATTCCTTTAGGACTTTATCTTTTTGGACTACTCCTCACCGCATCATTATATTGTACATTTAAATTTTAACATCAATTCCTTTGGTCCTTTATTAAGTTTTAACTGGTTACAACTCCTTTTTGGTTTAGGAGTATTTTTTATTCGAGCACTTTCAATTCCTTTAGTTTAGAGTTCTCTTTTATTCTTTCGAATTAGGAATCCTTACTTTTCTTTGTCTATTTTAATTATACAATTTTATCTTATATAAATTCTTTTCTTTTTTCGAAATATATAGGCAAACACATTTATCGAAGAAGCTATTATTCCACTGTCTATATCAGCGGAACTTTGGGTAGTTTTCATTTTGAACTGCAAAGTTGTAGCTATTACAAGAATAGATTTCACACTAAACAAAACAGTCATTTAATCATTTTACTAATATTTATGAATACACATTTAATTATTTATCTAATATTTAGGACTTTAAAATTAACTAAATTTTGTATATTACATCCTTCCTCATTTTAAATTTGTAAAAGAAAACTAATAAAGAAGGTTTGCAAATTTAGTTATTAAATCCTGCTAGAATTTTAACTCCTTTTAAGTTTAGGAGTATTCCTTGTTCAGTTAAAAAATGTTACGTTTATAGGACTAATAAGAGTAAAATCACAAAGTTATTCACTCTTTTTTTTTATATTAAAATTTATCAACTCTAAATACTATAAAGAAGATTTGTAATTTTTTTCGAATTGCTATTGATAATATTCATGAATTCTTCGGGCAAGAATTTTCTCTTCTTTTTCTCTGAATTCATATTTTTCTACGTCTCAAAAAGAAAATAAATAACAAGACTCACTGTCAAGCTTGATTATAGTATTCAATTTTGTGAATAACTTTTTTTGTCAGGCAAATTTTAAAACTGAAGATAATAGTGCAATGTGTGATAATTGAAATCAGTATCATACATCGGGTGCTTCTGAAAAGTTCTAAAACTATAAGGTCTCATGTATGTCCTTTCACTTTTCATCAATTTTTCAAAGGCATGTTACTTGAAGGATACATTGCTCAGGTAATATCACTTCTTATTTTCACTTTATCTTTTTGTTTTTTGTTTCTTTTCAAATTATCCTTGTTGGAGTGAAGACCTTATGTTATAATTATGAGGAGATTTGGTAAATAAAATTTCTATCTACCCATATCTTACTTTGACTTTCATGATTAAATGTAATTATGTAATCTTTTTATTTATGACAACTAAGTACTCATCTTCTTTAAATTCCGTTCTGATGCTTTGATTGTTTCGTCGTGATAAGAACTTTTGTTGGAAAAGATTGACACCATCTCGAACGTGTAATTTATAATTTTTTGTGCGAGAAAATATGTTGTTGCATATACAATCTGTTATTACACTGTATTTGTAAAATAAATTCTGGAAATATAAATGAATATAAACAGTAATGAATATAAACAGAAATGACATAAACCAATTCGAGCCCACTGAATTCACAGTGTTTCCTTAAGGAATTTAATCCCCTCCTAGTACCCAAGGTTATGGATTATTTCCTCCCAGGATAGAACGAATTACACACTGGTGTAGTGGTACTTCAAACCCCAGTGTTTCAGCGAACACAAAGTTCGGTAGCAAATCACACTTACTTTTTACTTTGTTTTGATGCTAAAAGTATGCAGAAGAAGGAGAGGAAACTCAGAAAATTGTAGTTAAAATTCTGAGCAGAATAGTGTTGTATTTATAGCCAAAGTTGGGTCTCTTCAGAATGGCTGTTTATGCAAAACGCCCACAACATAAATGCCATTACATAAATGGCCATTTACTCAATAATAAAGAGGGAAAATAAAGAGGGAAAATTGAAGAGGGTAGTTACTTTTCTGTTACCAAAACAGAAAAACGGATTGGATTTAATATTAATATTTTGTTATTAAAACAAATATTTAATAACATTTCGATTAATATTTTACTATTAACAAATAAATTTGGTCCAAAAAGTTAATCAATCAATCGATCATTTGACCAAATCCAAATCCGAAGCCGAGCGAGCGACGACGACGACGGCGCGAGGCTTGCCTTCTTCTCAACTCTTTAAGAGCTAGAAGAAGAGCAATTGCTTATATACCCATAAAAAACCTCTTCCTCTTCCAATATGGGACAATGCCCATTTGCCAAGGGAGGGGGAACTTAAAATTTCACTCAAAAATTTCATTTCCCTCCATTTCCCATTCACCCTCTTTTAAGTATTTAATATATTAATTAAATACCTTTAAAAACCCAACACAATCAACATTTGAAATTGTTTGCCCTTGTACTTTATTTATTGTCATTGCAAAACATAAAAGTGTAATGAAAATTTATTTTTGGACAAATTTAAAAGGATATCCTTCATTTTCCGGATGCGAAAGTTGAATTTTGGGGAACACATGCTTAGAAGTACATTAACTCATCATGATTTTTGCACGTATAACGTTGTTGTCAAAACCTCTATATACATTACAAAATCTATTTGAAGGATCCAAGTTTCTCAGTAACATGAGAATTGCATTTTTTCTGCAAAATCATTCTACATGTAATAGAATATCAATTTTAAATTAATAAGAATATCATCAACTCTCTGATTAAAAGCAATTGACAATTTGAAAAAAAAGAAGAAGCTAATGCATCATGGAGCCTCAAAGTAAACTAAAACAACGTAAAAGAAAACGGAAGGAACTTAGCTGTCAAAAGGAATTTAAAACTTACTAAAATATATGTTTTCACGGTTGGCATTCAAAGACTTACGAACTACGGCTGACTGGAAGAGGGAGAAGGCATACGGTAAAATTTATATAACTGAAAATCTGCAATGTTTCCTAATTAAATAGAAAATCGTTAAGCATTTAGAGAGTTAGAACCTAACCCATTACAAATTTGATATTGTATCAGTAGAAGAGTTTTTGTGCCTATTATATACACACAAACATATACTCCCTCCGTTTCATATTAGATGAGGTAGTTTGACTCGGCACGGAGTTTAAGAAGAAAGAACAAGACTTTTGAAACTTGTGGTCTTAAAAGCTTACGGGGTAAAAGGTTTGTGGGGCCATGCCATTTATGTGGCTATAAAAGCTTCTCATTAAGGGTAAATGGGTAAAATGAAGAGTTTAAAGTTTGAATTATGTCCAAATTTAGAAATGTGTCATTTGTATTGGAACAGATTAAAAAGGAATGTACCTCATCTAATATGAAATGGAGGGAATATAAGAAATAATTAACTTAACAATGAACCTATATGGTGAAAGGTTGTTCAACCGTCAGAAGGCAACATACACAAAGAACGTCGCCTACAATTTTTTTTTAGGTAAGATATCATCACATAACATATTTATAAAATATAAGTACATAATAATATTCTAACTAACATGACTAAATTAATTATTTTTGCAGGCTCGAAAGTGTCTAATTAATTTTAATTCACGTATTAACTAATGTAATAGGAGTAATATTTTCTGGCATTTTGATAATTATCACATTATATATATTTAGTTGTTGTATTCTTATATTTCTCTCATTAATTAGATTTAGTGCCTTCATTTAAACAATTGACTAAAACATCACGTGTCATTACTTACGTGCAACGCACGTTCGTAGAAACTAATACTATATTAAAAGCACGAAGCCCCATCAAAATATTGTTCGTCTTTTTTACCCTTCGTATATGTATTCTACGTTGGATATAATTGCAATTGTAATCAGAATTTTTTTTTCGGAAAACAAAAACTCTCGTTTAGTGTTTTCTGTTGGCTAGGACTTTACTTTATTTAGGTTTATAATTCTTTAGGCTCTCCTTTGTTTAGGTATTGTAGGCATATAAATTTACTAAAATTAAATCCATAAAACAATTTGGATTATATTTAAAGATTCAGGATATATTGGTCCAAATAAATATTATGGGCTAATATAATTGAATTAATTATATAAGTCCAATATATATGGATTAAATAAATAAGTCTTAATCCATTGGGCTAGCCCATTCAGTTGGGCTAAGGTGATGAGTCCACTTCATTAAGCCCAAGATTTCATCTTCCTAGAGGCTCAGTTTGGTGCCACGTGTCAAATGACGTGGCACGCCAAGTCAAACAGAAGAGCCAATGGGATCATGCCACGTGTCAAAATGACAAGGCATGCCAAGTCACATTAAAAGGCTAATAAAATCGTGCCAGGTGCGCAAGTGACATGTTCTGGCCAATCAAATGCAGCCCTGTCACACTTCGATTTGATTGGTCGGAAAGAGTTTGTTCTTATCATAATTCTTCCCTCCCACAACTATAAATAGGGGTCTTCATAATCCAGAAAAGACACCAGAAGTTATAACAAGAAGCAAGAAAGAGCTCGTGGATCAAATGCTGCAAATTCTTCCACAAGTTTCAAGCTTCAAGCAATCAAGTCCAAGTTCAAGAAATCAAGTTCAAGCTCAAGAACGAAGAACAAATCAAGTTCAAGCTCAAGAACGAAAAACAAATCAAGATTCAAGAAGTACGAGTTTAAATCACAGTTCGTGCTAGTTGAATTCAAGATCATCGTTCGTGGCAACAACTACATATTCAAGATCAAGCTCAAAGGCCCTTGAATTTATTTACTATTGGAAAGAAGAATCAGAGGATTCATAGAGATTGTACACTCAAATATTTGAAATAAAATACTATGATTGTTGCAATATTTGCGGTCCTAAATTTATTTTCTCGACACAAATTTATTGTTTACAAATTCTGGCACGCCCAATGGAACAATCTCTACCTCTCATCTCAACTTTTCAATCACCAAAGTTCAAGAACATCGAAATGGCTTCACAAAAAATCAGCTCCAGATCAACTTCCATTAAGGTTGCTAATTCCAAGTTCTATGTTGATGTGGAAAGCATATTCGATGTTACCTTTGAAAGCTTTGAGCCAGTTACAAGGAGCAAAGCAAGATCTTTAGGACAACAATCACCCCAAGTGTCGTCCGCATCAATCCCTATTTTCGGATCTTCATCCTCAAAAGAAGCAAGATCTTCCACAAACGCACCCAAAGGAGGAAGCGATACTGCTGAAAAGATCAAGAAAACTCTTGCTCTGCTGACCTCTCCGGATCCAAGTACTCTGATGTGAAGGAAGATGATGATGCTTCAAGTGATGGATCCTCCCCACTTACACTACATAGCGTGAGCCAATCGAAGATCAATCTGTGTGACAATCCATGCTATTCGCCATTGTACACGACAATCATTCAAGCCATGGTGACAAACACTTCATCTGTGGAGGAGCAATTAGCAAACTTGATAGAAGCAATCGCTGGCTTGACCAAGTGCATGCAAAATCAAGATGCTAGAATCGACAAGCTAACATATAGGGTGGGAATCTTGATGGAGGAAGAATCCACCCACGCACCTGGCAAGCTCCCAGAAGTTCCAAAGAGTGATTCTCCCCCAAGACAAGTAGCATCCGCTAAGGCTATCCCTGTCTAACCTGAAGGGATGATTCCGATCGATCTACTGAAGGAGTTCATTGAAGGAACTATTAAGAACAAGTATGAAGTTGCTGCCAAGTCCTCCCTTACATATGCAAAGTCGTACACTTCAAGGGTCAATATGTTGAAGATGCCTACTGGCTACCAACCTCCAAAGTTTCAATAGTTTGATGGTAAATATAATCCAAAGCAACATGTGGCGCACTTCGTTGAGACGTGCAACAATGCTGGGACTTATGGAGATTACCTCGTCAAGCAGTTTGTCCTCTTGCTAAAAGGAAATGCTTTTGACTGGTACACAGACCTCGAGGCTGGATCTATTGGTAGCTGGGATCAACTAGAGCAAGAGTTCCTCAATCGCTTTTATAGCACGAGACGTACTGTGAGTATGATAGAACTTACCAATACTCACCAACGAAAGGGTGAACCAGTTATCGACTTTATCAATCGTTGGAGGAATGCAGGCCTCAACTGCAAAGAGAGGCTTAGCGAAACTTCTGGCACTGAAATATGCATTCAAGGCATGCATTAGAGTCTTTGCTATATCTTAAAAGGCATAAAGCCCAAAACATTTGAAGAACTAGCAACTCATGCACATGATATAGAATTGTGTATGGCTACAAGTGGAGATCAAAGGTCTCCTGACTTTGAGCCTCATGATGAAATAGAAGCAGACGATGCTCAGAATAGGGGTAAGTATTCATCCGAAGATGAAACTGAAGAGTCCATGCATGTTACTATGCTCCTTAACGCATGAGCCTAAACTACAAGTTATAATGCTCCTCAACACATGAGCCTAAAACTGCAAGTTATAACGCTCCTCAACGCACGAGCCTAAACTGCAAGTTATAATGCTTCTTGGCACATGAGCATATATTGTATGTACCGAAGCTCCCCAATTTTGAACTAAATCTTTAAGACGTGAAGCTCTTCAAATTCTAGCAAAGTGTTCAAGTTGCAAAGTTCTTCAAATTCGAGCAAAGGCTCAAGTCGAAAGCTCTTCAAAGTCGAGCAAAGACTTCAAGTTGCAAAGCTTTTTAAATTCGAGCCAAACTTCAAGACGTAAAGCTCTTCAAATTCAAACAAAGTGTTCAAGTTGCAAAACTCTTGAAATTCGAGCAAAGACTCAAGTCAAAAGCTCTTCAAAGTCGAGCAAAGACTTCAAGTTGCAAAGCTTTTCAAATTCGAGCCAAACTTCAAGACGTAAAGCTCTTCAAATTCAAACAAAGTGTTCAAGTTGCTAAACTCCTCAAATTCGAGTAAAGACTCAAGTCGAAAAACTCTTCAAAGTCGAGAAAAGACTTCAAGTCGCAAAGCTTTTCAAATTCGAGCCAAACTTCAAGTTGCAAAGCTTTTCAAAATTGAGCAAGTCTTCAAGTTGTGAAGCATTTCGAAACATAAGCTAAATCTTCAAATTATTACGCTACTGCCACGATCCTAACTACATGTCTTTAAGCTCTTCAAATTTGAGCAAAATCTTCAGGTTGCAAAGCTACTCAAAATACGAGCTTAAATTGCAAATCGCTACGCTCCTTGACGCACGAGCCTAAACTGCATATTCTTACACTCCTGGCCCGCATGAGTCTAAACTGTGTACGGCCCACCAAAAACAAACAAAAAAGGGTCCGCTAGGTTGAAAATCTCGAAAGAGGAAGCCTAGGCAAAAGTTAGGACATAAAAAAAACACCTATTCTGAACTACTGTATGACCTGATCCTCTTCACCGAGGGGCAAGCCACCATAGCAAATTGGCATCTCCGATGGATGTAGACTTTTAATAGAATGCCAAATCTTCAATTTGAAGTCCTCAAGTTCATCAGTCCTCAAGTTGAATTATATAGCCCTCCAAATCTTCAAGTATGTCGCTCTTCAGGTTAAATTTTGCAAGTCCACCACCCTTCAAGTTGAAGCGTGCAAGTCCGCCAGTCTTCAAGTTTGTCGGTGATCAAGTTGAAGTGCTCAAGTTAGCCGCTCTTCAAGTTGAATTTTGCAAATCCACCTCCCTTCAAGTTGAATTTTGAAAGTCCACCTCCCTTCAAGTTGAAGTCTGCAAATTCACCAAACTTTAAGTTGAAGTATTCAATCCCTCCAAGTCTTCATGTCCGTCGGTCTTGAATTTGAAGTCCTCAAATTCACCGATCTTCAAGTTGAATTATTTAAGTCCTACAGGTCTTAAAGCTGAAGTCTTCAAGTCTGCTAATTTTTCAAGTTGATGTTTAAAAGTCTACTGCTCTTCAAGTTAAAGCATCAAAGTCCACCAAATTTTCAAGTCCGTCAAATCTTCAAATTTATTGGTCTTCAAGTTGAAATCTGTAAAGTCCGCTAAGTCTTCAAGTTGAAGTTTTCTAATTTGCCAATCTTAAGGTGGACATGTTAGTCCCTTTGCACCTTAAGTTGTTCTCTTCGCAGGTTTGTCCTTAAAAGGAACTATAATTTTTCAATCTTAAGGTGGACGTTGACGTCTCTTTGCACCTTAAGTTGACCTCATCGTAGGTTTGTCCTTAAAAGAACTATAATTTTCTAATATTAAGGTGGACGTTTAGTCCCTTTGCACCTTAAGTTGGCCCCTTCATGGATTTGATCCTTCTATATGTTGTCATGGATTTGATACTTCTATATACTGTTGAGAATTTGTCCTTCTATTTTTTGCCACGAATTTTCCTTCTATGTGCATCTAACCTTGTTGATGAAGATATCTCCATTGCCTACAACAACAAAAAAAAAAAAAAAAGAAGGCACCAAAAAAAAAGGAAGAAGGAAAATGACGAGCATTACCTGAGAAGAGCCTCGAGACTGCCTTTGGTTATAAACTATGACGCGAAAAATAGATGTTGCTCAGTATTTGTATTTATAGGCGTGGATTCAATAGACACCCTACGAGTTGATCTCCTTAAAATAAGGATTTGAGTTCATCAGACTGGACGCTGTTGAGAGAATTACAGTCCGATTGAAACTCAAAGACTCTGGAATCTATCTTTACGAGTCCATTCAAATTCAAATTCCACGGAATTAGGCATCAATTTCGAAGATAGTTACGTGGAATTGGATGTCTGAATAAGATGAGTTCAACTCTGTTTCTTAGNGTGTCATGTTAGGTGCAGTGAGTGGTATGGGATTCGAAGTAAAGATCAAGGTAACAGCTCGGTGTGGACAAAGATGTCACGAGCTCGGATGAGCAAGAAAAAGGGTGGAATGCTTAAAGTAAATTGGTATTGTCTTCAGTGTCACTGAGATCGATGTGTTGTGAAAAAGGCTTTGCATCCTGGTTAAGGATTCTTGATCGCTTTTCAGCGTTAGTGCGGCCGATGGTTTCGATGTGCGGACCCGTTATTCATTTCGGAAGATTGTGGGAGTGTGTCCCACGGGAAGATTGTATAAGTGTGACATGTAGTCACTTGATTGACTAAAGATTTAAACCAGGCATGAGGATTGTGGTAACATCATTAATTTTAGAATTTATGCCGGGAGGGCACTTTGTTTGTTGGGTTGCGAACTGAGGAGGTTGCTCCGGTTATGATGGTTGTTCTTATGTGTTATGAGGAAAAGGAGGTTACTATGGACCTTTGAAAGGTTATTAGCCAAGTTGGTGCAATCAGAAATCGGCTTGAGATCAGTGGATTGATTTGTATGTGAGCAGGGCTTTATATCAGGCCAGTTGTAGTCGTTTCAGCGAGCGTTCCTTATTCGGGGTGTTATTTTGTCATCAGCTATTCCAGGTAATGATGTATTGCGCCGTATGAGTTATGAGACGGCTTGGTAAATTTTTATGTGTTGATGTTCTGCGTGGTGATGATGTTATATGAGCAGAATGGCTCTTGAGATTCAGATCTTGTATCGCACCTCAGTTGTGCCCGAGTTTATGGATTATAGGGTTATATGTCTCCCCAGGGAATGGTGTTATACACTTAGCATGGTTATGATTGATGCTTAGTATCTTGTTGTAATGAGCAATTTAGCTCTATGTACATCTCCTTATGTGAGCTCCATGTGTGGATCGGGTGGCACGCCGCCACGGGTATGTTATTTGGATCGGGTGGCACGCCGCCATGGTTATGATTGCTCGGATCGGGTTGCACGCCGCAATAAGTGTGATGTTCAGTACAGTTTCCCATATCTGTTTATTGTGTTATGTTTCCTATTTTCTGGAGGAGGCTCATATTAGCTGTGCGCCCGCATCGCATGTATGATTCGCGAGCGGGGTAATTGAAATTTCTTTTCAGAGTTCACTTTCCTTTTTTTTGTATCGCATTCTAATTGGTAGCCTATTGGCCATTGTGTCATCATATGAGACTTTTGGTCATGTTGGGTGGCTTATTGTCTGAGCATTCGTACTGGGTGAGACGAGATTGTTGGATTTAGGATCAGTGCAATCTGATTACGTAAAATATCTATTAAGAGGCAAAGGCCATTAATTGGTTTAGAATGAGGTAATGCTTCTTGTCGGGAGTATAGACTCAGTGATTGGTTGACTCGATTGTTGATTATGAATTTCCGCACATCTCTCCGTTGTGATGGCCTTGCAAGAGTTAGAGTGAGGCCTGTGCATGTCATGGGGTGCAATAAGAGCATCAGATTCGTGGAATTTTTGACTAAGTCGATCAGGAAATGTTACTGTGGTCCGGTGAGTAAAGTGATGCGAGGTGTGAACTTCAGCAAGTTATGCAGCCATGTTTGGGTATAGCGTGTAGTGATTGTTATGGTGATCATATGCTGGAAACAGGTCGGGCATAAAATTCCGGATGTTGTAATTGGGCTCTAAGGCTTATTTACTTGAATAAAAAGAAATATCTTCAGAATTGATCGAGCTGGTGTGCTCAACTGAGTTGTGGTAGCACGGTAAGGTGCATGAGGAGTTAAACATTGAATCATGGAACTGGAGGGTCTTGGGATCAATTCTTGCCACTGGCGGAGTTTGCTTACAACGATAGTTATCAGTCCAGCATTCAGATGGCGCCGTATGAGGCTTTATATGGTAGGAGATGTAGATATCCGGTGGGTTGGTTTGAGCCGGGTGAGGCCAGGCTATTGGGCACAGAGTTAGTACAGGATGCATTGGAGAAGGTTAAGACGATTTAGGATAGACTCCGTACAGCCCAGTCCAGACAGAAGAGTTACGCGGACAGGAAGGTTCGTGATGTTTCATATATGGTTGGTGAGCGGGTTCTGCTTCGGGTCTCCCCTATGAAAGGCGTCATGAGGTTTGGGAAGAAAGGAAAGTTGAGTCCGAGGTTTATTGGCCCTTTTGAGATCTTGCGGCGAGTTGGGGAGGTTATGAGCTTGCCTTGCCTCCTAGTTTGGCCGGAGTTCATCTGGTATTTCATGTTTCGATGCTCCGGAGGTATCACGGTGATCCGTTGTATGTGTTGGATTTCAGTTCACTCCAGTTGGACAAAGATCTATCCTATGTTGAGGAGCCAATGGCTATATTGGACAGACAGATCAGGAAGTTGAGGTCAAAGAACATTACTTCAGTGAAGGTTCAGTGGCGGGGTCAGCCGGCCGAGGAGGCGACTTGGGAGACCGAGCGGGATATGCACAGCCAGTACCCTCATCTTTTCACTACTTCAGGTATGTTCTATATGCTCGTTCGAGGACGAACGAATGTTTAAGTGTAGGAGGATGTAACGACCCGGGCGGTCATTTTTGGAATGTATGCCCCGATCCCTCCTTAACTGCTTCCCCTAAGTTCATTTCTGCTATTTTGGTTTGCCGGGATGTTCGGTGTTAGGATTCGGAGTGTTTTGGGACACTTAGTCCCTAAATGAGTGCTTAAGTGTTGAAAAATGGTCCGAAGTCGGAACAGTGTGAAGACGACCTCGGAATGGAAATTTGATGGTTCCGTTAGCTCCGTTAGGTGATTTCGGGATTGGCAGCGTGTTCGGAATGTATTTTGGAAGTCCGTAGCTCATTTAGACTTGAAATGCCGAAGTTTGAATTTTTGAAATTTCCGGTCCGATAGTGAGTTTTTGATCCGAGGGTCGGATTGGAATTCCGGAAGTTGCAGTAGCTCCGTCATGTCATTTGGGATGTGTGTGCAAAATTTCAGGTCATTCGTACGTGTTTTGGTTAGGTTTTTGATCGAAATTGTATTTGGAAGGAATTTGAAGTTCTTAGGCTTGAATCTTAGATTAATTCGGATTTCTGGCGTTGTTTTAGGTGTTTTCAAGATTGGTACAAGTTTGAATAAGGTATTAGGTGGTATTCGTGCTTTTGGTTGAGGTCCCGGGGGCCTCGGGATGATTCCGGGTGGTTAACGGAGGAAAATTTCTAAGTTTGCAGCAGCTGGTATTTTGTTCCTTCTGGTATTTTCGCTTCTGCGGCTTGGGAACCGCAGAAGCGACTCGCTCATCNAGTCCATTCAATTGGACTACAAATTAAATGATAAGGCAACTTCATTAGGCCCAATATGCCATCTTCCTAGAGGCCCAGTTGGGTGCCACATGTCAAATGACGTGGCACGCCAAGTCAAACAGAAGATCTAATGGGATCATGCCACGTGTCAAAATGACAAGTCATGCCAAGTCACATTAAAAGGCTAATGAAATCGCGCCATGTGTGAAAGTGATATGTTCTGGCCAATCAAATGCGGCCTTGTCACACTTCGATTTGATTGGTCGGAAAGAGTTTGTTCTCATCACAATTCTTTCCTCCTACAACTATAAATAGAGGTGTTCATAACCTAGAAAAGGGACCAGAAGTTATAACAAGAAGCAAGAAAGAGCTCGTGGATCAAACGCTGCAAATTCCTCCACAAGTTTCAAGATTCAAGCAATCAAGTTCAAGCTCAAGAACGAAGAACAAATCAAGTTCAAGCTCAAGAATGAAGAACAAATCAAGTTCAAGCTCAAGAACGAAAAACAAATCAAGATTCAAGGAGTACGAGTTCAAATCAAAGTTCGTGCTAGTTAAATTCAAGTCACCGTTCGTGGCAACAACTGCATATTCAAGATCAAGCTCAAAGGCTCTTGAATTTATTTACTATTGAAAAGAACAATCTGATGATTCATAGAGATTGTACACTCAAATATTTGAAATAAAATACTAGTTGTTGCAATATTTTTCGGTTCTGATTTTATTTTCTCGACACAAATTTATTGTCTACAGGTATAATTAGGATTCTTTATTAAGACGTAGCTTTCCACTAGGTTTATGATTTTTTTAGTTCTTCTTTGTCTATGATTCGTTATTGTGGTTTGGTTCTTTATTATCAATTAATTCATGTTACTTATCTTTATTTAGGTTTAGCATTCACTTTACTTCTATATCTTGATAGCGCCAACATCCGAGGTGAACTAACTTGAGATTTGAGGTAAACTTTTTACATGTAATCTCTTCTTCAAGCTATGTAACAATAAACATGCATTCTTGATTAAAAAAATTACAGAGATTGTAAATTATGAATATTATAGGACGTATGTCTCATATATGCATGCTTGATTAAGAATGCAAATTGAAAGGTTAGTGATTACGATTTCAGTAGAACTTTTGGAAGGGAAGTTAGCTTATGCTTGTATTTCTTGCTATTCAACTAGGGTAATGTCTTGCTATCCATATAGAGCTGGTAAGTCTCTCAAATGATGTCTAAAAATCAATAAAGCTTGTGCAACTCGGCATTTTTTTTTTGTTGTATTCATTTTTTGTACAATTGATTCTTATATTATGTAATTTTTTCGTTGTGGTTGATTTATTGGAGATTATTATTTTGCCTATGCATCTATTTATAAGATTTTTATATTAAAAAAAATATAAATTGTAAAAAGAAGTTGGTGTTGACGTATGTGGGTCCAATGCTTATAATTGCCACGCCCCAAAACTGAGGGGCGCGACCGGCACTCGACCGGGTAGCCCCAGTCAAGCGGACCTGGGTGCCTTTCTTATCCTACGTGCTACTCCGTGTTTTCATTACTCATTAATCAAAGGGAATAGCTATTTATAATTAAAATACTTTTTTACGAATTATACATAACATACATGGTTACTTAGCGTGGTTTACAAGTTATACTGCCCATATACAAAATACATAAGTACATAACCCACGTTTCCTGTCTACGGAGCCTCTAAGGATACAAAAGAGTTTTATAATACTTGCTGGTAACAAGGCTCCGGCTATACCTTACACAAATACCAAAAATAAGACTCCGGGAAGAAAAGCGGCATGAGCCACGCAGGGCCCCGAGAGGAAAGGGGCTCACCAATTCAGCTGACGGGAAGTGAAGGAGTGCTACTGTCGGTGGACTGGAGTACCTGCTATAGAACCACCTACAATCATAACACGAATGTTGCACCCCCGGCAAAAAGGACGTCAGTACATCTGAATTGTACTGGTAGATGAACAAACTTTACCCCAAGTAGAATCAATCAATACACAGATAACAAACAGTAATAGAATCAACAATCAAATGCACACGAAAGGAACAACCAAAGTCAAACAAGTTTCACAATCTCTCATTTTCCCCTTTCAACATTATTTCATCACATCAAGGATTTCACAACTTTCTCATATTTTCATTTCAATAGTGATTATGATTACTTTCCCACCCTTATTAACTCGGCCACCCTTATCACCACAACCCACACCTTATTACTTCGTGTTGCGGCGCGCAATCCGATCCCGCCGAACAATCACATTTCACACAACAACAACAACAAATCACATTTCACACGACAACAACAACAAATCACAAAGAATTTTCATAACCATCAATACCATTTCCATCATATACAACAACCCACATACAATTTAAGTCACAACGATAATTGCCCACGACAAGTCACATACGATATTACCACAGTTGTTTCAATTGCATCAATCACGATTTCTTTCCATCATTTGTTACACAGCTTTTACCACATAAACACATTCACACACACACACACACTTGGTTTGTTGCCATTTACTTACACCATTATATCGGGAGACTTAACCAACAACGTTCAAGGCATATCAATCACAAGAATTCACAAATAGTCCACACAAGTATCACATACCAAATACTCGTACACCAAACAAGGTGACTTTACAAAGGTCAAAGTTAGCCATCCATACCTGGAATCGAATTTCCCTTTTTTACTTCTACTTCGGCTCACCAACAGCCTAGTACCGACAATCTAGTTCACAAGTTAACACATATATCTTAGAATTGAAGTTCACAATTACTACCCGAATTTATTTAGGTTATCAACCGCCCCTTTTGCAAATTTATACTCCTACCCAATTCTTTTTACTAGATTTTAGGTATTAAAGAACATGCATGTATGTTTTCAACTTTTATTTTCAAGAATCAATGCATGAGAATCTCCTTTTTGTTTAAACCCGAAAACCAATGAAAAAGGACTGGGTATTTTACCTGCAAGAACGGAGACGAAGACAATTGCTTGAAATTTCCCGGCCTGGGTGACTTTGAAGAATCAAGTTGATGAAGGTAGGACTTCCTCTCTCAAGAACTCTCTCTCCCCTCTCTCTAGTTTGTTCAGAAAATATGTTAAAATGAGGGGTTGGGGAGTTTTATTGAAGAAGGGGTCGGGTTTAAAATTTAGAAAAATAGGAGCCCCGAGTCAGGTGTGCGATCGCATTTGCGATCGCAAAGAAGAAATGCGGCCCGCAGAATAGACCGCAAAAGTGCTCCAAGAATCTGACCCTTCTGTCTGGGTTTGCGGCAGAAATGTGGTCCGCATACACGTTCTGCGGTCGCATAATGCACCGCATAACTGTCCTTTGCAAAATTCCAAGATGATATGCGACGACTATGCGGTCCGCATATCAGTTATGCGATCGTATAATGGACCGTATTTTGACCTCAAATTTGATTAACACACTGACTCACTTTGCGATAGAAATGCGGTCCGCATACTTGATTTGCAACCGCACTCTAAACCGCATAATAGCACTTTTCTGGAAAACTTTGATTCTTGATTTTTAAATGCTTAGATCAGTACAAAGGGTCCGAACCGCGGCGAGCAAGCTCGCCGCAAAGAATTTTACACATTCCTAACACACGCTCGGAACGAGGCACTACGAGCTACTAGGTTTTGAGTATAAATTTTCACGGGGCCTTACAATAATTTATCTACTCTTCATAAATTAATCTTTTAGTACAAATATTGTCACTCATGTTTGCCTACACACCTTCAAACGGTGTTAGTTCTTCTTTGCATGTTTATGTAAGTATTGTCATATATAGCTAATTATATTTATGAGATCATTGTTTTTGTTTTTATTTTTATAGAATTTACTCTTGAAATTTTATTTAGTTCTTTAGTGAATTCTATAGCTTTAAACTAATTATTATAAAATCACCTTAGGCTCGACTTTCTTGTCCAATACCTTATTTATTTTAAATAAATACCCTTTTAAAAAGTTATATTCCATAGCTACCTTTTGATTTTTATAGCCAAATATCTATTTATGGTTACCTCCTGCCCTTAAGCCATAAAATACTCTTTGTATTATTTTTCTCTCTCATTCTTTCAGATTTTTAAAAACCCTCTCTCTCTCTCTCTCAACGATTCTGTTTCTCCATCATAATTTACAAACTCTTCTGACTCTGTGTAGAGGAGAAAATAATTGAAGAGAGAGAGACGATTTAAGAGACGAAGGATTTTAATTTAATTTGTGGTCGATCTATGCAAACGAAGCAAGAATCGCCGATCAAATTGGGACGAGTTGTTGAGTTGAATGAAATCTGGACATGGCTATTGCAACTCTTACCTCTCACCACCTCCATTGCTGCTTTTCTTCATCTACCAAATTCGCAATTACTAACAAAAGAAGACAATCTGCATTGAAAGTAAGGAATTTCTTTCGTTTTTGCGCCAAATTTTGAGAGTTTCGAGTCAGAATCGCGGCCCTCTTGACGAGACGACATTAGGGTTGTTCTTGAACAAAGACGACGGAGTTTGGGGCTGAGCAACTTGAAGAGTCTGTTACCTTTTTTTTCATTGTATTTCAATGTATCTCGTTGTATTCTATGTATTTCATTGTATACATTATCTTTTTTTTCCATTGTATTTTAATGTATCCCGCTGTATTTTATGTATTTTATTGTATCATTGTCTCTCTATATCCCATGAATGTGTTCATATATTTTTTTAATTAATATAATTAATGTATTTAGATGTATATATGTATTCAAATATTTTTGGGGTATTTTTCGGTTGAGAATCTTTTTTATATCTGGAAATATAAATTTTGTGTGTTATAATTGAGTTTGTTGAGTTATATTAGGAGTCTATTATGTTAATTGATTCACTTTCCATTTAAAAACAGCTGAATAGGCCATGAATTACGCTATTTACGTTACTGTATTCACAAATACATATCGTGAATACAGTCGAATATAATAATTTGTCTAGCTGTAATCCCCCTTTTCACGCCGTGAATACAGTCGAATACAAAAATTTGTCTAGCTGTAATCCCCTGTTTCACGCCTAGAAATGCTATTGTATTCATGAATACAGTAGCTTAAATACATCGAATACACTTTAAAATACCTGAAAACATAGCTATATGGAATAATATAATAAATGGTAGCTACAACTAGCTAATAACCACTAAGAGATAGTGGTTTCTGAAAGTTTCTTATAAGTTAACCCAAGTTATTGAACCAGTCAAGTTAATATGCATAAGATTTAAGTACTAAAGTTAAAGTGATTTGAAATTTTTAGTCGAAATATTAGGTGTCAAGTATCTTAGGAGTTGTGTAAAGTTGTAATTATTGTTTTGTTAATTTTTTTTTAGTTGGAAATCGTTAAAAGTTATTTTTCTATTTAAGTTAGAAGTAACTGTATGATGTTTCGCAGTAATTTTTCATCAATGTTCCAAACACACACATAGCTACACAAACACGAAGATTACAAATACGCTCTTGGGCAATTTTTTCAAAGCTACTTTCTCTTTAGAATTCATCTCGATAATAAAATTCTCAAGATTTCGGGTTATGTAGTGTAGTAGTTCTTGTTATTTTTTCTAATATCATATGATTTGTTGGTCATTTGGAGAATTTCTTTGGTGCACATTTTCTTCCTTTGTTAAAAATGATCAAAATTTATAATTTTCAGGAGTATAAACTTTTTAGAAAAGACAAAACTACTCTCATTGTCAGTTGGCCCAATATTCTAACAAAATTGGGCCTATATTTTCCCTTCTTACTAGGTATGGCCCAGTTTCTATAATGTTGAAAAATTATTTTTACCGATTAGCCACATCGCCGCCCCCACTCTTTTTCTTTATGCGGAGGAAACTTTTCCATTCCCAAATCAGTTTTCTCTTTCAGATTTTCTCCCTACCTCTCTTTCTCTTTCATTTTCAATTTGCTCATGCTCTTTCTCTCTCTCTCTCTGGCAAAATAGTCGAGTTCTTCTTCATATTTCCTTTCTATTAGGCTATTAATCCAAAACTCAAATATGTAAAAGATTACCTTCAAGTGTAGCAGATCGAATAGACAAAGACTTTTTGCGGTTAAAAAGTGAAGGCGAAGATCGAAAGGAGAGTGAAGAAGATGATTGAGGCAAAGCGCGTGAAATTGTTGAATTATTCAGAGGACGACATAGAGAAGATGAACACCGAAAAGTTGCAGAGAACGCCATTCATCTGTATCTTCCTCTTCCACAAAATAACATTGTTGAACAATCCACACCGGATCTATCTTTTGTAGTCTTTTTCTTTTCGATTCAGTGCTCGCCGAAGCCGATTCCGAATTTCACATTAGAGGATCCTTTTATTCCCGTTTGAAGAAAAAGAAAATATTGAGTGGTTATTTCTTTTAATTCTTGTCTCTTATTCTAAGTTATGAAATCTCCTTTTTTTTTTTGGTAATTTTTCCTCCTCCTCCTCCTCCTCCTCCTTCTTCTTCTTCTTCTTCTTCTTCTTCTTCTTCTTCTTCTCACTTTTAATGACTTCCGAAGGGAGGAATGATGTATATGTTGTATATAACTATATATACTTTGTATAATCATGTATAACCATGTATATTTGTGTGTATTCTCATAGTTATACAGAATTATACATGATTATACACAAGTATACAAGATTATACATAATTATAACCATGTATATTTATGTGTATTCTCATAGCTATAAAGAATTATACATGATTATACACAAGTATACAAGATTATACATAATTATACAACATAGATAATTGTAAAAAAATTGCCTTCAGATAGTGTAATTATATATTTATGTATAATTAACGTATGACTATGTATAACAATGTATATAAGGTGTTTAATAATGTAAATTTTTATTTTTTCCAGTGAAATAAGATTTTCCCTTACAAAACTTTAAATTTTGCAAAAGAAAAAATATAAAAATAAAATTATAGACTCTAAGGATGAATATATTTTTTACTTCAACTTCCTGATATTGTGAATTTTAGGAAATACTATACAGAGGGAAGTAAAAAATAAATAAGAATGAAAATGGAAAAAGGGAAAAGATAAAAATGAAAGAAAAAAAGCGAAATCTGATTTAGGCGTGATTTTGGGTGTAGTTGATGAAGTTCGACTTGTTTTTTAAAATTGATTAATGTTTGTGGGCTACCGGATGAAACCGTATTTATGGGTTAGGCGGCTGAAAAGTGCTTTCTCCAAGTGTATTTTCATGTAAATTTCCCTTTAGAAAATTTATTTTTTATTTATAACTCATCATATTTTAATAATATTTATGTAACTCTAAGAAATTATATTTTCTGACATAGGGTACACGGGCAACGCGCGTACCTTGAGACTAGTTATTATAAAAGCACGAATAATTTATGCTAAATGTTGAATGACTAAAATATCCCTTAAACATTGATCGACTTTTATAAGCTTAAAATTTTGTACAATTGTCATGACCCAAAATCTACCGTCGTGATGGAGCCTATCGTGGAACTAGGCCAGCCTCAACTTAACAACCCATCACAGCAATAATAAGTTTGAAGATATAACGGAAGCATTTAACATTAAAGAAAACTGTTTGAAAACATAAGAAATCCCAAATTACGGTACAATATAACCCAAAACTGGGAGTGTCACTGAGTACATGAGCGTCTAAATCCGAATACAACCCACTACAGAGTCTAGAGAAATAAACTGAAATGCGACAAATGATAAAGAAGGAGAGTCAAGGCCTGCGAAAGCCGTGTAACTACCTCAAAAGCCTCCAAACTTTGAAAGAACTCAATCAGAAACCACCGCTGCGACCGGTATCGCCTAAATCTGCACACGAGGCGCAGGGGGTAACGTGAGTACACCAACTTAGTAACGAGTTCAAACTTTGGACTGAAAGGTAGTGACGTACTCAACCGATGCAGATAAGAACAGAAATACCTGTACAGAAACGTAGGCATGCTTTCAATTTAATAGGCAGTTCAAAACAGTAAAATAGAGCAGATATGGACAATGTAAAGAATGAATCTGTGCTACCTGTACATGCCAATGCACATGCTGTATGAAATGCACCATACTATCAGCCTCATGTGCTCACCCTCTAAAATACTCAACCACTCGGTACTGTATATGGCTCACACGGCCCAGGGAAGAACTATTCCCGGAATATATACACATCACTTACAACAGTCACTCAGTACCGAGGAAGGCCAATCCAGCCCTGTGGGGAAGATCCATCTCCAAGTATCAAATGCTTCAGACAAGATCCATGTCCAGGGAAGATCCATCCCTTAATAATATCATCCGCGCTCACTGAGGGTGTGTTATAGACTCCGGAGGGGCTCCTTCAACCCAAGCGCTATCATAAATCAATATAACCGTTGCGGCGTGCAGCCCGATCCCATAACTGTCACTCATAATCAGGTTCTCGGCCTCACTCAGTCATCAATCTCTCCAGTCTCACCCACGGGCTCACAATATCATGAAAATAACCTTGAACAATGATATGATAAATCAATAAATAACTGAGACTGAGATATGATATAAAAATGCATGAACATGACTGTGTACGGAATATAAATGAAAATAGTGAGATGATAGCAAGAAACGACCACTGAGGGTCCCAACAATACCGGCATAAAGCATAAACATGATATCTAGCATTATTTACAGCCCAATATCTTTATCATATGGTGGAAACATGGATATCAACAAGATAGAGTCACTAAACGGTGCCATGGAATTACCCAGGTCACAATTCTCAAGATGCACGCCCGCACGCCCGTCACTTGGCATGTGCGTCACCTCAGTACTAATCACATAACACATAGTTCGAGGTTTCGAACCCTCAGAACCAAGTTTGAAAGCGTTACTTACCTCAAATCAAGCGAAATCCTACTCCAAAAGGCCTTTGCCTCTCAAATCGGCCTCCAAACGTGCCGAATCTAGCCACAAGCAATACAATACGATCAATATAGGCTAAAGGAATCAATTCCGCAAGATAAATACCAAATTATAGCCAAAATCCAAAACCGGCTCAAACCCTGCCCCCGGGCCCATGTCTCGAAATATGACAAAAGTCACAAAACCTAAAAGCCCATTCACTCGCGAGTCTAACCATACTAAATTCATCAAAATCCGACATCATTTGCCCCTCCAAATCCCCAAAATCCACTCTCCAATTCTCAAGCCCTAATCTCCCAAATTTCACCTCAACACCACACAATCCAGGTGGGAAAATCAATGGGGAAACAAGATTTATGATCAAAATCAAACACAAGAAGCTTACCACAGAATTCCCCTCGGAAATCCTCTTCAAAATCGCCTAATCCTGAGTCTAAAATGTTGAAACAAGACTAAAATCGCGAACCCTTATTGTTAAATATCCTGCCCAAGTTTTTCGGAACTGCGGCTCATTTACCGCATCTGCGGAACCGCTTCTGCGGACCAAGTTCCGCTTCTGCGGAAAATCATTAAAAACCTAACCTCTGCTTCTGTGGTCAGTTGACCGCATCAGCGATCATCGCAAGTGCGGAAGTTCATCGCACCTGCGGTCCAAACACGCACATGTGCCCCATAATCCGCTTCTGCGACCATCGCAGGTGCGAGAACTTCATCACACATGCGCCTTCTGCCCAGCTCCTCCAGTCTCGCATCTGCGATCTCTTGCTCGCTTCTGCGGGCTCGCACCTACGATGAGACATCCGCAGGTGCGATTATAACAGTTGAGTACAACATCAACAGCCTTCCAATTTCCAAACTTGTTCTGTAAATCACTCGAAACTAGCCCGAGGCCCTCGGGACCTCAACCAATCATACTAACACATCCCATAACATCATGCAAACTTAGTCGAACCTTAAAATCACTCAAAACAACATCAAAACACCAAATTACCCCCAGATTCAAGCCTAAGAACTTCTAAATTTCCGAATTCTTCAAATGATGCCGAAACTTACCAAACCACGCCTGAATAACCTCAAATTATGCACAAGGGTCAGAAATGACACCACGAACCTACTCTGACTTTCAAAAATCCAATCCGACCCCGATATCAAAATTTCCACTACTAGCTAGAATCGCCAAAATTCTAACTTTCGCCAAATCAAGCCTAATTCTACCACGGACCTCCAAATCACATTCCGGACGCGCTCCTAAGCCCAAAATCATCTACCAGAGCTAACGGAACCATCAAAATTCAAATCTGAGGTCGTTTACACATAAGTCAACATCCGGTCACCTTTTCCAACTTAAACCTTCTCACAAGAGACTAAGTGTCTCAACTCACTCAAAAATCACTCCGGACCCGAACCAACTAACCCGATAAGTCATAGTACAACTGTAGAGCACAAAAGAAGCAGAAAAATGGGGGAACGGGGCTACAACTCTCAAAACGGCTGGCCGGGTCGTTATATCCTCCCTCCCCTCCTTAAACAAACATTCGTCCTCGAACGGGTCTAGAAACATACCTGGAGCCTCTAATAGGTGTAGGTATCTGCTCCGCATCTCCCTCTAGATCTCCCAAGTATCCTCCTCTACGGGCTGACCTCTCCACTGCACTTTTACTGAAGCTATATTCTTTGATATCAACTTTCGGACTTGCCGCTCCTAAATAGCCACCGGCTCCACATCATAAGTCAAATCACCATCTAACTGAACCGTGCTGAAATCCAAAACATGAGACGTATCGCCGATATACTTCCGGAGCATAGAAACATGAAATACTGGATGCACACCCGAAAAGCTAGGTAGCAAAGCAAGCTCATAAGCCACCTCCCCAATCCTCCGAAGCACCTCAAACAGCCCAATAAATCGAGGGCTCAGCTTTCCTTTCTTCCCAAATCTCATAACACCCTTCATGGGTGAAACCTTCAGCAAAACCTTCTCCCCAACCATGTAAGACACATCACAGACCTTTCTGTCAGTACAACTCTTTTGTCTTGACTGCGCCGTGCGAAGCCGCTCCTGAATCACTTTCACCTTGTCCAATGCATCCTGAACCAAGTTAGTACCTAATAGCCTAGCCTCGCCCGGCTCGAGCCAACCCACTGGGGATCTACACCGCCCCCCACATAAAGTGTTACATCTCGCGTTTTCGTACGTTAAAATTTCATTTTCAGTTAATCGACGTAGACTCGGGGATGAGATCATCTTGACGTTAACGTACTCACGCTATTTATAACAAGAGATAAATAAATGTTATAAAGGATAAAGGGGTACACGGATTAAAGAAAATGAGTTTCGTTGACAGTGGCTAATTTGAAATAAAATACGGGTCGAGCGATAATACCCGATAATTATGAACTAGTATCATGCAAGGTACCATATGACCACGGTAGTATAATGTATAGAGTATATATATATATATATATATATATTAAAAATAAATAAAATTTTAAGTAATTTGGGACAATTTTTAAATTATGCGGGTAATTGAACCGGGTAACGAAACATTACCCCGTTAACCAATAAGTGGACAATTAATTAATTATAAGACACGTGGCAGCCCTCCCTAACCAAGATAATGACTCTTAAAAATATTTGAGAGGTGGCAACCTTATGCCTTGTATGGAAGACACCTCTTATAATATAATAGTTGAGATGACCAAGACAATTATCACTCAAAATACATTCTGAAACTAGACAAAACATAGCAACCTTTCACGTTACAAGTATTATCAAGAGATGGAAATGGCAAAAGTTGGTGTTATGACTTTTCTTGTTTAAAAACTTACGAACAGAAGCAAATTCGTCCAACTTCAACAAATCCAAGCAAAGTTTCGTTCCAATTTTCGAAGCAGAAACTTCACTTCGATCAAATAATTCAAGGAACGGGTATGTTAAGGCTAAGCCCTTATTTCATTTTGCATGATCTTGTCATTACACGAGTTTGTTAATGAGCCATAAAGAAAAACTCATATCCCGGAATTTACGTACATTTTGCTAGTCTCGCAAATTACGTATATTTTCCTAGTTTTGTAAGTTACAATATTCTCCTTATTGGAATTTCATATTCAATTGAGTATTTTCTTCTTCCAGTCAAGAGAGCAGAGAATTTACATATATACAATATTAAAAGTATTTTCATTATCATCGAGCTATAATCGATGGGCAGGCCCCTATTGTGCAACCTCTGATCAGATGGTAAGTTATATACCGAGCCTACTGTGGCCGAGCGCCTATGAGCGAGCCCAGCATGGTCGAGATACAGAGCCTAGTATGGCCGAGCGTCTGTGAGCGAGCCTACTACGGCAGAGCAGTTATATATATATATATATGTATATATATATATATATATATATATATATATATATATATATATATATATATATATATATATATATATACCGAGCCTTATAAGGCCGGACAACTATTTTACTTACTATATTGAGAGAGTGGAGTCAGTATCAGCAGGTAAGCATATCTTCAGATTATCTTTGACTCCCGGTTGCTTTTAGTTATTATATTATCAGTTCAGTTTCGGCTTTCATTATATTGCCTTACATACTCGGTACATTATTTCGTACTGACGTTCCTTTTCTGGGGGCGCTGCATTTCATGCGTGCAGGTTCAGACAAACAAATGGGTAGACCTCCTCATTAGATGTTGCCCGAGTTCAGCTTGATCGGCAAGCTCCATACCTTTCGGAGTTGCCGGGTCTAGAGCTTTACGTACATCTTTGTATATATGTATATATGTTATGAGTAGGTCGGGGCCCGGTTCCGATCATAGTATATCCATCAGTAGAGGCTTGTAGACATATCCTGTCAGCTAATGCAGTATGTTGGGCTTGTAGGCCTTTTAGGTATATTTTGTTGGTTTATCAGCTGTAGTAGTTATGACGGCCTTGTCGGCCCATCTTTATATTGAGATTTAGTCAGTATTCGCAATTGTCTTGCAATGTGGCCCATGGCCAAAGTATGACATTACATGTTCAGGGTTCCTTAGTCGCAAGTTGGTACGCAAGGATAGGTGAGGCACCGGGTGCCGGTCTCGCTCCCCGGGTTCGGGGCGTGACATAAAGCCTTGTACGGTGCCATCTGAATACTCTACTGATAATTATTGTTGTAAGCAAACTCCGTGAGCGGCAGAAACTGGTCCCATGAACCACCAAAATCGATGACACACGCACGTAACATGTCCTCCAATATCTGAATAGTGCGCTCGGACTGTCCGTCCGTCTGAGGATGAAATGTTGTGCTTAACTCAACCTGAGTGCCCAACTCTCACAGCTCTCCAAAACTGCGATGTGAACCGCATGACTCTGTCTGAAATGATGGAAACTGGCACACCGTGCAGGCGAACAATCTCTCTGATGTAAATCTCAGCCAACCGATTTGAAGAATATGTAGTACTCACTGCAATGAAGTGCGCGGACTTGGTCAGCTGATCCACAATCACCCAAATAGCATCGAACCTCCTCGAAGTCCGTGGGAGCCCAACTACGAAATCCATGATGATCCGCTCCCACTTCTACTCTGGAATCTCTATTTGCTGAAGCAATCCACACGGCCTCTGATGCTCATATTTCACCTGATGATAGTTGAGACACTAAGCTACAAACCCAACTATATCTTTCTTCATCCTTCTCCACCAATAGTGTTGTCTCAAATCCTGATACATCTTCGCGGCACCCGGATGGATGGAATACCGCAAACTGTAGGCCTCCTCAAGAATCAACTCCCGTAGCCCATCCACATTTGGGACACATATCCGGCCCTGCATCCCCAATTCCCCATCATCTTCAATAGTCACATCTCTGGCATCATCATGCTGAACCTTGTCCTTGAGGACAAGAAAATGAGGATCATCATACTGGCGCTCTCTGATGCGATTAAACAAGGAAGACCAAGAAACCACACAAGCTAGAACCCGGCTGGGCTCCGAAATATCCAATCTCACTAGCTGGTTGGCCAAAGCCTGAACATCAACTGCAATAGGTCTCTCCCCAACATGAATAAATGCATACTCAAGGCATCGGCCACCACATTGGTCTTTCCCGGATGGTACAAAATGGTAATATCATAGTCCTTTAGCAGCTGCAACCATCTCCGCTGCCTCAAATTGAGATCCTTCTGTTTGAACAGTGCTGAAGGCTACGATGATCAGTAAACACCTCACAAAACACACCATAGAGATAGTGCCTCCAAATCTTCAACGCGTGAACTAGGGGTGTACAAAGGAAACCGACAAATCGCACCAACCCGATAATCCGAGTCAAACCGAGAAAAAAACCCGAATATGGTTTGGTGTTGGAAAAAAAACCCGACCATAATTGGTTTGGTTTGGTTTTAACTAAAGAAAGTCAAACCGAAACCAAACCAACCCGACATTACATATATAGAAATTTTAGATATATTTAATATATAAATATACTTATTGTGATGTAATTTATGAATATTTCTTAAAATTTTTGATAATTTTATATTTTAAGGTATTATTTCAAGATTGGACTTAGAACTTTTGAATGTTCCAAATAAGTTTTATAGCCATTAATATTAGTAAATTAAATAATGCTAACAAAAGGCCAAACCAAAATCAAATCAATACTAATGCTAACAAAAGATATTGAATTCAATACTATGAACGGGAATGTATTGAATATCTATTTTTTGTTTTGCAATAATTTAGATAAAAATGCATAACCTATTTTTTTCTTTAGCGTTTAGTCATGTAATTAATACTCCCTTATTAGTCTACTTATTTTAGCATGACTTAGTATTTTTTAGATTATGCTTTTTTTTTATTATGGCTTTTTAATTATCAATATTCATGTTACATAATTTTATTGTCTTTATAGTAAAATATTTTAGGATAATGCCATGACACATCTTGTAATTCGTATTATTTTCTTGGAAAATACTTTATATAGTTGTATCTTACTAGGATTAAAGAAATATTTTGAGCATAATTTATATGTTTTCTTCTACGAAGATTTTACCGGAAAAAAAAACCCGAAAAACCCGAAAACCCGAGAAAATCCGAGAAAAACCGAGTGAAAAACCCGAATTTTATTGGTTTGGTTTGGTCTTTAGATTTAATAACGCGACACAATTGGTTTGTTTTGGTAATTGTAAAATCCGAACCAACCCGACCTATGTACACCCCTAGCGTGAACAATGGCAGCCAACTCCAAATCAAGAACAAGGTAGTTCTTCTCATGGGGCTTCAACTGGTGCGAAGCATAAGCAATCACTCTACCCTCCTGCATCAAGACACACCCAATATCGATCCGAGAAGCATCACAATATACTGTATAAGAACCAGAAGCTGATGGCAGAACTAACACTGGAGCTGTGGTCAAGGCAGTCCTGAGCTTCTTAAAGCTCACCTCACACTCATGAGACCACCTGAAAGGAGCACCCTTTTGGGTCAATTTGGTCAAGGGCGATGCAATAGATGAGAAAACCTGCACGAACCGATGGTAATAACCCGCCAAACCAAGAAAGCTTCGAATCTTTATGGCTGAGGACGGTCTGGGCCAACTTTGGACCGCCTCTATCTTCTTCGGATCAACCTGAATACCCTCACTGGACACCACGTGTCCCAAGAACGCTACTAGACTGAGCCAAAACCCACACTTGGAGAACTTAGCATAAAGCTTCTCCTCCCTCAACCGCTGCAACACAATCCGCAAATACTGGGCATGCTCCTCCTGGCTACGAGAGTACACCAGGATATCATCAATGAATACAATAAAAAACGAGTCGAGATAAGGCTAGAACACACTGTTCATCAAATGCATGAATGTTGTTGGGGCATTGGTCAGTCCAAAAGACATCACAAGGAACTCATAATGACCATAACGGGTCTTGAAAGCTGTCTTACGAATACCCAGGTCCCGAATCCTTAATTGGTGATACCATGACCTCAAATCAATCTTGGAGAACACCCTCGCTCCCTGAAGCTGGTCAAATAGATCATCAATACGCGGAAAAGGATACTTGTTCTTGATTGTGACTTTGTTCATTTGTCTGTAATCAATGCACATTCTCATGGTGCCATCCTTCTTCTTCACAAATAGAACCGACGCACCCCAAGGTGACACACTAAGCCTAATAAACCCCTTCTCAAGGAGCTCCCGAAGCTGCTCCTTTAACTCCTTCAACTCAGTCGATACCATACAGTACTGTGGAATAGATATGGGCTGGGTGTCCGGTACCAAATCAATACCGAAGTCAATATCCCTGTCCGGCAGCATGCCCAGCAAGTCTGTAGGCAGCACATCCGGAAAATCTCGCACCGCCGGAACAGAATCAATAGTAGGGGTATCTGCACTGACATCCCTCACAAAGGCCAAATAAGAAAGATAACCCTTCCCAACCATCCGCTGGGCCTTCAAGTATGAAATCACCTTACTGGGAACATAGTCTAAAGAACCTCGCCACTCGATCCAAGGCAACCCCGGCATCGCCAATATTACAGTCTTAGCGTGGCAGTCTAAAATAGCATGATAGGGAGACATCCAATCCATACCCAATATCACATCAAAATCAACCACACTAAGCAGTAGAAGATCCACTCTAGTCTCCAATCCCCCAATGGTCACTACACACGACCTATACACATGGTTCGCAACAATAATCGCCCACCGGAGTAGATACATGAATAGATGAAACTAAAGACTCATGGGGCTTATCCAGATAATGGGAAAAATACAATGATACATATGAATAGGTGGAACCAGGGTCAAATAACTGAAGCATCTCGGTGACATACTGAGACAATACCTGTGATCACTGTGTCTGAAACAATAGCATCTGGTCTGGCAGGGAGTGCATAGAAACGGGCCTGCCGCCACCTGATCGGCCTCCCCCTCTAGGGTGGCCTCTAGCTGACTGAGCTCCACCCCGAGCTGGCTGGACGGGTGGTGATGTAACTAGTGCTGAAGTCGAAGGCTGGCTCCTCTGCTAAGATGAACCTCCTGTAACGCGGGGACAGTACCTCTTGATATGACCCAAATCTCCACACTCAAAGCAACCTCTCCCTGCAAATGGCGATGGGGAATGAAGGGGCCCTCGAGTACCGGGATAATCGCTAGAAGGACCAGACTTATATGAACCCTGAGCTGATGGTGCATGAGTCGAACTCTGAGTTGGAAAGGCACTGAGAGATGGGTGATCCTGCTGAGAATTGTGAGAACCATGGCCAAATGATGCACCACGGTGAACTAGATGAGCCTTCTGAGCATGTCTGTAGGGACGACCCCTGTCGTGGTGAAACTGACCTCCAAAAGGAACACTGATCGCTGCCGACTCAACACTACACTAAGGTAGGAAGAGCGGGTTGCAACAGCTTTTACCCGAATAGTGGTTCGGGATCGAATTTCCACAGGGAGCTAGTAGTGGAGTTGTAATGTCCTGTTTAGTCTAGAATTGCGGTTGTGCTTCTGATGTCTCTTCAAACATATTTGGTTTTGATTTCTATATCTACCTTTATAAAGCTAATGATTGAAACTAAATTATGCTACGGGAATATTGCTAAGTTGTAATTAATATAGAGAAAGGCACTAGGGTCGTGGCATTACCTAGGTGGTTAACTAACGGGTAGATGCCACTAAGGATAGATTGACATATTTGGGGCTTATGCTATAACCGTTGCACAATCGTACCCACTCTCACACCTCTCGGTAGAGAGAGTGATTTTGCCCAATTGACTCTCTCGAGACCAATTGAGTAGGCCAATTAGACCAAGCAACTAGGGTTCAAGTAGGGTGATTACTCTCTCGAGATTTAACCCGTTAATTGGGATTACCATTTCTCATGGGTCCATCCCAATTCCTTGTTGGGTCAATTTTGGGGTTATAGACTCTCTTTCTCAAGAAGAGTTAAACCCACCAAGCTAGAATCAGTGTTTGCAACCACCAACCCTTAATTAAAACCTAAAATTAACCCAAATAACAAACACCCAATATCAACCTAACCGTAGATGGCAACACCCATCAATTACCCACACTAGGGTTGAGCCACAACCCTAGCTAGTGAGTTTAGCTATTCATGCTAAAAATTAAACAAATAGATGAAAAAGTAAACATATTAATTAATTGCTAAGAAGGAAATACAATATTAAAGGTCAAAAGTGCCAAATATGGCTAAACTAGTCGTTCTCACGAGCTCAGCAGCTTCAGAAAAACAAAACTTTTCCTAAAAATGGAAAAGGTTTTATTTATACTGGGCTGGAAAAATTGGACAAAAATACCCCTACGAGGTCAGCGCGGACCACGCAAACATGATCGCGGCTGCACTGGCTCTTGAACTCTTGGCTTCTGTTTCTCTGAAGTTGAGGACCGCGGACCGCGTAAAAATGTAGTGCAGCCGCGGTGGAAGTTAGCGCGGCCGCACAGAAGTGGACGCGGGTCGCTTTGCTTGGAAGTGGTCAAATATTTGGCTCTTTGAATCTCTGCTCCGCGGACCGCGTAAATGTGTAGCGCGACCGCGGAGCCTGACTGCGGACCGCGTGGAAACGACCGTGGCCGCATAGCCTTCCCTTCAACTCCGCCTTTCTCTGAACCTCCTAGTGCGGCCGCGTTCATAGTTGCGCGGTCCGCACTAGGGCCTCTTTTCCTGAACTTCCTTGGTCTTTGACACTTGAGCAGGTTTCACTCCTTTCTGAGCCGATATTTGACTTTCGTCGCTTTGTCGATCAAACCTGCAATCAAGTGGAACTTGTGAGCGTTTTGGGACTATTTTGTAGCAATTTTATAACAAAAGCGTAGGCAAGTATGGGCATAAAACACATTAAAATCCTAACTTATCAACTCCCCCAAACTTAAGCCTTTGCTTGTCCTCAAGCAATCAAAATAAGACCCACCCCTTAGAGGAAAATCCACATAATTCCAGCCATCCTAAGGCAACCTCAACAAGCATCAATTGGGACTAACAATTGCCCTCAATACGAATGCATCATTAACACATTTAACTTTTGAAATACCATGGATCAAGTGTGACGCAAGAGCATCAAAAGTTGACACATTTCATCAAAGAGCTTATCTCAATTACTTTGGTCATTGTGGAACCCAAACTCACACGTCCTCAACTCTTCCTAAGCGAACCTCACCTTTTAGAGTATTAACACACAAATCGCGGTTGATGGAGTTTCACTCATCTCTCTCAAGAAGAAGGTCACAAGTCCGGCTCTAGGTACCATATGCTTGCCCCTTATGTAAGTATCCACTAATGTAGGTTTTCTTCAACTCAAGATCCTATAGGGCTTTTGTGGAGTCATTATGAAGGCTTTTTGGTAAGGGTAGGACATGTTTTTATTCAAGTGGGTTCAATCTTCCCTTACGCACTTCTTTTGATTCATTATGGCACAACTCTTTTGACTCTTTTGAGTATTTCACTTCTTTACAAGGGGTTAGAGAGACACAATGTCACTCTTTCTTATGCAATTCAAAATATTTCTCCTTTTTTACTTTTTCCACACCTTTTTCTTTTCACTTTTGTTTCCTTTGACTCCCTTTTTATTCTTGTTCACTTTGAACTTTCTTTTTGTCTTTTTCTTTTCTTGCTTTTTCATTGCCTTCCTTTTTCTTTTGCTTTTGTACCTTTCTACCATTTTGTTTCCTTACTTGCCTCTCCCCCCAAACTTAGACATTTGCCATTACTCAAGGGAAGATTTGGGTGCTAAGAGTGGGTAATCATTTAGAACGAGTATAGGCTTGTAGCATTGGTTCTTGAAAGAAAAGGTTTAAGGCTCAAAAGGGTTAACTAGGGATCATCTTTTTGGTAGGCTATGGAATTGTTCAACTTAGCATTCGGATCAAGGAGAGCCTGTAATCACTTCTCAAGTCAAATTTCACCTAGGATTTCGCCTCAACAAACATTCAGGGCAAGTTCTAGACCATTGGCTCGGGACTTGGACTCACAATTAGATTCCTCACCACACACGCTAAGGGATTGCTAAAACATCGAGTCGAGGGCCCACAATGACCTTAGTTGCGATTCAAGCACACAATGGTCCGAAAAGACCACACGATGATTGTTTGGTCAACGCAAGAGTCTCAAGGCCACGACTTTCACCATCCTAAACACAACATTATGTCTTTGACCATGGGATCAAAGGCAAATGTGCTAGGCCCAAGTGAAGCTTTGCTTGAGGTGCCCTTAACTACAACTATCAAAAATAAAAGAAAAATCAAAGAAACGGACTCAAACCCTTAAGAAGGTAGTCACTCCATCCATCATCGGGAAGAGCCACCCGGTTCACACAATATTCCACCCTTGGAAAGAACCGTGGCCTTAAGAAAACCAAGGGCTTATTGGAAGTGTCAAAAATAAAACAAAAGGCTACGAACCTAACTATAAAGCTAAAAACGATTTTTTTTTGCGAAAAACTAAAATAGAATGAATATTTACAATAAGGAGTTAGAATATACAAACGAGGGATGAATATATATAAGATTGTAACTTAGCTTTATATACAAACCAAAATAGAAAATAAAAAGTACTGAATGTAAGGTTATTTACATACCAAATAGAAAATCAACCAAACGGAATTAAAAAAACAGAGTCAAATATGTACAGTCATCCAGATTCAACAAAAAGGTAGGGTGCACCCCCACGAATAAGAGCTGACATTGTCCCCAATGCCAACTACCAAAATAAGCATCAAACAAAAAGTCATAGCAAAGGATATAGGGGCTCCCTAAGCCAGGTCCGTCTGCATGGGGTCATCTGTGGTCCCCAAGTCCTCTGTATGTGCGGGAGCCTCAGACTGGCTCCCGGCTCCTGCTGCTCAACTGCTGGGACTGGATCCTGCTCCTGGACTGGCTGTATGACAGGTGCATCCTAAGGCTAGGTGGAAGAGGCCTCCTGTGGGACTGCCACCTCAATAACCACATCTGCTGTGCTGGGAAGCTTCCTCTTCTTCCTAGGCTACCTGGGTACCTGCTCCTGCTCTGGCTGTGGCACTGGCGTTGCTGCTGGAGGGGCTGGATCCCCAAATAACAAGTCTAAAGGCATCTGATCTGCCAATAGCTTGTCCACATCTTTCCGCAGCTCCTTCACAGACTCTTTGGAAGCCTGTGACCTCCGCATCTTCCTGTGCTCCTTGACAAGCTCCTTCAGAGCCTTGCCATGTGACTCCACTGCTGCAGATAGGGTAGCCTGAGTCTTCAGAATCTTTTTCTAGTTCTCCAGGAGCTTCTTCAAGGTATCCTCAATGGACTGAGGAATCTGAACTGGCTGAGGTGCTGCCTGGGCCTGAATAGTGAAAGACAAGGTGGACAACTTGGATGTCGCTGCTGACATCCAATTGTTCAGGCTAGCCTAAGTCTGACTCAGCTGATGGGCAGTGAATGGATGAGTCCTGGAAGATGGCACTCTCGGGCCTGCGGAAGTACTGGGACCAGCAGAAGAAGAAGGTCCTGGAGGCAAGTCCTCAACTGTAGTGGCAGCAGGTGTGGCAGAAGGCTCGGCAGAAGGCTCTACCGCAACTGGCTCCTCAGACTGGCCAGTTGGGGCAGAGGAAGGTGGTTTGTAGTTCTTGGATTTGGGGTTGTCCGGACCCTGCATACTGTACCAAGAGTAAGGAGCCACCAGCTTGGTCTTTACATCATATCTCCTCCTGTCTACCTCCAGATCCCGGAAATACATTGATAGGGTGTTTGGAAAAGGATAATTCCTGTCATGCTCTTGCCCCACCGCAGAAATAATACGGGACATCACATTTCCACGTTGATCGGGTACCCAGCCATAATAGATGCAACCAGAACTACTCGGGTAAGTGGAATCGTCTGGTCATGAGTAGAAGGGTCAAGCCGACTGCATACAAAGGTCAACCACCCTCGAGCCTCAAAACTGAATGTCTTCCTGAATATCTTCTTTCCTGCTTGTAACCACAATCACACAGTACCTGGGATTGCCAAGTACTGGGCCAACCACGGGCGGACTTCCTCTCCCATTGCCAACTTTACCAAATAAAGGGACTCGTCTTCATCACGGAACCCCAAATATTCATTTAACGATTTCCCATCAAACAGCACAGTTTTGTTTCTAACTTTGGTCACCTTGGTATCCTTTACTATATGAGCCACATTGGAGTAGAACTCCCTAACCATGTGCTCATTAGCATCGATGCACCTCTCCATGAACAACTCCCAACCCCATCTTGTTCTAAATTCTCTCTGCACGTTCGGGTTGTGGGGTAAAAGGTCAGTGTCAATAAAAGTCCTCTCCGGTATCAACTTCCTCAATGGCCACCATTCCCTAAACTTATGAAAGGCCATTTGACTGACAAACCGATCCTCCCAGACTTCAGGCTTCCTAGTTCTCTCAATCCCCCCAACCTGAGGTGCACCTCCCTCATCTGGACCTGCACTCTCCCCAGATAATGAAGCTGTGGGGGAGGTGGAGTATTGCTCACTGCCAGCTGCGGACTCGTTAGAAGAATCCGAGACTACAGTCACTGGTCTTTTGGAGGTGGTGAAGGGGGAGGGGTATCAACTAGGTGGAGGGGGTCAGTTACATGAGTTGGGATTGAATCGGAGGAGATGTCTTTGGAGGGTACATACTCACTCCCCGACGAATGCGAAGCAGCCCTATCAACAACTTTGATCAATTTTCGGGTTCTTTTTATGTTTTCCCTAGCCTGGGGAGTGAGCTTTGCTATTCTTTTTCCTTTACCCCTTCGGGAGGAACCACCTCTCCCGGGTTATTATGACTGTTTGGCTCCCTGTTGTTTAACCATTGTCTGCAAAGATAAGCATCTAAAATTGTTAGTTTAAGCACATACTGTGAAACAAGTGAATCAGAATAGATTGCATAGACAATATCAGTACACAGCAGCAGAAACAGGTTGCAGAACCTAGCAATGCGGACCGCACAAACTTGACAGCGGCCGCGTTAGGGGCACCGCGGACCGCACAAAAATGCAACGCGGTCCGCGTTGGTCAAAGGCCCAAAATACACCCTCTCTGAATCTCCCATCGCGGTCCGCACAAAAATGCAACGCGTCCGCGGTGGGCCAGCGCGGACCGCACAAAATTGTAACGTGGACCGCGTCAGGGCAGCGCGATCGCGCAAAAATGACCGCGGACCGCGCTGAGCTAGGGTTTCCGGGTACTAAGTTAGGGGTGCATAATTTGCCATTCTTGTACAAGTTATTACACCTACTTTGTCCCTACTCAGTTCACCCATTAATCAAGCAAGATTTGGTGCATTACCCTAGTTTTAAACCAACCTAGTCTAACAGCTAAATAAAAAGAAGAAGCTAAGCTACTGAACAAGCTATAAAAAATGAAAATAAGAAATTTAATTAATCACAAGTGCATGAAATGTTACCAAGTTGATGAGGATTGAGTGCAAATAGTCCAAGAAATCAGAAAAGTAGTCTTAGAAGGGGATGAACAGTGTCTTAGAGCTCTGGGTGTTGAAAGTGCGAAAAGGGTAAAATGAAGCCTTAGGGCCCTATTTATAGAAAAACTGGGGGGGCCACACTCACCTACCAGCGCGGCCGCGCAAAAGTGACCGCGGACCGCACAAATTTGACCGCGGCCGCGGTGGAAAACTTCAGAGAGCATGCATTTTTAATCATGCCAGCGCGGACCGCACAAAAATGCACCGCGGTCCGCACTGGCAACTTCAGAGACTACCAGTGTTTTTTCCTTTGTTTTGCACTGCTTCAACACAATCCCTGCAACATCTCACAAACAATTAGCTCAAAAATCCTAAACTACAAAGAAAATTAAAGAGAAAGAAAAAGACATGGGTTGCCTCCCAAGAAGCGCCTCATTTAACGTCGCGGAACGACGCATGTTACCATCACATCACTTCAAATGAATGAGTGCCACCACGTGGCTGTCATCAAACTTCCCCAAATAGTGCTAGACACGATGCCCATTGACCCGAAAAACTTCACCATTCTTGTTCTTGAGATCAAGAGCACCAAACGGAGTCACACATACAACTTCAAATGGCCCACTCCACTTTGACTTGAGCTTGCCCGGAAATAACCTCAACCGGGAGTTGAAAAGAAGAACCATATCACCAACCTTGAATTCCTTTCCCCGAGCATATTTGTCATGAAGATACTTCATCTTGTCCTTATACAAGGACGAGCTGGAGTAGGCATGAAATCTAAACTCATCAAGCTCATTAAGTTGCTCAACACGGAGATTCGCCGCAACATCCCATTCCAAGTTCAACTTTCTCAAGGCCCACATAGCTTTGTGCTCCAATTCCACCGGAAGATGGCAAGCTTTCCCAAACACCAACCGGTACGGGGACATACCAATTGGGGTCCTATAAGCCGTCCGGTAAGCCCATAAAGCGTCATCCAACTTTTTCGACCAATCGGTCCTATTAGCATGTACCGTCTTGGATAAGATACTCTTTATTTCTCGGTTGACCACTAGCCTGAGGATGATAGGGGTGGTCACTTTGTGATTTACGCCATACTTAGCAAGCAATGAATCAAAAGCCTTGTTGCAAAAGTGAGACCCCCTATCACTAATGATAGCACGAGGGGTACCAAACCTTGTGAAGATACTCTTTTTCAAGAATGCCACAACACTTCGGGCTTCATTGTTGGGTAAAGCCACGACTTCCACCCACTTTGAGACATAGTCCACCGCCACAAGAATATAAGTGTTCCCACAAGAGCTCACAAACGGACCCATGAAATCGATGCCCCAAACATCAAAAATATCTACCTCGAGAATCGTATTGAGAGGCATCTCATACCTTTTTGAAATTCCGCCGGCTCTTTGTCATGCATCACATCTCTTTACCAAGTCACTAGCATCTTTAAACAAAGTTGGCCAATAGAAACCGCAACTCAAGATCTTTGAAGCCGTCCTCACCCCTCCATGATGGCCACCATAGGGGGAGGAGTGACAAGCCTCCAATATGCTCAATTGTTCACCTTCCGGGACACATCTTCTAATCACACCATCCGTGCAAATTTTGAACAAGTACGGATCATCCCAATAAAAATCCAAACTATCCCGTTTGAGTTTCTTCTTTTGGTTGGAAGAGAGCTCACACGGGACAATTCCGGTCACAATGAAGTTGGCGATGTCCGCGAACCATGGCATGTCACACATTGACACAGAAAGAAGTTGCTCGTCGGGGAATGCATCATTTATCTCAAGACCGTCACATGGCCTCCCTTCTTCTAACCGGGACAAATGGTCCGCAACTTGGTTCTCGCTTCCCTTCTGGTCCACTATTTCTAAGTCAAATTCTTGAAGAAGTAACACCCATCTCATCAGTCTTGCTGCGGAATCTTTTTTTTGTCATTAAACATCTAAGGGCTGCATGGTCCGTGTGCACAATCACCTTGGCCCCCATAAGATAGGGCCGAAATTTCTCCATGGCAAATACAATGGCCAATAACTCCTTCTCCGTCACCGTGTAATTCCGTTGAGCTTCATTCATAGTCTTACTTGCATAATACACGGGATGGAATATTTTGTTAACCCGTTGACCCAACACCGCCCCCACTGCAACATCACTAGCATCACACATTAGTTCAAAGGGCAAACTCCAATTAGGTGCGGTTATGATAGGGGTAGTGGTCAACTTGTGCTTTAAAAGTTCAAAGGCCTCCATACATTTTTCATCAAAAACAAACTTGGCATCTTTCTCTAGTAGCTTGCACAATGGATTCACAACCTTCGAGAAGTCTTTGATAAACCGCCGGTAGAACCCGGCGTGCCCAAGAAAACTCCTCACCCCTTTGACAGAAGTAGGGGGAGGGAGCCTTGAAATCACCTCAATTTTCGCCTTATCTACCTCAATCCCATGTTTTGAAATCTTGTGGCCCAACACTATACCTTCTTCAACCATAAAATGGCATTTTTCCCAATTGAGAACTAGGTTAGTTTCTTCACAACGAGCCAAGACTCTATCCAAATTCACCAAGCATTCATCAAAAGAGTCACCAACCACACTAAAGTCGTCCATAAAGACCTCCAATATGTCCTCCACCATATCGGTGAAAATAGCCATCATGCAATGTTGGAAGGTCGCCGGAGCATTGCACAATCCGAATGGCATCCGGGAGAAAGCAAATGTTCCATAGGGGCATGTAAAAGTAGTCTTCTCTTGGTCCTCCGGGGCAATTAAAATTTGATTGTAGCCCGAGTACCCATCCAAGAAACAATAGAATGCTCTCCCCGCAAGACGATCAAGCATTTGGTCGAGGAATGGCAAGGGAAAATGATCCTTGCGGGTCACCTTGTTGAGTTTCCGGTAGTCCATGCAAACTCTCCACCCGGTAATGGTTCGAGTGGGAATAAGCTCATTGTTGTCATTGGGGCACCACCGTCATCCCTCCTTTCTTTGGCACGCATTGGACCGGAGAAGTCCACGAACTGTCAGAGATTGGATAAACCACTCTGGCGTCAAGCCACTTGATAACCTCTTTCTTTACCACTTCTTGCATCGCCTCGTTGAGTCTTCTTTGATGTTCAAGGGACGGCCTTGCATCCTCCTCCAAGATGATCTTATGCATGCAAAATGCGGGGCTTATTCCCCTAATATCTGCCAGAGTCCATCCTATTGCCCTTTTTCGCCTTTGAAGCACCTCCAAAGTGGCCTCCACCTGCAAGTTAGTAAGGCAAGAAGAAAGAATAGCTGGAAGAGTTGAATTAGAGCCCAAAAATTCATACTTGAGGTGTGGAGGAAGTGGCTTCAACTCCAACACCGGTGGCTCCTCAATAGATGGCTTAGTTGGTGGAGTTTTGTGGTTTTCAAGATCCAAAGATAACTTCCTAGGCTCATATGAATATGAACCCATACCATGCAATGCATTTACACACTCCACTCTGCTAGCATCATCTTCTACATCCATGCCAAGAAGTACGGCCTCAAGAGGATCTTCAACATTCATCATGGAACTTGTATCATCCACTATCACAGATGTGACAATGTCCACAAGTGAACACACTTCCGTGCTATTGCGTTGTCTCATTGATTTGCAAACATGGAATACCACCTTCTCATCTCCCACTCGGAATGTCAACTCACCTGCCTCAACATCAACCAAAGTCTTCCCCGTAGCTAGGAAAGGTCTCCCAAGAATAATCGGCACTTCAAAATCCACTTTACAATCCAATATGACAAAGTCGACCGGCAATATGAATTTGTCCACCCGGACAAGAACGTCGTCAATTATACCCAAAGGCCGCTTCATCGACCGGTCCGCCATTTGAAGTCTCATCGAGGTTGGCCTAGGTTGCCCAATTCCCAAAGTCTTGAAGACTGAATACGACATCAAATTAATGCTAGTCCCCAAGTCACAAAGGGCCTTAGAAAACTCCGCACTCCCGATAGTGCAAGGAATAGTAAAGGCTCCAGGGTCTTCAAGTTTTAGGGCCATAGAATGCACTATCGCACTAACTTGGTGCGTCATCTTTATTGTTTCACAATCCATGGAACGCTTCTTTGTGACCAAATCCTTCATGAACTTTGCATAGCCCGGTATTTGTTCAAGTGCCTCCACCAAAGGCACATTGATTGTAAGGTTTTTCATCATATCTATGAATTTCTTGAACTGATTGTCATTCTTTTGCTTTGCTAACCGCTGAGGATAAGGTGGAGGTGGTCTAGGTAAGGGTGCCTTGGCTTTTGGCACCACCGGCTCCGGAATTTCAATTATGTGCTCCCTAGACGGGTTCACGGCCTCTTGAGTTTCCACCTCGGCCTCATCAATATCTATTCTCACTTCCTTGTTCACATTTGTCTCAACCACATCTTCAACGATCAAAGGATCCACATCTTCTTGGAGCTCAATATCATCATTCACCACTCGGTTTTCATTTGAGGCCGACATATCACCACCTCTTCCGCTTCTCGTTGTGACTGCCATTACATGATTATTACCTCCCTTTGGGTTCACTATCGTGTCACTTGGTAGCGCACCCTTAGGTCGGGTATTCAACGCTTGAGAAATTTGTCCTATTTGCACTTCTAGGTTTCGGATAGATGTGTTATGCGAAGCCAATTGTGCATCAGAGTCTTGGTTCTTTTTCATCATCTGCTCGAACATCATCTCTATCCGCCCCATATCACTTCCGGAAGAACTAGACCCTTGCGACTGAAAGGGGGGTGGATTGTTTGGTTGTTGGAACAGTGGGGGGCCTTTGAAAGCCTTGCCCCCTACCACCATTATTCCACCCTCCTTGATTGTTATTGTTGTTGCTCCAATTGTTGTTGTTCCCGTTCCAATTGCCTTGACTATTACCTTGATTACCCCAATTGTTGTTCTAATTGTTGTTGTTCCAATTGTTACCGCCTTGTTGTTGGTTATTGTTATTCCAATTACCGCCACCTTGTTGATTGCCCCAATTGCTTTGGGGACGCCATTGTTGATTCCCTTGATTTCCTCTATTTCCTTGGTAGTTATTGACATATTGACATTCCTCACTTTGATCATCATAGCACTCATTCGAATAACCACCACCATCATTGTTGTTGTCAAATTGCTCACCATTACCTTGAGGTTGTTGTTGCCCTCTTTGCCTCCTTTTTAGCATAGAAACACTTTCCATTGCATTGACTTGGCGCGGGTTTTGGACTTGTTGCAATTGCGCCTTCGCCAATTGATTCATAGTTGTTGTAAGCTCGGCAATAGCTTGGCCATGATCATTCAATTCCTTATGCAAATGGATGACCGTGGGGTCACCTTGGGGAACATTTGCTCGGCTTTGCCATGCCGAAGAAGTGTCGGACATTTCATCAAGTACATCACAAGCTTCTTGGTAAGAAAGTTTCAAAAAGTTCCCACCGGCTAATTGGTTCACAATGCACTGATTCGTGGTGTTGATGCCCCTATAAAAAGTCTGCTGGATCATTGCCTCAGTCATGTCGTTATTAGGGCACTCCTTCACCATTGTTCTATATCGTTCCCATATCTCGTGCAAAGGTTCCGTTGGCATTTGCTTGAAAGCTAGAATTTCATCCCGAAGAGCTGCCATATGACTTGGAGAAAAGAACTTGGCAATAAATTTGTCCGCCAATTCATCCCATGTGGTGATAGAGTGATTGGGGAGCCTTTCTAACCAATCCAACGCTTTACCCCGAAGAGAGAACGGGAAAAGCCTCAATCTCAACGCATCCTCGGACACGTTTGTTTGCTTGCTCCCCCAGCAAGTATCTACGAACCCCTTCAAGTGCTTGTAAGCATTTTGGTCGGAGGCGCCCGTAAAATACCCTCTTTGCTCGAGCAAGGTCAACATAACATTTGTGATTTGAAAGTTCCCCGCCCGAATTCGGGGAGGAACAATGGTACTTGCATATCCTTGATTTGGCAGCACCCGAGGGACCGCTCTTGGAGGTGGCGGAGGAGGGTCTGGAACGTTGTCATTTAGATTGGACTGGCGGCCTCTTCCTTGGTCCGGGAGGTACAAGAGGCACCTCCTCATCTCCAATATCCTCTACCTCCTCCCCCGCGATCACGTTTCCAAGAGGGTCGTTTCCATTTAAAGCCATAGTACCTGATTAATTGACACAAACAAAATTAGTAAACAAGAAGGAAAGAGAAGCAAAACACAAAACTAACCAAACTGATAGTCAACACCGTAAGCTCCCCGGCAACGGCGCCAAAAAGTGATCGCTGCCGACTCAACATTACACTAAGGTAGGAAGAGCGGGTCGCAACAGCTTTTACCCGAATAGTGGTTCGGGATCGAATTTCCACAGGGAGCTAGTAGTGGAGTTGTAATGTCTGTTTAGTCTAGAATTGCGGTTGTGCTTCTAATGTCTCTTCAAACATATTTGGTTTTGATTTCTATATCTACCTTTATAAAGCTAATGATTGAAACTAAATTATGCTACGGGAATATTGCTAAGTTGTAATTAATATAGAGAAAGGCACTAGGGTCGTGGCATTACCTAGGTGGTTAACTAACGGGTAGATGCTACTAAGGATAGATTGACATGTTTGGGGCTTATGCTATAACCGTTGCACAATTGTACCCACTCTCACACCTCTCGGTAGAGAGAGTGATTTTGCCCAATTGACTCTCTCGAGACCAATTGAGTAGGTCAATTAGACCAAGAAACTAGGGTTCAAGTAGGGAGATTACTCTCTCGAGATTTAACCCGTTAATTGGGACTGCCATTTCTCATGGGTCCATCCCAATTCCTTGTTGGGTCAATTTTGGGGTTATAGACTCTCTTTCTCAAGAAGAGTTAAACCCACCAAGCTAGAATCAGTGTTTGCAACCACCAACCCTTAATTAAAACCTAAAATTAACCCAAATAACAAACACCCAATATTAATCTAAACGTAGATGGCAACACCCATCAATTACCCACACTAGGGTTGAGCCACAACCCTAGCTAGTGAGTTTAGCTACTCATGCTAGATGCAAAAATTAAAGAAATACATGAAGAAGTAAACATATTAATTAATTGCTAAGAAGGAAATACAATATTAAAGGTCAAAAGTGCCAAATATGGCTAAACTAGTCGTTCTCACGAGCTCAGCAGCTTCAGAAAAACAAAATTTTTCCTAAAAATGGAAAAAGGTTCTATTTATACTGGGCTGGAAAAATTGGACAAAAATACCCCTGCGGGGTCAGTGCGGACCGCGCAAACATGGCCGCGGCTGCACTGGCTCTTGAACTCTTGGCTTCTGCTTCTCTGAAGTTGAGGACCGCGGACCACGTAAAAATGTAGCGCGGCCGCGGTGAAAGTTAGCGCGGCCGCACAGAAGTGGACGTGGGCCGCTTTGCTTGGAAGTGGTCAAATATTTGGCTCTCTGAATCTCTGCTCCGCGGACCGCGTAAACGTGTAGCGCGGCCGCGGAGCCTGACCGCGGACCGCGTGGAAACGACCGCGGCCGCATAGCCTTCCCTTCAACTCCGCCATTCTCTGAACCTCCTAGTGCGGCCGCGTTCACAAATGCGCGGTCCGCACTAGGGCCTCTTTTCCTCAACTTCCTTGGTCTTTGACACTTGAGCAGGTTTCACTCCTTTCTGAGCCGATATTTGACTTTCGTCGCTTTGTCGATCAAACCTGCAATCAAGTGCAACTTGTGAGCGTTTTGGGACTATTTTGTAGCAATTTTATAACAAAAGCGTAGGCAAGTATGGACCTAGAACACGTTAAAACCCTATCTTATCAAACACCACCAAAACTACCTGATCCACGAGGCCTCTTGGCCTCCCTCTCAGCCCGCTCCTGGAGGCGAACAGACTCTATCTCCTGAGCAATGTCAACAACCTCCTCAAAAGTAGCACTAGACACCCTCTCTCTAGTCATAAGTATCTGCATCTGATATGCAAGACCATCAACGAACTTCCTGATCCTCTCCCTGTCTATGGGAACCAACCAAACAGCATGATAGGCTAGCTTAGAAAATCTCATCTCGTATTGCATAACAGTCATATCATCCTAACGCAACTGCTCATACTGTCTGCTCAGCTCCTCTCTACGGGACTGCGACACATACTTCTCTAGGAAGAGAACGGAGAAATGCTGCCATGTAAGGGGCACTGCACCAACTGGCCTACGCCTCTCATAAGCCTCCCACCAAGTGAAGGCAGCTTCAGAGAACTGAAAAGTAGTGAACGAGACCCCACTGGTCTCCAGAATACCTGATGTACGAAGAATTCTCTAACACTTATCCAAGTAACCCTGGGCATCCTCGCCCTCTACATACCAAACCTCTCCAATCTACGCTGCTCATCATCAGGCATGACAGGAACCGCATAGCCCTGAGCAGCTACAACCGATTGGGCTGGTGGTGCCCCCGGTGTCTGGAGTCCCTGTACCACCAGCTCAGGAGTGCGGGCGGTGGGAGTATGAGCACCTCCCCCGGCCTGAGAAGTAGCTGCTGCGGCCGGAACAGAGACCGCCTGAGCAAGACTGGTGCACACAGTCAAAATCTGAGTTAGGGCCTCCTGAAGGCCTAGGATAACAATAGGCACGACTGGTGCTTGAGCGATCCCGCTGGTGCATCTACAACCGGGACCTGATCCTGAATTGGAGCAACTGGTGGATCTACAGGTGTCGCCCTAACTGCTGTGCGGGCTGCACCCCTGCCCCTACCACGGCCTCTACAGTGACCTCAGCCTCTCACAGCCCCAATAGGTGGTACAGGTAGTTGTCCGTCCTTACCGATAGCACGTGTCCTCACCATCTGTGAGAGAATAGAATAACATAAGTTTAGTTGCCAGAATCAACAGATTCACATGACAAGAATTCAAGAATGTGAAGTTTCCTAAGGGTTCTGCAGCCTCTTTAAGATAAGAACAGACGTCTCCGTACCAATCCGCAAGACTCTACTAAACCCGCTCATGACTCGTGAGAACTATGTAACCTAGGCACTGATACCAACTTGTCACGATCCAAAAATCTACCGTCGTGATGGCGCCTATCGTGGAACTAGGCCAGCCTCAACTTAACAACCCATCACAACAATAATAAGTTTGAAGATATAACGAAGCATTTAAGTTTTAAAGAAAACTGTTTGAAAATATAAGAAATCCCAAATTACGATACAATTTAGCCCAAAATCGGGTGTCACTGAGTATATGAGCGTCTAAATCCGAATACAGTCCACTACAGAGTCTAGAGAAATAAACTGAAATGCGTCAAATGATAAAGAAGGAGAGTCAAGGATTGCGAACGCCTTGCAGCTACCTCAAAAGTCTCCAAACTCTGAAAGAACTCAATCAGCAACCACCGCTGCAACTAGTATCGCCTAGATCTGCACACGAGGCGCAGGGGGTAACGTAAGTACACCAACTCAGTAAGTAACGAGTCCAAACTTTGGACTGAAAGGTAGTGACGAACTCAACCGATACAGATAAGAAGATAAATAATTGTATAGAAACGTAGGCATGCTTTCAATTTAATAGGCAGTTCAAAACAATAAAGTAGAGCAGATATGGACAGTGTAAAGAATGAATCTCTGCTACCTCTACATGCCAATGCACATGCTGTATGAAATGCACCATACTATCAGCCTCATGTGCTTACACTCTCAAATACTCAACCACTCGGTACTGTATATGGCTCATGCGGCCCAGGGAAAATCCATCTCGGAATATATACGCATCACTAACAACAGTCACTCAGTACCGAGAAAGGCCAATCCATCCTTGTTGAGAAGATCCATCTCCAGGTATCAAATGCCTCGGACAAGATCCATGTCCAGGGTAGATCCATCCCTCAATAATATCATCCGCGCTCACTGGGGGTATGTTACAGACTCTAGAGGGGCTCCTTCAGCCCAAGCGCTATCATAAATCAATATAATTGCTGCGACGTGCAGCTCGATCCCATAACTGTCACTAATAATCAGGCTCTCGGCCTCACTCAGTCATCAATCTCTCCAGTCTCACCCACGAGCTCACAATGTCATGAATACAAACCGGAACAATAATATGATGAATCAATAAATAACTGAGACTGAGATATGATATAAATATGCATGAACATGACTGAGTACGGAATATTAATGAAAATAGTGAGATGACAACAAGAAACGACCATTGAGGGTCCCAACAATACCAGCATAAAGCCTAAACATGATATCTAGCATGATTTACAACCCAATAACTTTATCACATGGTGGAAACATGGATATCAATAGGATAGAGTCACTAAACAATGCCATGGAATCACCTAGGTCACAATTCTCACGATGCACGCCCGTACGCCCGTCACTTGGCATGAGCGTGTCACGACCCAAAAACCAACTCGGTCGTGATGGCGCCTATCATGAAACTAGGCCAGCCGACACAATTTCCGAAGTCAATCAGTATTCAATAAAAGTCATTTTTAAGCCATTAATTAATCAATAATCTCATAATGTAAGTCTAAATGAACAGTGCGGAATAAATAAACAAGCCCGACATCGGGGTGTCACAAGTCACGAGCATCTACTAAGGTCTGAATACAATGAAGAGTCTAAAAATATACTAAGCCAATCTAAGGAAGACAAGAGGGAGAAAAGCAGTGCTGCGAACGTCGGGCAGCTACCTTGCTAACTCCAATGACTCTACCACTGAGCAATCAACACCCAGCTACCGGGTTCAGAACAACCTGAATCTGCACACAAGGTGCAGGGAGTAATGTGAGTACGCTAACTCAGTAAGTAATAAAAGTAAATGCAAGCCGAGCAGTAAGAAAACACGTAAGCCACGTCATAACGCTACAGCAAAAGCAGTACATTTCAAAAATACTACAGAAATCATTTACTTCGTAAATTATGCACAGTTTTGGTAAAACCTTTTAAAATAACTTTCAATAGTTTCAAACGAGTGATAAAACAGTGAGTAAAAATGATAGAAACATAAACAGCCCCTCGGGCAAATCATGTACCATAAGCTGCCCCTCGGGCATAATATAAACAGAACCAGCCCCTCAGGCTACCTCACAATCACTCGTAATCAACCCCTCGGGCATAACGTGAATCAAGAACCGCTCCTCGGGCAACATGGATCAAGGACAGCCCCTCGGGCAACAATATGAAATAACAACAGCCCCTCGGGCTACAACACATCACTCACACTGGGTACCCACGCTCATTGTGGGTGTACAGACTCCAGGAGGGGTCCCTTACGACCCAAGCGCAATAATAAGCCATCTCGTGGCATAATCAAACAGGCTCTCAGCCTCATATCAATCACAAGCCACCTCGTGGCATAATAAGTCAGGCCCTCGGCCTCTCATATATCACAGATCAGTGCCACATTCTGCGGCGCGCAGCCCGATCCCATGATATCCTCACAACACAGGCCCTCGGCCTCACTCAGTCAGATCTCACTCAAGACCCTCGGGCTGACAGTAAAACAAGTACTCGGCTCAAAATCATTTATGAAATCAAAAGGAGTGAATAAAACCGAGTTATGAAAATAGTAAGAACATAGCATGACTGAGTGTAAACATTAAACCAAAATAGTGAGGTAAAATAGTAGTAAAAGCCCCTAAGGGTCCAAACAATCCGCACAAGGCCCAGACACGGCATTTAGCCCCAAACACAATAATATTTTCCAAAATATAACAATATCAAATAGTTTTCAAGTAAAATATGCGACTTAATAGTCATACGGGATCGACCAAGTCACAATCCCCAATGGTGCACGACCCCACGCTCGTCATCTAGCGTGTGCGTCACCTCAAAGTAGCACAACGATGTGAAATTCGGGGTTTCATACTCTCAGAACAGTATTTACAGTCATTACTTACCTCAACCCGGTCCAAATTCTAGCCCGCGGTGCCTTTGCCTCTCGAATCGACCTCCGGATGTTCCAAATCTATCCAGAAAAGATTTATACCATCAAAAATATGCTAAGGGAACAAAGCCCACTCGAAAATAACCAATTTATACCAAAAACCCCGAAATTAGCCAAACCCGACCACTGGGCCCACGTCTCGGAATCTGATACAAATCACAAAACTAGAATCCTTACACTCTCACGAGTTCATACATATCAAATACATCAAAATCCGACCATAAACGGCCCCTCAAATCCCTAGATTTAGGTCTCCAATTTCCAAGCCCTAACTTCCAATTTGCTACTGATTTTCCCATATAATTCAAGCTTACAACCTTAAAAATCATCATAAAAACGAGTTTAGGGACCAAGGACCTTACCTCTAAGAAGCCCTCTTGAATTCTCCCTTCAATTAGCTTTCCAAAGCTTCTTCCCGTTTGAAATGTTATGAAAAACCACTCAAAATCGCGAAGGGTGAAATAAACATATTCTGACCCAGCAAAACCGCACCTGCGGTTAAATGGTCGCATTTGCGCTACCGCTTCTGCGGTTACTCACTTAAGTCCCATTTTCGCACTTACGACCCAGGCTCCACATCTGCGGGCCCGTGGTGCGGATCACATCCCGCATTTGCGCTTTCTCTCACTTCGCCTAAGGCCGCTTTTGCGGCTCCATATTCGCTTCAGCAAGTCCGCACCTGCGGTCCCCTAGCCGCAGGTGCGGTATGACAGCAATAGAAAAACTTCAGCTGCCAAACCCAACTCAAAATCTTCCGTCAACCATCCGAAATCACCCCGAGGCCCAGGGACCTCAACCAAAAGCACAAACAAGTCATATACCACTATCCACACCTATACCAATCTTCAAAACACCTCAAACAACATCGAATCAATCAAATCACATCGGATTCAAGCCTAAGGTTCCAAAAATCTCCCGAATTCCGCTTTTGATCAAATAGTCTATCAAACCACGTCCGAATGACCTGAAATTTCGCACACACATCCCAAATGACACAACGGGCCTACTGCAACTCCCGAAATTCCATTCCGACCCCTGTATCAAAATCTCACCTATCAATCGGAAAGCGCCAAAATTCCAGTTTCGCCAATTCAAGCCTAAATCTACCACGGACCTCCAAAACACATTCCGATCACGCTCCTAAGTCCCAAATAACCTAATGGGGCTAACCAAATCATAAAAATCCAAATTCGAGATCAAACACTAAAAAGTCAAGACTGAGTCAAACATTTTAAATTTAAATCTTCAAGCTTGGAATCATCCTTCCATATCTATTCCGATTAACCTGAAAACCAAAACCGCCGATTTACATTAGTCACCATACATAATACGGGGCTAGCCATGCCCGAGATCTGGCGAGCGAAGTGTAAAAGCTCAAAACGACCGGTCGGGTCGTTACATCCTCCCCCACTTAAATATACGTTCGTCCTCGAACGTGCCCAGAGTCTTTCCGAAAACCATCAATCGCTGAGTAACCTTACCATGCACATACCCGGGGGTGATCCCACGTCACCCTATCTCATATAGGTCCGACAACACAATGTAACTGTAATTCCACAATCCAACCTAGCCCATAAACCTTAGAACCACATTTCCACTTCTGAAATCATCCACAAGATCAGAATCTTACATCTATACTCTGAATAAGCCCGAACAAGCTGTAACAAACCATATATGTAACTTCAGATGCAATTACATGATATACCACATAACTCAAACACTCGTAGCGATAACTTCTAATCACAGCAGTTGCTCAAAACAACCAAATATCGATAATAAGCCTCTTATCAAATAAAGCCTCATTCCAACACTTCCGTGTACTGCCAATGATTAATGAAACACGTAGAGAGTCATAACTATTCCTCAGATCAACCATTCGTGAAGCCACTTCTCCTTTGGCAAGGACCATAGCAAATTTCTGAGCCGAACATCGATATTATCCTTCCGACATGCTGAAACTGGATCTGTTTGTATTCATTCTAGATCCCAACGATCTCATCTAATCCAACACAACTACTCTGGTGACATGATACATCAACACAATCTAAAGCCACAACTCGTGCAGTCCGCACACCAAATAGCAACAATCCGAACGTACTCAAATCATGAAAAATGACTAAAATGAAAGAGTTGTACCGCAAGCTCACCAGCACCACCATAACAGAATGCTGAGATCCCATCACACGTCGTAGAAATAGAACACACGAATCCAACCCGAAGGGTCATACCTCCATATAACTTCGCTGCAATACGCAACCCTATCCACACACTGGTCCACATGAAACACCTCAAGTTACTATGCTCAAAATCGACAACCGCGCGCCAATCATCATACCCACGGCGAAGCAATTGACATAAAATTTCACAAACCCGAAAGGACACAACCGATACGCCATCTGCCGAGCAATACCCAATACTCTTCCTGCTCGAATTCCACTGAGAGGCCCCAATAAAATCGCACCACATGTGCCTATAACCAACAAATCCTAATGCCTCGCATCACGGAAAGATAACTCATAGATCTCCCCAGATCACTAATAAGCTCAATAACAATCGAATCAACACATCCCTCAACAATACAACTCTAACCGTGGTAGAAACCATCAAGAACTCCCCGAATTCCATTTGCACAAAACTAAACCGTCAGGACTGGATCCTTCTCACATCAACCAAGCTATGCAGACCACTAAAACCCAAGAGCATTGCTGTGAAACACCTGTAGAAACTCATTACTTTGTCAGCACCCAAAGAACTAATCATATCCTTACCATGCCGATCCGGCCTACTACCAAGCTATCCCATCTATCCGAGTTTCCTTCTGATTTACCTTCAACTTGATACTCCTTCTTGCTATAACACCACAATTTCCTCAACCCAGACTCACCACACGAGACCCAAGCGTAAAACCACACCGTTTAAGGCTCATAAGCCGTTGAATACTCTCTTAACTATTCCCAAAAGAACCACATTCAAAATACCTACCTTGAAGGGACTTTCTGCGAATCCAAAGCCATTACCTTTACCTTCCTGATACTGATATATAGAATCCCATAATGATATAGAACTACTACGAGCCTTGACACCCTCCAATGCAAACCTCAATTTCTAGCCAAATATACGACTTGAAAATCTCCAATTATTACATGTAAAATCTTGAACCCATTAGAACCATTCTCGAGAGTCATCCACTCTACTCAAATCGCAATTAGACCGATCAGACGGACCGGACGATCTGTGCTCCAACAGCACTCTGACACCGCAGAATGTAACCTCACCTTAATGCAACCAAGCAACTTCCTATTCTATGCACCGAACATCCTTTACCAATAACAACTCAAGTCATTCCGTGATTCTTATACACCCGTAAAGCATAATACAATCCTGTTCAAAATTTTCCTCACTCGAATAATCCTCCATCTCACCCTCTGTAATCCATAACTAATTCACCAGTATACCTCAAACTGGAACCAACATATCATATAACCGTGCAATCAATCGATCAATAGCAGACTCCCCCACTTGGCGTCAAGCCATAGATCAAAACACACGAAGACTCACAATGCCCACACTTTCTATTACTGCCATAATACATAGTGAGACTCAACTAAATCCTTCATAAGCTAATGCAACACAACCATCTAGTATTTCAATTCATCTGAAACTTTGCATTCACCCTCGTAACAGTCAAGCCCACTCTTTTAAGCGATCCAAATTCAAATTGCAACACATATATTTCACTGGTACAAGAGGTCTTCCAACAAACATCAAAAAGGATCACACAAACTTTAGAACACTCCGCAGGAGATAACCCACCTGTTTTACCTCAAACTAACATCTCTTCATACTCCCCCATAATCATACTATTACTCGATCACTTACCCTTCCTAAATCTGAACTTACCCCACAACGTGGAGTTTACTTCATTCCACAACTAGACAACACAAAAAGATCCTTCAACACACCCATAACTCGGGGCTACATATCAAACCAAGATGAAAATCAAGCACTAAGTCATTCTTCCTACCCTCAAGTAGACTCTTCTTATCACATCTAAATCATATGAACACAACGCAGTCACATCATGCTCATCACATAGCCATCCAGCCATCACTTCTACTAATAGGGACACTATCGGATATATAAGTTCAAAAGTACGTGCTCACACAATCAATACCTCAGTTTTCAAGCTACAAGCAAAGCCCGGCCTCAAGTCCTCCGGACTGGCCAAACATCAACACAAAGAAATCATATCTCGCCCCTCAATTCGGGAAATCACAAGCCATCGATGCACAGCTGATACCGAGCACTCATGTGCGCATACGAACGCGTGGAAGGAGTTCAAAGAGTTACATTTCAAGCTGAATCAATGTCGCACGATAAGAATTCAAGAATGTGGGATTTCCTAAAGGTTCTGCAGCCTCCCGAGGATAAGTACAGACGTCTCCGTACTGATCCGCGAGACTCTACTAAACCTGCTCATGACTCGTGAGACCTATGTAACCTAGGCTTTGATACCAACTTGTCACGACCCAAAAACCGACCCGATCATGATGGCGCCTATCGTGAAACTAGGGAAACCGACACAATTCCCGAAGTCAATCAGTATTCAATAAAAGTTATTTTTAAGCCATTAATAATCAATAATCTCATAATGTAAGTCTAAATGAACAATGCGGAATAAATACACAAGCCCGACATCGGGGTGTCATAAGTCACGAGCATCTACTAAGGTCTGAATATAATGAAGAGTCTAAAAATATACTCAACCAATCTAAGGAAGACAAGAGGGAGAAAAGCAGTGCTACGAACGTCGGGCAGCTACCTTGCTAACTCCAATGACTCTGCCACTGAGCAATCAACACTCGCTACCGAGTTCAGAACTACCTGAATCTGCACACAAGGTACAGGGAGTAATGTGAGTACGCCAACTTAGTAAGTAATAAAAGTAAATGAAAGCCGAGTAGTAAGAAAACACGTAAGCCACGTCATAACTGATGTTTTAAACGTTAATGCCACACAAGAGGGGGGTGATTTGTGTGGTACCCAATTTTTTCTAACTACTCTATAGAAGAACCTGGTTCTTCTAGGTGTTCTAACTACTACTGTTTGCGGAATAATAAGTACTGAAAATAAAGAACACAGAGATTTTTATGTGAAAAATACCTGGCTCAAAAGGTGAAAAAACCATGACCTACTGCTCAGTAGGATTTTCCCAAACTTCCACTAAAATCACTAAGCCAAAACAGCATTTACAAAACTCTTTGTAAACCTAAGGATTAACTCTAATCCCGTTGTAGCACACAGCCTCAACTATTGCGATAACTTCTAGTTAGCTATAACTTGAACACTCTAAGTACCTAATACAATTGCTTCTATGAAAGATGAAAGGTACAATTTTAAACCACCTACTACAATTGAACTAGAATAAAAGAAAGACACAATGGAACTGATTCTTCTATCTCGTTCAAGTAGCTTCAGGAGTGCACACTCAAATCTCACATAAATTGCTTGCAAAATCGCCTTGCTCTTTTGCTCTCAGTTTAGTTTAACTTCTGCATTTGTGCAATACCTGTAAAAGAGAACAATCACTGTTATTTAATAGGTTAGTAATTAGAGTTTGATTGGGACTCAATTGCTGCTCTTCTATTGCAGAAGAGTTCACGATGATATCAAACTCTAACACTATCTTTATCCTGGATTGTGTTCTCTTCATATAAGGAGATTTTTCTCTCCTTATCTAATATGTAACCTTTTCGATCAGATCAGGAGATATTACCGCTTTATCTGTCAGACTTATCTCTTTCACGTGCCTCTCACATGTATAGGTTGATCATGACTGTGCTTCACAAGATGGACCTGGTCCATGACTGAGTTCATTTGTCATTCTTCAAAACTTCACCTGTTCTTGGGCCAACAAATTCCCCCTTTTTGATGATGACAAACTATGTACTTTTTACTGATTTGGAACCTGTAAGAACTCAGCTTAACCATCAACACTATACTTAGAAAATTCACTTATCATCAAGGACCAGGTTAATTAGGTTATAAACATCACTTATTTTAGAATATGTAAAGCACAATATCTCTTCCCCCTTTTGGCATCATCGAAAAGTTGCATACACAATGTGAATCCCAGATTTTAATAAATACTCATGGCCACTGGGGCAACTGCAAGTGCAATCATGGTGCAATCATCAGTAATCAAACAAACATATTTAAACTATCAAGGACAGATTAATCATTGAATAAGAGAAAACAGCAGTTGTCATTGATAGAGATATGTTGCAACCTACAATTCACAAAAAGAAAGAAAAACATTCCAACCATGAGGAAAAAATAGAAAGATAGAAAAATCCCTAATCTGGTTCACTGGGGGTACTGAACAAGTTCAGGAGACAGGATCTAGAAGTCCTAAGGCTTGGAGAAACTAGAGGGTTGGGATTGGGTTTGGAGAAGATTCAACATGTTCTGATGAATTCCATCATTCTTCTCCTTTTCTTTGGTAAGCTCAGATCTGAGACCATCCCTCTCAGCTTCCACTTCAACCACACGTGCCTTGAGCCTAGCTATTTCAGCATCCTTGGCTGCACATTCCTGAACCAGACTTCTAACTTTGCTGTTGATGGGTGTCTTCTGGGATGAACCAGGTTCATTTGGGATAGCATTGACTGGATAGTCACAAGCAAGCAGAGTATTGATGCCAAAGTGTTCCTTGCTTGAGGCCATTTCCCATTTCTTCAGAGGCACATTCAGCCTGTCTAGAACTGTGGTTAAAATAAAGCCATAAGGAGTAGCATGAGCCTTGGAGCCATTTATGACCCTGTCTAGCAGCTTGACAATGAAAGCAGGCCTATTGATTTCCTTTCCTCTCTCCAGGCACTCCATAAGGACCAGATCCATGTATTTGGCAGTGTGCCTTCTCTCCTGTCTAGGCAATAAGCACTTAAATTCAAACACAACCTTGTGCTCAGGCCTTATTTCACTCTTCTGCACAGTCCGGGCTTCATTCACTTCTTCTGAATCACAAAACCTCTTGGTGATTTCAAGGGCAGTAAGGAGGGAGTCCAGGCAAGGCCACCTTTGCCTTGTGTAGTCATCAAAACCTTCAGAGGGTATGTCCAGAATCTCTCCCAGTTTCTGTGCATCAAACTGCACTTGAACTCCTTTCACCAGGCTTTTAACTATGCCATCCTTAACCACAACATTTGCCATAAATTCAATCAGCTCATTCCTGGCAAGCATACCATCCATCTGAAGGACCATGTCCTTCCACCCCTGAGCTGCTAAAGCATCCACCAACCTAATCATTCCTGGTTGCACCAGGTCTTTCAACAGTCTTCCCTTCAAAATTTTCCTTCTGCCGAACATGGCAAACTTGTCATGTTCCTTCTCAGAATCATGTTCTTCTTCTTCTCCACTCCAGTCTTCATCATCAGAAATTCTTGATTGTTTGTTTTTCATTGCAGATCTTGTCCTCTTGGCTAGTGAAGGTTCAACAGCCTCAGACACAGAGGAAGACTTCTTGGAGGAAGTCTTGGGCTTTTAGGCTTGGGTGTAGGAACCTCCACTGTTGTACCCCTTTCTTGATGGACCAGTTCCATCTCCTCTTCCTCAACAATCTCTGAGGATTCTGCAATCTTTCCCTTTCCCTTATCCATTTTCTTTTTCTTGCTTTCTTCTAAGGCTTTTTGTAGATCAGCTTCACTCTGTTTTACCATGCTTCTTGTGGCTCTACCCCTAGTCACTGAAGAGGCAGTAGGTGTTGGGGATGAAGCTTTTCTTTTCTTGGAAGGCTTGGGAACATTTGGGGCTTTTGTCGTGGGAGTTCTGCGTTTCTTTGGGTCATAGCTTGCCCCAACCTTTTTCAGTAGATCTGCCAGGGTCTCTTCAGTAGACGAAACAGGTTTATCTCTCTGTTTGCTCAGATGAACCAAACCCTCAGCAGCTTCCCCAGAACCACTTTCCCCTGACTTCAGGCCACTCGCTTCTACCTTTCATGTTCAACACCACAAATAGCAGGTACTACACTATTCCCAGTTCCCATCTCTTCACCACATGCACCCCCTCTCTCTTTTTCTTTTTCTAACTTCTTATTACCTCTACTCCTACGTATCTCAGGCAACTCAACATCCCTAATGGGTCCAACCTGAACAAACCTAGTCTCTAAATTTTCAATTACAGGTGAACTTACCTTGGAAGGTGATTCTTGAGTCTTTTCAGAGTCAGAAGACCCATGTCCTTCCCCCTCAGTAGCAGATTGATAGGATTCAGACTCAGAGCTGGAGTCAGATTTTTGAGCTTTGCTTGCTTTCACTTGGCTTGCTTTCAACCTTTCATTTAAAGCCTTCTTCAGAGCACCAGATGCCACAATCTTTCTAGCAAGCATTTTTACCCTTCGTAGTCTAGGTTTTGGAGATTCACTGGGTGGAGTGGTTGAGGATGAATTTGAGGGAGATGGTGGTGGAGGAGTTTCATGATTTTCTTGTGGGTTAGACATGATCGTTGATTCTTTGAGAAAATTTGGGAATTTTGGAGAAATGGTAAGTGAAGATGACAACGAACTTTTGACGGTTTAGAGTTATGACGAAGACTGGAGAATTGATGTGTATTTAAAGGGGATTACACATTTAATAAGTAACGGCAGCCTTTTGCAGTGGTCAAATAGGAGTCTAATCAACCTGAAATTCCAGATTTTGAATGATCTATTTGGCTTCCCTAGATATTAGGCAAAAATTACGGTTTAGAGTTCTAGATGGACGGAACTGGTTCAATGCTAATAGATAGAATTTTCTAGGAATTTGACAAGTATAGGACTTCTGCTCATGATTGAATTATTAATCTTTCTAATTGTGCAGAGTATAGAAAACATACCTGAGCTTTCATATGAACCCATACTGATGAACCAGGTTCTTCATTTAGAACTCTCTTGAAAATGCCTCAAATGCCATAATAGAGAAAATTTTGTAAGAGATCAGTGAGTCATATAAACACATGTCACAGGAGTATACTAATTAAAGTATGAAGCTGAGTAAGAATTAATCTATATATTTACACATGTTTAGAACTCCTAGCCAAAAAATTTTTTTTCAATTTTTTTTTCATTGTGCATTCTGAGCTGGACCTATTAGGTGATCTTAATCATCCCTAATTCCAACCCGTTCCTCTCAAAGTTTTCTCTACTCAGTGCTTTAGTGAAGATGTCAGCAATTTATTTATCAGTAGCACAAAATTCTATGGAGATCAATCCTTTCTCATAGTTATCTCTCAAGAAGTGGTGTCTAACATCTATGTGCTTAGTCCTCTTATGATGAACAGGGTTCTTTGTCATACTTATAGCACTAGTGTTATCACAGAATATAGGAATGCAACCAACTTCAATGCCAAAATCTACCAGCTGCTGTTTGATCCATAGTAGTTGAGCACAACAAGATGCAGCAGCAACATATTCAGCATCAGCAGTGGATAAGGCCACTGGATTTTGCTTTTTAGTGGCCCATGATACAAGATATGAACCAAGAAAGTGAGCCATACCTGAGGTGCTTTTCCTATTCACAAGGAAACATGCATAATCAGCATATCCTACTAGATTGAAATTACTACCTTTAGGATACCAAAGACACAGATCAGTGGTGCCTTTCAAATATCTTAGTATCCTTTTGACAGCAGTCAAGTGAGAATCTTTTGGATTAGCCTGAAAGCGAGCACAAAGCCCTACACTGAAAACAATGTCAGGTCTGCTGGCAATAAGATACAAGAGTGAACCAATCATTCCCCTATACAACATTTGATCAACTGATGAACCGGGTTCATCAATGTCTAATTTAGTGGCAGTTGCAATGGGTGTGTCTATTTCATTTGATTCTTCCATTTTAAACTTTTTGATAAGCTCTTTTGCATACTTCTGGTAATGGATCATGGTTCCATTTGGACTTTGTTTGATCTGTAAGCCTAAGTAGAAGTTAAGCTCACCCATCATACTCATTTCAAACTCACTCCCCATTAGTTTTGCAAAATCCTTACTTAGCTTATCAGTGGTGGCCCCAAAAATTATGTCATCAACATATATTTGTACCACAAGGAGATCCTTACCTTTTTCCCTTAGGAATAAGGTACTGTCAATTTTACCTCTTTTGTAGCCATGTTCAAGTAGAAATTTGGACAGTCGTTCATACCATGCTCTTGGAGCCTGCTTGAGTCCATAGAGAGCCTTGTCTAATTTGTACACATGCTCAGGACATTCCTTGATCTCAAACCCTGGAGGTTGTTTCACAAACACTTCTTCTTTCAGGTAGCCATTCAGGAAGGCACTTTTGACATCCATCTGATGAAGAGTGAATTCCATGTGTGCTGCAAAGGCTATGGGGAGTCTTATTGCCTCTAGTCTTGCAACTGGAGCAAAAGTCTCATCATAATCTATACCCTCCTCTTGGCTGTGACCTTGGACTACCAGTCTTGCCTTGTTTCTTGTAACTGTTCCATCTTCATCAAGTTTGTTTCTGAAGACCCATTTTGTACCAATAACTGATCTGTCCTTGGGTCTTGGAACTAGATGCCAAACTTGACTTCTTTCGAACTGATTGAGTTCATCTTGCATTGCATTCACCCAATCTGCATCCTGCAAAGCCTCAACAACATTTTTAGGTTGAATAATAGATAGGAAAGCATCAAAAGCACACAGATTCTTTGATTGTGATATAGTTTTGACTCGAGATGTTGGATCAGTGATTAGGTTCTCAATAGGATGAGAACTTTGATACTTGTGAGGTTTCACAACCATCCGGTTTCTACTAGATACTTCTCCCATGTTCTGTTGCTGAGGAACAGGGTCATGAACAGGTTCTTTTAGGGGATTTATTTCAATTCCTCTTTGATCAGTTCCCCCTATCAGGTTTCCCGGGATGGAAGAACCTATTCCATCACCTGTTCCTTCTTTTGGTGCCACTTTAACTTGTGCTGAGACTTCAGTTAAGTCCTTTACCAGTCCAATGGCTTCATCTTCATGTTCCTTTCTCTCAGAAAGAATGTTAGTTTCATCAAACACAACATACACACTTTCTTCTACACACAAAGTTCTTTTATTGAACACTTCATATGCTTTGCTATGTGAAGAATATCCCAAGAATACTCCCTCATCACTTCTGGGATCAAACTTACCTAGAAAGTCTTTTCCATTATTGTGCACAGCACTTGCATACAAATGCCCTAAGATGGGATATATTTGGTTTTCTCCCTTTAAGTAACTCATAGGGAGTCTTCTCTACAAGAGGTCTAGTCATGCATCTATTTATAATGTGACATGCAGTGTTTACAGCCTCTGCCCAGAAGCTGTGGGGCAATTTACTAGAAAGAAGCATAGTCCTAGCCATTTCTTCAAGAGTCCTGTTCTTTCTTTCAACTACTCCATTTTGTTGAGGAGTCCTAGGGGCAGAGAAGTTATGGTCTATACCATGCTCATCACAGAATTCAGCAAACTTAGCATTTTCAAATTCAGTTCCATGATCAGACCTAATGGATGCAAGTTGATTACCTAGTTGTTTCTGAGTTTTTCTAACAAAAGCAGTAAACATGTCAAATGCTTCATCTTTAGATGTTAGAAATAGTACCTAAGTAAATCTGGAGTAATCATCAACAAGTACCATCACATATTTCTTTCCACCTCTGCTCAAGGTTCTCATTGGACCACAGAGATCCATATGAACCAGTTCCAACGTCTTGGTTGTGCTTACCATTTTCTTGCTTTTGAAGGATGATCTTACCTGCTTCCCCCTTGCACAGGCCTCACAAACTTTGTCTTCCTTGAACTTGATGTTAGGTAGTCCTATCACCAAGTCCTTAGAGACTAATTTATTTAGCTGATTCACACTGGCATGACCAAGTCTTTTGTGCCACAGGAGGGGATCATTATCCAACACACTTAGGCAGGTGAGTTCATTTTCTGACAAAGTAGACAAATCTACAATGTAAATATTGTTAACTCTTTTTCCCTGCAAAACAATCTTGTCAGTGATAAGATTAATCACAAAACATTTGGTAGAGGTGAATGCTACAAGGTTACCTCTGTCACACAGTTGTGACACACTGATCAAGCTTATTTCAAGCCATCTATTAAGTAGACATTCTCAATGGAGTGTGAGTCTGTCTTACCTACCTTTCCAACCCCAATAATCTCACCTTTCTTCCCATTACCAAAGGAGACATTACCTCCCTTTAAGTCCTCAACTGAAAGGAACTGGTTCTTTCTTCCAGTCATATGTTTCGAGCAGCCACTATCCATGTACCATATTTGGCTACTTCCCTTCACTTGGACCTGCAAAAACAAATCAAGGGTTAGTCTTAGGAACCCAAACTAGTTTGGGTCCCTTTCTACAGGCAAAGGGGTAAATCAAATTCCTTTTAGCCCACCTAGGCAGCCTATTTTTCTTTTGAACAAAAGCTTTGTTCTTTTGACTGGCCCTTTCTTTTTCATTACATTCATTTTTGTAATGGCCAGTCTTTCCACAGTGTGTGCAGATTTTGTTCTCAGGAAGAGTGAGATACTTGCTTTTAGGATCCCACTTAGGTGCTTGAGTCCCATAGCCAAGTCCTCTTTTATTGCTACTGTGATGTTCTTGTAGTCAGGAAAGTGCATCAGAAGCCTTGTTCCATTTGCAAGTTCTGTCTAATTCATGTTTTACCTTCCCTAGATCTTCATTTAAGACTTTATCTGCTCATCCTTCCTGTACAACTCATCCTTCATTTTTCCTAAGTTTTCTTCTAGGGTGAGTTGAGTGTGATCATCTTTCTTTTTACCTGTTCCTAGTTTTAGTTTTAAGTTCTCATACCTAAGTTCTAGGACACTTGTGTCAAGTTCAAGAACCTGGTTCTTCAACTCAGCATTTTACTATCACTCTCATTAGCCCTAGATTCTAGAATTTTGCACTTGGCTTTTAGGATCACACATTCCCTAGACAGATCTTCCTTCTCATTGTTAATTATCTCAGACTCATCAATGAAGTCTAGCAATAGTTCAGACAACCTTTCTTCAGACGGGAATTTAATCTTGTCTTTGAGATAAAGGACACTTACCTCTTGTTCATCATCTGATTCTCCGATGGCCATAAGTGCTTGTTCATCTCCAGCTTCATCTTCTGAGTCCTCATATGATGTTTCTCCCTAAGCAGCAACCAGAGCCTTTGTTGATCCTTTTTTCCTTTTAGTTTGGACCTGTTCCTTCTTCCTGTTCCTTCGTTCAGCCCTTTCCTTCTTCCACTCAATTTCCCATTGAGGACAGTTCTTGATCATGTGATCAGTCTTACCACATTTGTAGCAACCCTCATTGGTCTGTTTCTCAGGAACCCTTGGTTTGTTGAAGGTTGTACCTCTTGAAGAACCCTTTTCTCTCATCAGGTACTTTTTGAAATCTCTAGTGATCATGGCTACTTCATCATCCTCCAGATCTGCACCTGCAGCTATTCTGAGAGCCAGACTTCTTTCCTTCTTGGGTACATCCATTTCCATGGTTTGCCTTCTTAGTTCATAGGCAGTGAGGTTTCCAATCAGTTCATCCAGCTTGAGGGTAGCAATGTTCTTTGATTCCTGAATAGCAGTGATTTTTCTTTCCCAAGTCACTGGTAAGACTCTTGTCAAGATTTTCTCAACTTTGTCTTCTTCAAGGATAATTCTCCCAAGAGATTTTAGTTCATTTGTTAGTGTTGTGAGCTTTGTGTACATCTCCTGGAGATTCTCCTTCCTTCATACTGAAGTTCTCATATTGAGAGTATAGCAGTGTTCCTCTTGATTTCTTTACTTGAGGAGTTCCTTCATGAGCCACTTGTAAAGTGTCCCGTATTTCCTTTGCAGTAGTACAACTTTGAATCCTGCTGTACTCGTCTAGACCCAGTCCACACACAAGCCATTTCTTGGCCTTGGAATTCTTCTCCCATTTCTTCAAATCTTCAGCAGTGCAGTCAGCTCTTGTCTTTGACACATCCACTCCTTCCTCATTCTTCTTTGTAGTTGCCAAGGGACCATCAGTGACTATGTCCCAGAGTTCATAGTCTTCTCCTATGATGTGATCTTTCATCCTGTTCTTCCACCAAGAATAGTACTGACCATTGAAGAGTGGAGGCCTAGCAGCGGATTGCCCTTCCTAATTTTTGCTTAACTACTCTATAGAAGAACCCGGTTCTTCTAGGTGTTCCAACTACTACTGTTAGCGGAATAATAAATACTGAAAATAAAGAACACAGAGATTTTTACGTGGAAAACACCTGGCTCAAAAGGTGAAAAAACCACGACCTACTACTCAGTAGGATTTTCCCAAACTTCCACTAAAATCACTGAGCCAAAACAGCATTTACAAAACTCTTTGTAAACCTAAGGATTAACTCTAATCCCGTTGTAGCACACAGCCTCAACTGTTGCGACAACTTCAAGTTAGCTATAACTTGAACACTCTAAGTACCTAATACAATTGCTTCTATGAAAGCTGAAAGGTACAATTTTAAACCACCTACTACGACTGAACTAGAATAAAAGAAAGACACAATGGAACTGATTCTTCTATCTCGTTCAAGTAGCTTCAGGAGTGCACACTCAAATCTCACATAAATTGCTTGCAAAATCGCCTTGCTCTTTTGCTCTCAATTTAGTTTAACTTCTGCGTTTGTGCAATACCTGTAAAAGAGAACAATCACTGTTATTTAATAGGTTAGTAATCAGAGTTTGATTGGGCCTCAATTGCTGCTCTTCTATTGCAGAAGAGTTCATGATGATATCAAACTCTAACACTATCTTTATCATGGATTGTGTTCTCTTCATATAAGGAGATTTTTCTCTCCTTATCTAATATGCAAACTTTTCGATCAGATCAGGAGATATTGCTGCTTTATCAGTAGGACTTATCTCCTTCACGTGCCTCTCACGTGTATAGGTTGATCATGACTGTGCTTCACAAGATGGACCTGGTCCATGACTGAGTTCATTTGTCATTCTTCAAAACTTCACCTGTTCTTGGGCCAACAATAACGCTACATCAAAAGCAATACATTTCCAAAACAGTACAGAAATCATTTACTTCGTAAATCATGCTGAATTTTGGTAAAACCTTTTAAAACAACTTTCAATAGTTTCAAACGAGTGATAAAACAGTGAGTAAAAATGATAGAAACGTAAACAACCCCTCGGGCAAAACATGTACCATAAACCGCCCCTCGGGCATAATATCAACAAAACCAGCCCCTCAGGCTACCTCACAATCACTCGTAATCAGCCCCTCAGGCATAACGTGAATCAAGAACCGCCCCTCGGGCAACATGGATCAAGGACAGCCCCTCGGGCAACAATATGAAATAACAACAGCCCCTCGGGCTGCAACACATCACTCACACTGGGTACTCGCGCTCACTGGGGGTGTAAATACTCCGGGAGGGGCCCCTTACGGCCTAAGCGCAATAACAAGCCACTCATGGCATAATCAAACAGGCTCTCGGCCTCATATCAATCACAAGCCACCTCGTGGCATAATAAGTCAGGCCCTCGGCCTATCATATATCACAAATCAGTACCACATGCTGCAGCGCGCAGCCCGATCCCATGATATCCTCACAACACAGGCCTTCGGCCTCACTCAGTCAGATCTCACTCAAGCCCCTCAGGCTGACAGTAAAACAAGTACCCGGCTCAAAATCATTTATGAAATCAAAAGGAGTGAATAAGACCGAGTTATGAAAATAGTAAGAACATAGCATGACTGAGTGTAAACATTAAACCAAAATAGTGAGGTAAAACAGTAGTAAAAGCCCCTAGGGGTCCAAACAATCGGCACAAGGCCCAGACACGGCATTTAGCCCCAAACACAATAATATTTTCCAAAATATAACAATATCAAATAGTTTTCAAGTAAAATAGGCGACTTAATAGTCGTACGGGATGGACCAAGTCACAATCCCCAACGGTGCACGACCCCACACTCGTCATCTAGCTGCGCGTCACCTCAAAGTAGCACAACAATGTGAAATCCGGGGTTTCATACCCTCAGAACAGTATTTACAGTCATTACTTACCTCAATCCGGTCCAAATTCTAGCCCGCGGTGCCTTTGCCTCTCGAATCGGCCTCCGGATGTTCCAAATCTATCCAAAATAGATTTATACCATAAAAAATATGCTAAGGGAACACAACCCACTCGAAAATAACCAATTTACTCCAAAAATCTCGAAATTAGCCAAACCCGACCCCCGGGCCCACGTCTCGGAATCCGATACAAATCATAAAACTAGAATCCTTACACTCTCACGAGTTCATACGTATCAAATACATCAAAATCCGACCACAAACGGCCCCTCAAATACATCAAAATCCGACCACAAACGGCCCCTCAAATACCTAGATTTAGGTCTCCAATTTCCAAGCCCTAACTTCCAATTTGCTACTGATTTTCCCATATAATTCAAGCTTACAACCTTAAAAATCATCATAAAAATGAGTTTAGGGACCAAGGACCTTACCTCTAAGAAGCCCTCTTGAATTCTCCCTTCAATTAGCTCTCCAAAGCTTCTTCCCGTTTGAAATGTTATGAAAAACCACTCAAAATCGCGAAGGGTGAAATAAACATATTCTGACACAGCAAAATCGCAACGCGGTTAAATGGTCGCATCTGCGCTACCGCTTCTGCGGTCAAAGCACCGCTTCCGCGGTTACTCACTTAAGTCCTATTTCCGCACCTGCGACCCAGGCTCCGCATCTGCGGGCCCGCAGGTGCGGATCACATCCCGCATCGACGCCTTCTCTCTCTTCGCCTGAGGCCGCTTCTGCGGCTCCATATTCGCTTCTGCGAGTCCGCACCTGCGGTCCCCTAGCCGCAGGTGCGGTTATGACAGCAATAGAAAAACTTCAGCTGCCAAACTCAACTCAAAATCTTCCGTCAACCATCTGAAATCACCCCGAGGCTCCCGGGACCTCAACCAAAAGCACAAACAAGTCATATACCACTATCCACACCTATACCAATCTTCAAAACACCTCAAACAACATCGAATCAACCAAATCACATTGGATTCAAGCCTAAGGTTCCAAAAATCTCCCGAATTCCGCTTTTGATCAAAAAATCTATCAAACCACGTCCGAATGACCTGAAATTTTGCACACACATCCCAAATGACACAACGGACCTACTGCAACTCCCGAAATTCCATTCCGACCCCTATATCAAAATCTCACCTATCAACCGGAAAGCGCCAAAATTTTAATTTCGCCAATTCAAGCCTAAATCTACCACGGACCTCCAAAACACATTCCGATCACGCTCCTAAGTCCCAAATCACCTAACGGAGCTAACCAAATCATAAAAATCCAAATTCGAGATCAAACACTAAAAAGTCAAGACTGAGTCAAACCTTTCAAATTTAAAGCTTTAAGCTGGAAATCATCCTTCCATATCTATTCCGATTAACCTAAAAACCAAAACCGCTGATTTACATTAGTCACCATACATAATACGGGGCTAGCCATGCCCGATATCTAGCGAGCGAAGTGTAAAAGCTCAAAATGATCTGTCGGGTCGTTACAGTGCGTCACCTCAGTACTAATCACATAACACATAGTTCGGGGTTTCGAACCCTCAAAACCAAGTTTGAAAGCGTTACTTACCTCAAATCAAGCAAAATCCTACTCCGAAATGCCTTTGCCTCTCAAATCGGCCTCCAAATGTCCTGAATCTAGCCACAAGAAATACAATATGATCAATATAGGCTAAATGAATCAATTTCACAAGAAAAATACCAAATTATTGCCAAAATCCGAAATTGACTCAAACCCGGCCCCCGGGACCACGTCTCGAAATCAAACAAAAGTCACAAAACCTAAAAACCGATTCACTCACGAGTCTAACCATACTAAATTCTTCAAAATTCAACAACATTTGCCCCTCCAAATCCCCAAAATCCACTCTCTAATTCTCAAGCCCTAATCTCTCAAATTTCACCTCAACACCACACAATCTAGGTGGAAAAATCAATGGGGAAACAAGATTTATGATCAAAATCAAACACAAGAAGCTTACCACAGAATTCCCTTTGAAAATCCTCTTCAAAATCGCCTAAGCCCGAGTCCAAAATGTGAAACAAGACTAAAATTGCGAACCCTTATTTTTAAATATCCTGCCCAGGTTTTTCGCATCTGCGGCTCATTCACCGCATCTGCGGAACCGCTTTTGCGGACCAAGTTTCGCTTCTGCGGAAAATCATTAAAAACCCAGCCTCCGCTTTTGCGATCAGTTGACCGTATCAGCGATCATCGCAGGTGCAAAAGTCCATCAAAGATCATATCATAGGATATCAACTCAATATGGATAGTTCAATCTTGACTAAAAAGTCATCAAGATATAACAGAGGCATTTAGTAACTTGTTAGAATTTAACATAGAAATGATATGGAATGAATAATAAGGCATAAAGGATTCACTTGAGTGGTCAAGGCTTCCACCTTTATGCTCAAACTCATCATCATCGGATTCTATATCAGAATCAACTAAATTTCAGTGAATTTAGCATAATCTACATGTATGCAATCAAGAAAGAAACATGAGAGGGTAACCCTAGGGGGATAGATCCGTTTTCAAATGCCACACGATATATAACTCATGCCATAACAGTAACAATATCATTATAACTGCATGTTAAAGACCTCGTGCCATAAGAATAAGAATACCACAACAACTGCATGGAAGAAATCTCAAGCCATTTCCAAATTAATCCGCTCAATATGTCCATATATGCCATAATCATATCAATCCGAAATAACATTTCATCATAAAATAGGCATATTCTCACAATTAATCAATGAGGTGCACAAGGACATAATAATAAAGTGTGGATGTGTGCGTGATACATGAAACATGACTACGACCAAATCAAGTATAACCAAAATTTCAGAAATAGCCCATCTTGTCCAATTAAATGTCATGACCCAAAACCCAACCAGTCGTCATGGCGCCTAACACACTTGCTAAGCAATCCAGATATGACAATAAAGAACGAAAATAGCAAAATTTACAAAAATAACATAAGTTTGAAACCTCAATATAACAAAATAAAATTAATACATGATAAATCCCCTAGAACTGGTGAATACAGAGTCATGAGCTCTAATACGAAAATACGAATCTGAAATGACCAAATACAATACTGTCTGAAATAAAGACAACAGTACATAGGAAAAGAGACGTCAAGACTACGGTCGAGAATGCAGTTCTACCTCGTCTGTCAATGATCAGCTCAACTACAAGCCTCAGCTACTGATAACTGGGTCTAACACCTGGATCTGTACAATTAAGTGCAGAGTGTAGAATGAGTATAACCGACCCAATGTACTCATCAAGTATCACAACTAACCTCAATGAGGTAAAAGAAGAAAGAATTATGAAAGATACTTGCTATAACCTATACCGTTTTATCAATTTAACAAGTATAGAATATTAATGTGATGAAGTCATAAAGCACAGAAAGGACCCTGTGTGTATGTGTGCGCAATTACTCAAGTTCTCTGTCCATGGCAATTTTATAGCATATAGAGATTATGTGCAAATAAATCAGGTAATTAACCATGGAAATTGCAAGTAAAGATGAAGTGCAAAATTCAAAACAAACACTGGACAGATTTTCCTCAATAATTCCATATTCGTACCAAACCACCGATCATTTTTCCTCAAATTCGCGTGTACACAATCAAGATAAAAACATGAGAGGGTGACCCTAGGGGGATGAATCCATATCCACATGCAGCACGACCAGTTCGATGTGGTATTAGCCTGACGTGGTCACAGGCTCAATATCATAATCCGTCTGGTCTGATCACAGGCATAACAACATAATCCATCAGGCGTGGTCACAGGTATAACAACACAATCTGCCCGGCGTGGTCACAGGTATCCAATCCAAATCCTATCACACATAAGCAAATATACAAGAATACATGTATATGATGAATGAATATCAAATTTCATGCTCCTGGACTGGTATAATGATATGCTAAAGTGTAAGCATGTTCAAAGTGTGCTATCATATCTCAAATCGACAATTTCATCACAGAAATAGCAATTATCAAACATGGCTCAAATAGTTCACAACACAGTTACAAATATGAGAAACATCATATCTTAAAGCTTAACAGTAAATTCTAGTCATATCATAGCCTAAGCACTATGTCAAACATGGATAGATACCCCGTGCTCGCACATGGACTCAAACCCCACACATATATGCACCCATAACACGTAGCTATCACAAATAATTCAGGAAACTAGTGCCTTAACCAAGTTTAGGTAATATACTTACCTCAAGCAAGTCAAGTCACTCCTCCAATAAGCCCTTCCCGCGTGTATCGATCTCCGGACGACTCAAATGTAGCTAAAACAACTTAATGCCATCAATAATAGCCATAGGACACAATTCTAAATGATAAAAGCTAAAGTCTTGAATCAAATATACAAAGTCAACCCAAAAAGTCAACCCCGTGCTTACACCCTAGAACCCGAAGAAATTCATAAATCCCGAACACCCACTCAATTACGAGTCCAACCATACTAATTTCATCCAATTCCATCAACAAATCGACCCTCGAATCAATAAATCTCACTCTCTAATACCATGGTCTAAAATTCCCAAATTTACTTCAAATTCACATAAACTAGGTGTAATAATCAATGGTTAATCAATATTTATTATGAAAAGTGATTAAACTTTACTTACCTCTTCAATTATAGCAAAAAGTCTCCCAAAAATCGCCCTTAGCTGTGCTCCGCAATTCCAAAATGAGAAAAATGACCAAACCCTCGCCTTTTATGTTACGCCTAGCAATTTCGTACCTACGACTCACTTAACAATATCTGTGGTTCCGCTTCTGAAGAAAAGTGGCCGTATCTGTGGCTTCCTCCAAAATCCAGCCTTTCGCTTCTGCGGATAATGATCTGCACCTGCGATAGCACTTCTGCGCAAATTCTTCCACATCTGCGGACAACCTCCTCTAGCCTCACCTTCGCTCCTGCGACCCATAGGCCGCACATGCAGCTCCGCATCTGTGGCTCCTTATCTGCATCTGCATTCCTAACCTTGCCAAGCCTCCTTCGCTTATCGATTATTCAAACATACCTGTGACACAGTCCACCGCAGATGCGATCACACCAGAAACCATAAAGCTTCAGCATTAACACCAAGTCCAAAATGAATCCGAATTCAATCTGAATCACAACCGAGGCCACCGGGACCCCATCCAAACATATTAACAAGCCCTAAAATACAATACAAACTTACTCGAAGCCTCAAATCACATCAAACAACATCAAAGCTATGAATCGCACCCCAATTCAAGCCTAATAAAACTAATGAACTTCCAAATTCTAAAACTAATGCCGAATTATATTAAGCCAATTCTGAATGAGCTCAAATTTTGCACACTAGTCCTAAATGACACAACGGACCTATTCCAACTTTCAGAACCAAAATACAAACCTGATATCAACAAAGTTAACTCACGGTCAAACCTCTAAACCTTCTAAACCATCAACTTTCCAACTTTCGCCAAAAAGCATCAATTCAACCTACGGACCTCCAAATCAAATTCTGGACATACGCTTAACTCCTAAATCACCATGCGAAGCTATTAGAACCATCAAAACCCCATTTCAGAGTCGTATACACAAAAACCAAACTCCGGTCAACTCTTCCAACTTAAACCTCCAACCTTGAGACTAAGTGTCCCAATTCACTCCAAAACCAATCCTAAACATCCTAGCAAGTCACATAGCCACAAGTGAACGTAGGGGAAGCAATAAATAGGGGTACGGGCTATAATACACAAAACGATCGGCCGTGTCATTAAATTCTCCCCCTCTTAAACCAATGTTCGTCCTCGAACGGGTCTAGAATCATACCTAGAGCCTCAAATAGGTGTGGATATTTGCTCCGCATCTCCCGCTTAGTCTCCCAAGTAGCTTCTTTGACCGGTTGACCTCTCCAATGAACTTTCACTGATGCTATATTCTTCTACCTCAACTTTCGAACCTGCCGGTCCAAAATGGCCACCGGCTCCACATCATAAGTCGAATCCCCATCCAGCTGTACCGTGTTGAAGTCCAAAATATTTGACGGATCACCATAATACTTCCGCAACATAAAAACATGAAATGCTAGGTGAACACCTGATAGACTAGGTGGCAATGCAAGTCTGTAAGCCACCTCTCCCACTCTTTCAAGAACCTTAAAAAGACCAATTACCGAGGGATCAACTTGCCCTTCTTACCTAACCTTATCACACCCTTCATGGGGGGAACTCTAAACAAAACCTTCTCACCCACCATAAATGCAACATCACAAACCTTCCTATCAGCATAACTCTTCTGCCTGAACAGTGTTGTACGAACCTGCTCCTGAATCACCTTCACCTTTTCCAAGGCATCACTGACTAAATCTGTGCCCAACAACCTAGCCTCCTTAGGCTCAAACCAGCCAACCGGAGAACGACATCTTCGCCCATAGAAGGCCTCATAAGGAGCCATCTGGATACTCAGCTAAAAACTGTTGTTGTAGGATAACTCTACGAGTAGTAGAAACTGGTCCTATGCACCTCCAAACTCAATGACACGGGAACATAAAATGTCCTCAAAGATCTGAATGGTGCGCTCGGATTGTCTATCCGTCTGAGGATGGAATTTTGTTCTCAACTCAACCTGTGTGCCCAACTCTCGCTACATTGCTCTCCAAAACTGCAATGTGAACTGAGTGCCTCGATCTGAGATAATAGACACGGGCACACCATGAAGGCAAACAATCTCATGAATGTAAATCTGAGCCAGCTGCTCTTAAGAATAGGTAGTCATCATTGAAATAAAGTGTGCGGACTTAGTCAACCGGTCCACAATAACCCAAACTGCATCGTATTTCTTCAAGGTACGTGGTAAGCCTACCATAAAATTCATAGTGATGCGCTCCCACTTCCACTTCCGTATCTCCAACCTCTGAATTAACCCTCCCGGCTTCTAATACTCATACTTCACTAGTTGATAATTCAAACACCGAGAGACATAAGCAACGATATCATTCTCCGTTCTCCGCCACTAGTAGTGCTATTTCAAGTCACGGTATATCTTCGTGACACATGGGTAAATGAAAAAACACAAGCACTGAGCCTTCTCAAGAATCAAATCTCTCAACCCATCAACGTTTGGAATATAAATCCGGACTTGAAGCCGCATAACGCCATCATCACCAACCACAACCTCCTTAGCACCACCCCGCTGTACCGTATCCTTCAACACCAACAAGTGAGGATCATCAGACTAGCGAGCCTTGATATTCCCTAACAACAATGATTGTGCCACAACCCAAGCAAGAACATGATTAGGCTCTAAAATATCTAATCTCACAAATAAATTGGCCAGGGCATGCCTGTATATTCATGGCTAGTGGCCTCTCTGCTACCGGTAAATAGCCAAACTGGCCATACTCTCAGCTTTACTACTCAATACATCGGCCACCACATTAGCCTTCTACAGATGCTATAATATGGTGATATCATAGCCTTTCAGCAACTCTAACTATATCCGTTGCCACAAATTAAGGTCCTTCTACTTGAACAAATGTTGGAGACTCCGATGGTCAGTATAGACCTCATATGGAATGTCGTATAGATAGGGCCTTCAAATCTTCAACACTTGAATAATGGCTGCCAACTCTAGATCATGCACATGATAATTCTTCTCATGAACCTTCAAATGTCGAGACACTTATGCAATCACCCTATCTTCTGCATCAACATTGTTGTTGGTCCAAGTGAAGGTTTGTTTTGAAGATTGACAAAGGAAGCTCAGGCATGAACAAGGTACATCCCTTGTGTGCATATACATGGGCAAATTCGAGCAAGTGGGATGCACTTGAAGGAGATAAGCTTAACTTGGTATAATTGATATCTCCTGATCGAAAAGGCTGCATAATTGATAAGGAGAAGGACTCCTTAATCAAAGAGAACACTATCCAAGATAAGGGAGGAGTTAGAAGTCGAGATCAACTAGAACTCTTCCACCAAGGAAGAGTACCATTAGAACTCTTATTTTCTACTCTACTAATTCTACAAATCGCAGGATATTCTCACTTTATAGGTGATGCACAAAAGTAGAAGTTAAACGTGAACTGAGAGCATAATAGCAAGGCATTTTGCAAGCAGTTCGTGCGTGATTAAAGTGTGCAAATCTGAAGCTACATGAACCAGATAGAAGAACTAGTTCCAAGTGTCTGTCTTTTATTCTAGTTCAATTGTAGTAGGTGTTTTCATATTTTACCTTTCAGCTTTATCTAGAGGCAATTGTACCAGGCACTTTGAGTATTCAAGTTAGAGTTAACTTGAAGTTGTCGCAATAATTAGAGGTTGTTTGACACAACGGGATTAGAGTTAATCCTAGGTTTACAAAAGTGTTTTGTAAATGCAGTTTTTGGCTCAGTGATTTAGTGGAGAGTTTGGGAAAATCCTATTGGGAAGTAGGTCGTGATTTTTTCACCTTTTGAGCCAGGTGTTTTCCACGTAAAATACTTGTGTTCTTTACTTTACGCATTTACTATTTTAGCAATAGCAGGTTAAGGAACACTTAGAAGAACAAGGTCCTTCCATAATCAGTTTAAGTGAAAAATTGGACACCACACAAATCACCCCCCCCCCCCTCTTGTGTGGTATTGAAGTTAAAACATCAATTGGTATCAGAGCAGGTTATCCTTGAAGAGGCTAACACCTTAGGAACAGATCAAGATGAGTGCACCACCTGGAAACTGGGAAGGGCAATCTACTGCTAGGCCACCACTCTTTAATGGCCAGTACTACTCTTGGTGGAAAAATAGGATGAGAGATCACATCATCAGAGAAGACTATGAGCTATGGGACATTGTCGCTGATGGTCCCCTGACTACCATGAAGAAAAATGCTGAAAGAGTTGATGTGCCAAAAACAAGAGCTGACTGCAGTGTTGAGGACTTAAGGAAATGGGAGAAGAATGCTAAGGCCAAGAAATGGCTTGTGTGTGGACTTGGTCCAGACGAGTACAATAGAATTCAAATCTGTACCACTACTAAGGAAATTTGGGACACTTTGCAAGTGGCTCATGAAGGAACACCTCAAGTGAAGATGTTCATAGGAACACTACTGTATTCTCAATATGAGAATTTCACCATGAAAGAAGGGGAAACCATCCTGGAGATGTATACAAGATTCACCACACTAACAAATGAACTTAAGTCTCTTGGAAGGATTATTCCTGAAGAAGACAGAGTTAAGAAGATTTTGACAAGGGTTTTGCCAGTCACTTAGGAGAGCAAAATCACTGCCATTCAGGAATCAAAGAACATTGCCACTCTTAAGTTGGATGAGCTAATTGGAAATCTCACTACTTATGAACTTAGAAGGCAAACCATGAATATGGATGTACCCAAGAAGGAAAAGATCATGGCACTCAGAATCACTGAAGGTTCTGAACTAGAAGATGATGAAATGGCCATGATCACAAAAGACTTCAAGAAGTACCTAATGCGAGGAAAGGGTCCTTCAAGAAGTGGAAGCTATAGCAAACCAAGGGTTCCTGAAAAGCAAACCAATGAGGGGTGCTACAAGTGTAGGAAGACTTATCACCACATGAAAAACTGCCCTCAATGGGAAATTGAATGGAAGAAGGAAAGAGCTGAATGAAGAAACATGAAGAAGGAACAGGTTCAACCCAAGAAGAACAAAGGATCAACAAAGGCTATGGTTGCTGCTTGGGGAGAAAGCTCAAATGAAAGCTCAGATGATGAAGATGGAGATGAACAAGCACTTATGGCCATTGGACAATATGATGAGGAATCTGAGGTAAGTATAATACATCTCAAAGACAAGATTAAATTTTTGTCTAAAGAAAGGCTATCTGAGTTACTTCTAAATTTTATTGATGAATCTGAGGATCTAAATAATGAAAAGGAATAGTTGTCTAAGGAGTGTGTGATTTTGAAAGCTAAGTTCAAAAATCTGGAGCTTAGGGCTAATGAAAGTGAAAGTAAAAATGCAGTATTAAAGAATCAGCTTCATGAACTTGACACTACTGTCCTAGAGCTTAGATCTGAAAATCTAAAATTGAAAGTAGGAATAGGTAAAAAAAAAGCTGATCACACACAACTTACTTTAGAAGAAAATGTAGGAAAAATGAAAGATGAGTTGTACAAAAGAGATGAGCAGATAAGAGTCCTAAAGGATGATCTAAGCAAGGTCAAGCACGAGCTAGACAGAACCTGTAAATGGAACATGTCCTCCGATGCACTTTCATGGCTACATGAATACCATAGTAGCAACAAGAGAGGACTTGGCTACGGGACCCCTGCACCTAATTGGGATCCCAAAAGCAAGTACCTCACACTTTCTGAGAACAAAATTTGCACACACTATGATAAAACTGGTCACTATAAAAGTGAATGCATTGCAAAAGAAAAGGCTAGTCAAAAGAATAAGAAATTTGTTAAAGGGAAAAATAGGCTGCCAAGTGGGGCTAAAAAGAATCTGATACACCCTTTTTCCTATAGAAATGGACCCAAACTAGTTTGGGTTCCTAAGACTAACCCATGATTTTCTTTTGTAGGTCCATGTGAAGGGGAGCAGCCAAATATGGTACATAGATAGTGGCTACTCAAAGCATATGATAGGAAGCAAGAACCAGTTCCTTTCACTTAAGGACCTCAAATGAGGTAATGTCTCCTTTGGAAACGGGAAGAAAGGTGAGATCACTGAGGTTGGAAAGGTAGGTAAGACTGATTCTCACCCTATTGAGAATATCTACTTGATAGATGGCCTAAAATACAGTCTAATCAGTGTATCACAATTGTGTGATAGAGGTAACTTGGTAGCATTCACCTCCACCAAATGTTTTGTGATAAAGCTTACCACTGACAAGATTGTTTTGCAGGGAAAAAAAAGTGAACAATATATATATTGTAGATCTGTCCACACTTTCAGAAAATGAACTCACTTGCTTAAGTGTGTTGGACAATGATCCCCTCCTTTGGCACAAGAGACTTGGACATGCAAGTCTGAGTCAACTCAACAAATTAGTCTCCAAGGACCTGGTGATAGGGTTGATGGCTACGAGTACCATTGTCTTTAATACAAATGTACCGCCAGTCAATGAGATTGAATTAAGACGTACATTTAGTCTATTTGACTCATTTTAAACAATTCGATTTGGTTAGTGTCATTTCGAATTAAGTCAGTTTGATTTACAAGATTTTGGGTGTATAAACAAACGCACGATCATATGACTAAATGATTCTCCAATTCAAAATCAAGAAAAAATTGACATTACACATATAAGAATAGAAAATGATTACTATCACATTCAAATACAATAGTGAAAATCTAGAAAAAAATGGAAGCAAATATATAATTTAAATAAATAATAAAAAATTGATTGTGCAAAGAGAGAGAAAATACAAAGATAATTTTTTTTCTTATAGAAATTAAGAGAAGGAGCAAAAGAAAAAAAGGAAAAAAAGAGGAACAAGTACCACAAAAAAAGTGAAAGTCATCATATGTTAAACGGAAAAGGCCTAAAAATGCCACTCAACTTACAGAAATGGCCTATCGATGCCATCCGTTAAAAGCTTGATATTTCCATGCCACTACCGTTAGACATTTGGCCCATCTATGCCATTACTTGACTAACGGCTGATTTTTCTTTTAATATTTATAAGACCCACATTTCCACGTGTCCTGTAATTATTGGTCCGGCTTAACCCATGCCCTACATAATTTTAACTTTGGTTAGGCCTATCTACCCACACCCTACCTGGTTAAAACATACCCAAATCATTAACCCAAACCTAATTTCAACCCAAATCCCTTTCACTCTCCGGTCGTCTCTTTCATCTGTATCATCAAATCTACCATCTCAGAAAAGCAAAATCTGTTGATGAGCATACCTAATCTCGAGAATTCAAGTCACTGATTAAAATTGCATCACCAACATTGAACACTAAATAGGTTCCTTTGCCATCAAAGTTCGAATTGCCAAGAGAATTGCTTGAACTTGACACGCTAAATGATCCAACCCTACCACTCATGCCATTAATAGACTTACTTCCACCATTTCCTCCAACAAAACTAAGTGCTTTACTACCATTTCCACCTAAGAACCTTGCTGCAGCTGACCTAACTCCACTGCTCACTCCAAAACTTGATGATGATTGGGGCTGCGCCTGCATCGGTTATCCTTGAGATGAGCAAAGGTTACTCGAAAAAAAATTACTTTTATCTCATTGGTGGATACTCGATTTCGGGTAAAAAGACAGATAATAGATTTTCGATTCGGAGTTAAAAGGCAGATAAGAACAAAACCAATTTACTGTAAAACTCAATTATTCAAACCCCCAAGAACATACCTTGAACTTGAAATTAACAATCTTCTTGGGTGTGTTTTAACCGGGTTGAAATTAACCTTGAACTTGAACTTGAAATTAACCTTCTTTGATGAAAGAGATTTGGGTTGAAATTAGGTTTGGGTTAATGATTTGGGTATATTTTAACCGGGTTGGTTTTGCGTAGATATGCCTAACCAAAGTTAAAATTATGTAGGGGTTTAGTCGGACCAATAATGACAGGACACGTGGAAATATATGTCTTATAAATATTTAAAAAAAAAAAATTCAGTCGTTAGTCAAGTAATGGCATAGATGGGCCAAATGTCTAACGGTAGTGGCATAGAAATAACAAGTTTTTAACGGATGGCATCGATAGGTCATTTCTGTAAGTTGAGTGGCATTTTTAGGCCTTTCCGTATTTTAAAGTGTGAAGGCATGAAAGTTTTGGGTGGGGATGGGCCCCCTCTCTTCTGCGTATATCCATGCTCTGGTGATATATTTTTGGAATTTTTACCTCCTATAGCAAAGGTTAACACCTTATTTATTTTAAATAAATACCATTTAAAAAAATTATACTCTGTAGATACCTTTTAATGTTTATAGCAAAATATCTAATTTTAGTTACCTCCTACTAGGGGTGTACATAGGTCGGGTTGGTTCGGATTTTGCAATTATCAAACCAAGCCAATTGTGTCGGGTTATTAAATCTAAAGACCAAGCCAAACTAATAAAACTCGAGTTTTTCAATATCGGTTTTTCTCGGGTTTTCAGGTTTTTCGAGGTTTTTTCCGGTAAAATCTTCGTAGCACAAAACATATAACTTGTGCACAAAATATTTCTTTAATCCTAGTAAGATACAACTATATAAGGTATTTTCCAAGAAAATAATAAAAAATATGAGATGTATCATAGCATTATCCTAAATATTCAACAATAAAGATAATAAAATTATGTACTATAAATATTGCTAATTAAAAAACCATAATAAAAATAAACATAACCTGAAAATACTAAGTCATGCTAAAATAAGTAGACTAATAAGGGAGTATTAATTATCTAAATTATTGCAAAACAAAAAATAGATATTCAATACATTGCCGTTCGTAGTATTGAATTGAATATTTTTTGTTAGCATTAGTATTGATTTGATTATGGTTTGGGCTTTTGTAAGCATTATTTAAGTTACTAATATTAATGGCTATAAAACTTATTGGAACATTCAAAAGTTCTAAGTCCAACCTTGAAATAATACTTTAAAAGATAAAATTATGAAAAAGTTTAAGAAATATTTATAAATTACATCACAATAAGTATATTTATATATTAAATATATCTAAAATTTCTATATATGTAATGTCGGGTTGTTTTGGTTTCGGTTTGACTTTCTTTAGTTAAAACCAAACCAAACCAATTATGGTCGGGTTTTTTTCTCGAACACCAAACCAAATCAAACCAAACCATAGTCGGGTTTTTTTTCTTGGTTTGACTCGGATTATCGGGTTGGTGCGGTTTGTCGGTTTCCTTTGTACACCCCTACCTCCTACCCCTAAGCCACTAAATACGCTATTCAGTTACACTATTTTCTTTCTCTGTCTACTTTGATACATGCCATTCTCTTCCCCCATTCCCTGAAAACACGATGCTCAATCTCAAAATTCCTCTCACCCACATCACCTACCATTAGTCACCCTTCCCAAATTTCAATTTGTCCAGAACCCACGCTCTCTTCTCTCTACTTCACTAGGGTTTCGATACACAGTTCCTATTTTTCCACTCACTCAGAATCATTTCGATCCAGTAGTATTCCATCTAGGGTTTCGTCAATCTTGATCCAAAAATGGCATCTTCAGCGGCAGTTTCGGCGCCCCTTGCTGCTCCTTCATCTAAAACCGAGACAAATTCCTCTCACCCATCTCAAAATTTCGGTTAATATATTTCAATGTATTTTCAACGTATCACGCTGTATTTACATGTATTTCATTGTATTCATTATATTTTTTTCATTGTAATTCAATGTATCTCGCTGTATTCCATGTATTTCATTGTATTCACTGTCTTTTTTTTTCATTGTATTTAAATGTATCCCGCTGTATTCTATGTATTTTATTGCATTCACTGTCTCGCTATATGCCATGAATGTATTCATATTTTTTTTAATTAATATAATTTATGTATTTAGATGTATTATATAATTTCTCTGAAGATTGTTATGTTTTTGGGGTATTTTTTGGTTGAGAATCTTTTTTATAACTGAAAATACAAAATTTGTGTGTTATGTTGAGTTTGTTGAGTTATATTAGGAGTCTATTATGTTAATTGATTCACTTTCCGTTTAAAAACAGTGTAATCCCCTATTTCACGCCGTGAATACAGTCGAATACAATAATCTGTCCAGCTGTAATCCCGTGTTTCACGCCATGAATAGAGTCGAATACACTCGAATACAACAACCGATTAGCTGGACTTCCCCGATTCACATATTTTTGCTACTGTATTCATGAATACAATAGCTTAAATACATCTAATACATCTTATGACAACAGAAAACGTATCTACAATCCATAATATAGCAATTGTATCTATAGATAGCTAATTACCACTAAAAGATAGTGCTTTATGAAAATTTCTCTATATTTTTTGCCTACTTACTAAATATTTATTTTTCAGAAAATAAAAAATATTTTCATTTCCTACCAAACAAACCCTATAAAGGAATAAATACTTGTTTATAAGTTGCAACTTCTAACGTTTGGACATAGATTTGATTGAAACTTGGAAAAAGAGTTTTTAAAATTATGTTGAAAAATATTTTTTAGAAGTTGAAGTTGTGTTTGGACATGTATTTTATTTGACAAAAGTTGAAGTTTTGTGAGTAGAAGAAAATTTTTTTGCTCAAAAACTGCCCTAAACCAATTTTTGGGAACTTGAATCTTTTTTATAATTTTTTTTATTTTTAAAACTGAATACCATGAATAAATAATATTTTTAATTTTTTAATATGGCCAAACGAGAGAGAATTTTTAAATCTTTTCCTGGGACGTCAACTAAATATTGTTCAACCAGCTAATACGCTAAAAACTCAATTAAACCCATCAGTACTGCTTTAGTGCATTTTCTTCAAATTAAGCCGAGAGGCTAACCAAAAATAAGCTTACAGATCCGGTTGCAGGTTGTTGTGGGCTTCTAGAAGCTTAAAAGTTGTTCAAAAAATGGCAAATCAGGGCAGCAGTGATGCTTCATCTGCAAGAAAAGCCTCAACCACTCACGTAATCTTTGACATGGACGGCCTTCTTCTAGGTATATATGTGTATATATCATTCTGTATAAGATCTTTCCTACTAGATTTACTATAGTTCCATTCTATTTTGCAAATCTGGATGACTTAAGAATGCAATGCCCACTGTTTCTTGACCCAATTGCCCATTTTGCCAATAACTGGTAATGTGCTTGTGGGAATTTCCTATAAGTAGTTTTTCAAGGGTTGGTATACCCTTGGTATGCAATCGTTTGCTTAAATTGTCTGTTCTTTGGATGTCGTAAAATTTGTGATCATTGGGGATGTGATTATTACTATAGGCCCTTGTGGTCCGGCCCTTCCCGGACCCCGTGCATAGCGGGAGCTTAGTGCACCAGGCTGCCCTTTTTGGGATGTGAAGTTAAAAATTTGAGTGTGATATGTTCTACCCTTATTTTAAATCATAATCAGTCTTAATCATACTTTCTAATATTGATTTCTGACCACAATCTACATAGGCCCTCTTATTTCTTCCTTTTGTGAGCTCTGGTTATGGAAGATGTTGCATTTAGGATTGGTGCAATTGGTAATGATTTAATGACTTGTAGACACGGCGACGAAGTTGCATTTGTCAGTGAAAGTTAGTGTAAATTTAGTGAACTACAAATGCAAGTTCGTCATTGTCCTAATTGTCATCTATAAGTTGTCAAATCATTTCTAGTTGCATCAATCCCAGATGCAACATCTTCCATAACCAGAGCTCACAAAAGAAAGAGATAGGAGGGTCTTGTATAGAATGAGGTAAAAAATCCATAATAGAGAATATGATTATGATTGAAAAGAAGAGGTTGAATACTGTGCTTTTGATGTTATACCTTGTTAGCTGTGATAGACTCAGGATTTGTAAAAATAGGGTAGGGAAGCTCATCTATTTGACAATACTTAGCGGAACTTCTGAATAAATATCTTAGGGGTTGGAGGGGACAGAAGTAATTCCTTAAGGCGTTTTTAAAAATTTAGAAAAGCTTTTGAAGGGTAAAGTTTCATTCGTGGGAGAATATTGAGCGCATGCGGTGCAACAAAACAATCAGCCGCTGCTTGAGGGCCTTATTTGATTTGGAATTCTGAAGTTGGCCTTTCTTATTGATACCACAAGTTGTCAATGATAAGTGATATGTGAACAACTCTACAATATCTAGTCTCTTTAAGTGAAACCTTGTGACCATTAGGCCATTTCTTATGCAGAGAAGATTAGTCAAGATTTATTACTACTTTTCTCTCTAGGTAAATTTACCGACAAGAGTGGGTTGCTGTAGTGGTGAGCACCCTCCATTTCCAACCAAGAGGTTGTGAGTTCGAGTCACCCCAAGAGCAAGGTGGGGAGTTCTTAGAGGGACGGATGCCGAGGGTCTATCGGAAACAGTCTCTCTACCCCAGAGTAGGGGTAAGGTCTGCGTACACACTACCCTCCCCAGACCCCACTAGTAGGATATATTTGGTTGTTGTTGTTATTGTTGTTGTTGTTTTCTATAGGTAAATTAAGCCACTAAACATTCTAATGGAGATGGTATAATAAGTGTGTTCCTCAAGCATGTATAGGAATTTGTATTTCTATGTCTTTCTGATGTAACATCACATATCTGGCACGTAAGTTACTCAAGACCTATGTTGTGGGGACTCTCCAAAGTGTTGCCGTACCCGTGTCAGATCCTTAAAAAATGCACTACCATTGGAGGATCCGACACGCACCCGGCGACATTTTCGGAGAGTCCAAGCAACATAGCTCAAGACTAAGACATTTCTCACCTATCAAAGAAAACAAAATGGCCTTTCTAGCTCTTTGATTATATTTCCCCCTAATTAAAAGGAATGAAGAGTAAATTACCGAGCTTTGGTGGTTCTGAGAGCATGCTACCATTGCAGAAAAAGACTTGCTTTCTTTGTTTTAATGACATATTACTCACTGCCTATACGCTGGTATGATTCTTATTTCACTAGAAACCTTACACTGGTGTGCATCTGTAGTGGAGACATTAGCAACAGGATAGTTAGAGAAAGTCTCCTCTACCATGCATTATTTTATCTTCTACTTTTCTTAGAGGTGTACAATCTCATGAAGTGAGGATTGCACAGGACCATATAAGGTGAGCAAATATTCCACATCCCAACGATATGGGACAACTCAACAAACTCTTATACGCTAGAAAGCTTGTTGCGCTTTGAGATTTATAAATGTCAAAAAGAATTTAGTTCCCTCTTTGTCAACCAAAGAAAAAAATCTAGTCTCCCGTTCTCTCAGTGCAACAGTAAGATTGATGTTTATTTCTTATAGGTGATCTTGAAGTTTAGAAAAAGGATCCATGTACCGTTTCATTTGATTTTTAGTGAGGTCATTTACTTTTTCAATCCAAGAGTTTGTTATTTTGGGTTTTCTTTTGTTACCCAGGTTATATAACTTAAATAACCATAGAACAAATTTACACAGCCAAATCTGTTATGCCCCTTGGGTATATGTATGTGGTTTAACCACAACGGACATTGCATGGCTTTTTATTTGATTTGGATTTAATGTTTTTTACATCATGTGATATATTAGGACACTCCAGTCTGTTTCTTTGAAAAAAAGAGAGCTTCTAAATAATGGGAAGAATGGGTGAGGATAGATTGTTAACTTGGGGGATCCAAGGGGAGATTGATATACCAGGCTTTTCCTGTTTGTTGGATTCTATTGGAAAGAAACAAGGAAATCTTTGTGTAGTTGAATAGTTGCTACTTGAATTCAAGTCTTGGTTGACTAGCTTATGTGTTGCTTTTCTTTTGTGTATCAGACACAGAGAAATTCTATACGGAGGTCCAGGAGATTATACTTGCTAGGTATAATAAGACTTTTGATTGGTCACTCAAGGCAAAGATGATGGGGAAGAAGGCGATAGAGGCTGCCAGGGTCTTTGTTGAAGAGACAGGAATAAGTGATTCACTTACAGCTGAAGATTTTCTTGTAGAAAGAGAGGAAATGTTGCAGAAAATGTTCCCCACAAGTGACCTCATGCCAGGTACAAGTTTAAGCACTAGTGGCAGATTCTTCTTCTTTATTCCTTTCTCAAGTTTCAGGTTTCTCACCCTTCCTCAGTGTTCTACATAAGAGTAGCAGACGTTTATGGGATTGGTTATTTGTCTTAAAATGGCATGGAGTAGCCACCTTCCTTTTTGACCTAGTTCCCTTTGATGGTCCCTTCTGCAAATTTTCTCTGCAAAGTTACTTTTGAGTTTAGCTTCAGTAATCATCGTTTTGTTTCTTCTGACTGTTACATCATTCCTTCATTTTTATCTATCTATTGATTTTCCAATAACCCCTTCCGTCATGAGATGTGACTGAAAGAGCCATTTTTCTTTTTAGTTACTAAAGAAATCTTCTGTTTCCAGAAAACTCTGGGTTTCCTCCTAGTTCTTCTCACATTTAGTTTTCCATTTTCTCAACCAGTATATGGCACAAATTTCAGGTTTTAGCTTCAGGTGAAAACCGTGTGAATGTATTTTTTATCTTTTAGCATGAAAAAGATACTTTGAAGTGATAGTTAGAACTGTCGAGGTGTGCGCAAGCTAGACTGGACACCACCGTTATATAAAAGAAGTTGATCCAAACGATGTGAAATTAAGTTTTGAATTGTGCTAAATAGACAAGTAGGGACAGGTGGAAATTTTTTGTATTATATCTGGTGTTCCCTTCAATATTCAAGTCGGATTTTAAACTTCCTATTTGTGAAATTTGTGAAAGAGAAAAGGCAGGGGGTCGCGTTCTCACGAATCTCTCTTGAAACAAGACGAGATCTTCTGGTTTAATGCTTATTTTTGTGAAAGGTAAAAGGCTGTGTTGAAGCCGTATATACAGAGCAAAAAGATCATCAAAAAGAGACCCTAAAAGGTCTTACAAGGATCCAATGATATCTGCTAAAGCCTCTACATCTTCCAGAAGTTCTTCTTTACACCAAAAATAAAATGGCATCATACAGTTCATCTTAACTTTCTGTAAAGGGCTGCATTTCCTTCAAAACACCTAAGTTCCTTTCCATCCATACTGTCCACCATACCCATGCTGGAATTGAGCTCCATCTTCTCTTATGCTTCACTGTACCTCCCATATTGTTTCAACATTTTTGCAGATCTCCTGTGGACTTAGGCATAACCCACTTAATTCTTTTCATACTGAGAAACAATTGCCACAGCTAGTCAGTGAGTCGACAGTGAATGAAAAGGTGGTTGATGGTCTCAGACTCCTTCCCACATACAAAAGCATCTAGAGCATAACTTGAAGCCCTTTCTCTTCAAGTTTTCTTGAGTCAGACATGCCGTCTTAGAAACTAACCATACAAAGCAAGCTACTTTATAGCAATCAACTTTATCCAAGTTTTGCTAAGGGAATAACCAGTTCTTAAGGATGAGACACCCATATTGCCTGAACATACAAGCTGCTAATGGGGTTTCAATCCTTTCTCTTTATCTCTATCTTTGCCGGCTAATGGGGCCTAACTTATATGATATTTCACGATGAACTTCTACCAATAGGGGATAACTTTAGCTGAGTTTAATATTCTGGAGAGGCTGTGCTTTACTTGATGGAAATAGCTCTGCATTTCTTTTCATCACCCAAAAGAAGCGGGTAATATGCAGGGATAGGTAACCGTAGATGCCAAATAAAAGCTTCCCTTATAACATTTTTGCTTTATTTTGCATTTCAAAGCCTTGGAACTGTCGCCAGAGGATGGCCTAGTGGTTGGGAGCTGGAGTAACAACCTTGATCAATTATATTCGAATCTCAGCAGAGGCGACCCTGGATGAAACTTCCAATTTGCCTAAAGTCTTGGTGGCTAGAGCTATCTGGTACATGTGCTAGTTGGAGATGATAGGTACTGGATTGATTTAGTGGAGGTGCATGCAAGCTGCCCTCGATACCACTATTATCAAAAAAAATTATAAAAGAAAATTCTATATTTAAGTGAAATTGAGCATATGATTTCCTAGTTATTCAAGGAAAAGGCTTCTGTTACCCTCTTGTAGTACACTCTTCAAAGTTAGAACATTTCTGCCAGCATGAGAAATGATTTGCAGTGGTTTCTTTCTGCTCCAACCATCACAATGGCAAATGGTTAGTTTGACTATTCATTTTGTGTATTGTGCATCTGTTAACTCCTTCCAAAAAATTCACCATTTGTAGAGGTCCCTATGTAAAATGTAGAAAGCACTGTCTGCGTGGGACAAATTAAGTAATTCAATCTTATCAAAAGGATTGAAATTAAACATTTATAGCTTGTGTGAGTAAAGCTGCATAGCAACTTGAGAATTGCTTGGAAGAATTACACCCATGATCTTAAATCTGATTCCTTATCTCCTTTCTTGTAAATCTTGTCCAACATCCTCTAGGATAATAGTTTTTTCAAGTTCCTTGTGTCTAGTAATGTAATTTTAGAACAGTTATCTCTGAAGTAGAGTGGCTATCAAGTATGAAACTTGACTTGCATATACATTGTACATACTGTTTATTTCAGTCTTTTGATTTTGTTTAATGCAAAATTAGATTAGTATACACGAGTCTCTTTGCATCTTTTAACGTTTTGTCCTGTTACAGGGTCCAGCCGCCTGATTCATCACCTTCATGCAAATGGAATACCAATTTGTGTTGCTACGGGGTATGACATCTTCTTTTGGTTTTGTTCTTTAGAAAGTTTAATGTTGGTGGCGCAATTAGTATAGCAAGTAGCCTTACATTCTGCATAAGCTAAAATAATGTTTTAAGAAGTAAGATGCAATAAGTGAACTAATATAAATGCATTTTCAGTACACACACACGGCATTTTGACTTGAAAACTCAAAGACATGGTGAACTTTTTTCACTGATGCATCATATCGTTCGCGGTGATGATCCAGAAGTTAAACAAGGAAAGCCATCACCTGATATATTCCTTGCAGCTGCAAACAGATTTGAGGTAGTTTTCTGATTAACTTTGATGTATTTTTATTTCTCAGAGGACTATTGTTTTAAAAAAATATTGCTTTTCCTGTAGATTGACATAACGGAAAAGGGCCAGATTTGCCCCTCTACCATAGCAAATAAGCTATATTTACCATCTGTTTCAGTTTCATAACAAAGATACACTTACTGTTATACTTTTGAGTTTATTTTACCCCTTATCCGTTAAATCCCACTTCTAAACTTGAAAATAACACGTGGCAAGCCCTGATTGAACTAAAATAATCCGCCCCACTTTTAATTAGAGGGAAAAGGTCCAAATTTACCCCTCTACTTTCGGATGTTGTCTACATTTAACCTCCGTTATACTATTCGGCTAAATTTACCCTTACCGTTATACTATTCTGCCAAATTTACCCTTACCATGTGTAAGCTTTTAAAAATTACCCCTTAGTCCGTTAAGTAACCCAAAATCTCCCATATCCCTTTTATTTAAATCACTTGTTCTTCATCTTGATCCACTAAAGGGCAGCCCGGTGCACTAAGCTCCCGCTATGTGCGGGGTCCGGGGAAGAGACCGGACCACAAGGGTCTATTGTACGCAGCCTTACCCTGCATTTCTCCAAGAGGCTGTTTTCACGGCTTGGACCCGTGACCTCCTGGTCACATGGCAGCAACTTTACCAGTTACGCCAAGGCTCCCCTTCTTCATCTTGATCCACTATTTTCAGAAATATTATTAATGTGAATGCTAAAGGTATTCAACTACACAAATTATTCATGGATGTTTTTAGTTACCATCACACCCACTTCCCTTCTTGTGATAATGATTTTGGAACTGATTTAAAATTTTTATAATTTTTCTACCATATACACACAACAAATTTCTATGGGTCCATTATTATGTATTATATGCGACTGCTCATCATGTATGTACGTGTATATTCGAATATATTTTGTAATTGTCTAGTTAGTATAGAGTTCGGTCGATTAACTTTAGAGTGCACAACGCATAGGCATTTGATTAAAGCAAAGTTGAATTCGGCAATGCAAAATCTCCATGGAACTTCAACTTCTATCACTAATACTTGCAAAGTCTTCATACCTTTGGTGGAACGAATTCATTAAAGCTGGGGTGTTGTAAATACTTTGAAATTTAGACAAGCTACCTAATTTAGATTCTTCAATTTACTATACTTTGTTTACTAACCGCTGCATTATTTTAATATTTCTTTCTCTTATTTCTTTTTTCCAATTAAGAAAGCAGGTAAATGCCAACTATTTTGAAAATAGTGGATCAAGAAGAATAAGTGACTTAACTAAAATGATTTGGAAGATTCTGGGTCGCATGACGGACTGAGGAGTAATTTTTAAAAGTTTGTTGATGGTAGGGGTAAATTTGGCCGGATAGTATAACGGAGGTTAAATGTAGATAATATTCAAAAGTAGAGGGTTAAATTTGAACCTTTTCCCTTAATTAAATCCAAACCGACCCAACTTATTTACTTACCCATCTGAACCCCCCTAAATCCCCTCATTCCCTCATTCTCAGTCTAAATAGACCAACCCTCAATCAGGGCCCACGGAAGGGAATTGCAGGCATCAGCCATCAAATTATTATGTGACATGTCAAAAAGTAGCAAAATTGGTTCCTTCATTGTACCTTCGGATTTGTTTCCCGAGTTGGTTCCTTTTCTTGAGGATAGAGCTCTTGAAAGAGATTGTGTTATTATTTTGCAAAACTTATGCATCAATGAAGATGCTAGAATTGCGATAGCTGAAATGGATGGATGCATTGCCTCACTTGTTAAACTTCTCTAACGTTACAATCGCAATGACCAGGAGCATGCAGTGGCTTTTCTTCTTTCTTTATGCTCTCAAAAGGTTCAATATTGTCAACCGGTGATGGATGAATGAGTCATCCCTGAACTTGTCACTGTACCTATTAATGGAAACAACAAAGCAAAGGCAATGGCTTTGGAGTTGCTAAGAGTGCTGAGGGGTGAAGGCAGAGAATCAGAGAATGAGGGCATTTAGGGGGATTCGAATGGGTGGGTAAATAAGCTGGGTCGGGTTGGGTTTAGTTAAAAGTGGAGCGGATTATTTTAGTTCAATCAGGGCTTGCCACATGTTATTTTCAAGTTTAGAAGAGGGATTCAACGGATAAGGGGTAAAATAAACTCAAAAGTATAACAATAAGTGTATCATTATGAAACTGAAACGGAGGGTATAGCTTATTTTCGATAGTAGAGGGACAAATGTGGCCCTTTTCCGTTGACATAATCTGAGAGATCTCATAGCTATGACACTAATCTAAGCTCTGGGTCAATCTTGTAGTACACAAACCTTGTCTAACCGATAATTTACCTACTAAACTTTTCAAATGTACGTGTTACCGTTGGCTTAGTTCTTATATCAAGCTTCATCATAATCTAATTCTTTCGAGATTTAAATTTTACTCTGTAATCTATTCGCACTGACACTATGATCAACACATTATCATCTTTAATTGCTAGCTCCCAACTAAAAATGTAAAGACTATAATTTATCTTAGGATGTAGCATTGTGACAAATTATCTCCATCACTTTTAATGTACTTGTGAGAAAACACAGGAGAAAATATTATTGATATTCTATTAAGTGTTTTATAATAGCCCTATTTATAGCCGGTGCATCCACATCATGTACCGAGCTTGTTACATATGTAACTAATACGAGGACCGGTGAGAGACTTGGTGAAAATATCTGCAAGTTGATTATTCGACTTCACAAACTTTGTAGCAATATGTCAGAGAGTGTCTTTTCTATGACGAAGTGATAGTCAATCTCAATGTATTTAGTTCTCTCATGGAACACCGGATTTTATGCAATATGAAGGACATCTTGATTATCAGTTTATCACACACAAGTTCCATCTGGCCGATCTCACCAAATTTCAACTCCTGGAGCAATTGTTTGATCCAAACTAGCTCACATGTTGCCATAGCCATTGCTTGATCTTCTGCTTCCGCACTAGACCGAGCAACCACGTTCTGTTACTTGATCTTCCAAAAGACCAAATTTACCTCCTACTAAAAAACAATATCCATACGTAGAACGTGTATCATAAGGTGATCCTGCCCAATCAGCATCTGAATATCCAACGATCTGCTTGTGGCCTCGATTCTCAAATAATAATCCTTTGGCTGGAGCTGATTTTATATGCCGAAGAATGCAGACAATTACATACCAATGACTATCACAGGGAGAATCCATAAACTGACTCACAACACTCACAGGTAAGGAAATGTTAGCTCTAGTCAGTTTGAGGCAATTTAATTTACCAACCAGATGCCTATATCTTGCAGGATCACTAAATGGCTCCCCTTGTCCAGGCAGAAGTTTAGAATTCGGACAGGTCTACAACCCGTCATTCCTGTCTCCTCAAGAATGTCTAAGGCATATTTCCGTCGTGAGATCGCAATACCTGAGCTAGACCGAGCGACCTCAATACCCAGAAAGTAATTTAATCTGCCCAGATCCTTAGTTTGAAAGTGCTGAAAGAGATTGTTGCTTCAACTTAGTAGTACCATCCTGATCATTGCCGGTAATACCAATATTGTCAATATAAACCACTAGATAAATATAGAGATTTGAAGCAGAATGCCGATAAAACACATAGTGATCAGCTTCACTACGAGTGATGCCAAACTCCTTGAGTAATTGTGCAGAACTTAGCAAACCAGGCTCGAGGAGACTGTTTAGACCATAGAGTGAATGACGCAACCGACATACAAGGCTGCTAGACCCCCCCCCCCCCTAGCAACAAAACCAGGTGGTTGCTCCATATAAACTTCATCCCCAAGGTCAGCGTGAAGAAAAACATTCTTAATGTCCAACTGATAGAGAGGCCAATGGCGAGCAACAACCATGGATATAAAAAGGCGGACTGATACTATTTTATCCACGGGAGAGAGAGTATCATTGTAATCGGCCTAAATATTTGAGTATACCCTTTGACAACAAGACGGACATTAAGTCGATCAACACTGGCCATCTGGACCAACTTTGACTGCATATACCTAACGATAACCAACGGTAGATTTACCTGAAGAAAGAGGAACAAGCTCCCTCGTATATGAAACAGACATCTTGTTAATCATAGCTTGTCGCCATTCTGGATGAGATAGTGCTTCACCTTTAGACTTAGGGATGGAAACAGAGGACAAAGACGATACAAACGCATAACGGGGTGATGAAAGACAATGATAACTTAAACCGATATAATAGGGATTAAGATTAAATGTGGAACGTATACCTTTTCGAAGTGCAATCGGTGGACTAGGAGGAGACAAGTCCGAGTAGGAGCAGGGTAAGGTGCAGGACGTGAATCAGCGGGGCGTGATTTTGGACGAGGATGACGGTGATAAGTCAAGAGTGGTGTTCTTGCAACTGGGATATTGGAGAAGCAACAGTAGACTCCTTAAAAGTCGGTATGGGTAAGACTTCAGTGATTGGGGATATTGGAGAAGCAATAGTAGACTACTCAAAAGTAGGTATAGGTAAGACCTCAGATATATCAATATGATCAGAAGAGGTAAAGAAAGGACGAGACTCAGAAAATGTGACATCAGCTGACATAAGAGCACGAGGAGCTAACTTATCTTTCTCAGGGGCTAAGTTATGAACGAAATATGTGCTCCCAAACACACGAGGGGGAAGAGAGTATAAAGGTGACTCGGGGAACAATACTGAATATGAGACTTGATTCTGAGTAGGAGATGAAGACATCCGATTAATCAAGTAACAAGCTGTGAGAACTGCACGTCCCAAAAATGCAACGGAACATAGGACTGAATGAGAAGTGTGCGAGCAGTCTCAATGAGGTTCCTATTCTTTCTCTCTGCAATCCCATTCTGCTGAGGAGTATAAGGACAAGATGTCTGATGAAAAATTCCTTGAGATGTCATAAATTGCTGAAACTGAGAAGACAAATATTCTAAGGTTATCTCTGCTAGCATACTAGCCTGTTTGGCCAAGCTTAAAAAATAGCTTATTTTGAGAAGCGTTTTTTTCCAAAAGTGCTTTTCTCAAAAGTACTTTTGATGAAAATCAGTTTGTGTTTGGTTAGTTGATTTGAAAAGCACTTCTGAGCAGCAATTAGTGTTTGACCAACAACAACAACATACCTAGTATTACCCCACACCGTGGGGTTTGGGAGGGTAGTGTGTACGCAGACCTTACCCCTACCTAGTGTTTGACCAAGCTTTAAAAAAGTACTTCTAAGTGTATTTTTCTAAAAAAATATTTTTAAAAAAAGTGCTTTTAGACAGAAGCTACTTTTTTCTGCTTCTCCAATATTGTTTCTGTTTCTATCCAAAACCATTTTTTTTCGTTCTAAAAGCTTGGCCAAGCACTTCAACTTTGAAAAAAAAACACTTCTTTTGAAAAAAAAGGCTATTCATGTAGAAGAAGATTCTTGATCACGCCCAACTATGCCTTATAAAAAGGACTAAGCGGTCGTTGCAAATATAATCCGGTTTACAAGTCCGGAGTCGAATCCCATAGAGAATTAAGACTTAGCTACAGTTGTTGACTATCACTAAGAAGATAAGTTCGAACAATTCCTAAGTTATAAATATTAAGATTCTTATATCTAATTAACTAAATAATTAAAGTAGTAGATTAACAACTAAAGATACTACGGGTTGGAGAAAAGATTAAGGAGGTCTAGGATTATGATTTCCAATTGTCGGAATCCTTTCCACTACGTTTCCTATAAATTTGCCTAAGTATTCTCTACCGATCATGAGTGCTCTGAGTGTTGTAATTCTCTCCCGAGTAACTACCACATTTACTAGACATATTCTCCCGAATTACGCTAGCTGGCATTAAGTGCGGCTCACTCGGATCGTACCAAGGTTTCGTTATCCCTAATCCCACCTTTAAATCCTCCGTATTGGTCCCTCATATACGTTAGGAGTGATGTTGTTCAACAATTACCTAAATATGCACTCTCTCCCGAGTAATACACACTAAATAGGCACAGTCGATTGAGAGCTCTTCAACCAACCACAATATAAACGTAGTTGAACAAATAGAGAAAAAGCTACAACAAATCTATGTTAGCGTAACAGGAAAATCATCCTCCAATATGTTCCATCAAAACCCTAGATAACAAATTAGCTATTCATAATAGTATGCAAAACTACAATACTAGAATTCATAACCAATAATGTAAATAGGAAGAAGGAAGTGAAAAACTCATCGAAGAATTCTCCGCCTGCTCCTAGTGTGTTCTTGCTTCCTTAGGTCGAAAGTGTGTCAAAAGTCGGTCTCTTCTCGGTCTCCACGGCGGCTCTGTGCTCTCCCTAGGTCTAAAGTGTGTCAAAAGTGGCGTTTTTAGGTCTATTTATATGTGTAGGAGCAAAAAATGGGCCCCATTATGGTATAGTATGTTTATATAGTTCTCTTTTTAGGAAGTCCACTATTTTGGGATGAACTAAAATTAGAAGGTGGGTGCTCAATTTGAAGCAGAAAGAGTACAACATCTAAAAGATTCATGATGGAAACTAGTACGTTTGACTACAAAAAAGCAACTTTAATTTGTTCCCTGGATTAGACAAAAGACTACTTTTTTTGATTGTACAAGCTTTCATGGAATAAAGAATGTAAATTGACACCGATTTGGTTACCAGGGCTGAGGTTGTTAGATTTAATTAGTAAAACTAGAATTGAGTCCTTCAGATAATGGAAAGTTAGAAGTATGGTCGGTATAATTAAAGTCTGATATATCATGGATGCCTATGAGCTGTATATTTAAAGTTTAACATGGACAGGGTGGACCAGTAGATCCACAGAGGATTCTTGTATTTGAAGATGCGCCCTCAGGTGTCCTTGCAGCCAAGAATGCTGGAATGTAAGCCTATCACCCAGAACTTTAATGTTTGCTGATATGTTTTTAATTTTCTTCAGATAGCTTGAAAGAGCTACGCTATTGCTTTTCAGTTAAGTGCTTCAATTAAAATTAAACTTCATTGCACTTCTTCTTTCATGGTTTAAGGAGTTTACTGATACTAACCCCCATGCACTTCCCATTAAATGTTTGCACAAGTGCATTTCTTATATTTTGTCATGTGTATTTTTGCCTTAGTAGCTCTTACTAGGATAGTTTTTCCATTCGACTTATGTACTTGAGATCCTGTACAAAAGGTCTCATGACCCAACTCCCACCGAAGCCGTAACGACGCCTAGCACTACTTGCTAGGCAAGCCATCAGTGACACAAACACAACGAATTTGGATAAACACGGTTTAATAAGCTCAATAATGGAAATATCATGAAATATCTTATGAAAACAACCACAATACTGCTACAACCATCCTAAAGATCTGGTGTCAATGAGTACATGAGCACTACTGAGTATCAAAATACAAGGCCAAATTCTCAATACAACTGTCTGAATTGTAAAACAATAATAATAGAAATAATGAAAGAGAACTACCTCATAGTCTCGCAAAAGCTGGTAGCAACAAAACACTGGAGATAACCTCGTCCGGAAGTATCTGGATTTGCACACGAAGTGCAGAATGTAGTATGAGTACAACCGATCCCATGTACTCAATAAGTAACAACACTAACTTTGGGCTGAAAGCAGTGACGAGCTCAGAAACAACAGCTAGAGACCAATATCAATAATCAGTAATAGTTCAGAAACAGTAGAAGTTGGTAACTCAATGATATTATGTTCAGCTTGATCACATTTCAGAAATTTAGGCATGCTTTCCAAGTATAACAATTTAAGCCCAACGCGGATAAGATACTTCATTTACCGGCTAGCATGAGACAGGTACATCTCTATGCCTACATGTCAAATATACATGTCAAATCAACAATATCACAGTGAAACCATTAAGATTAACCACACATCAACACTTAGCACTGTACGGGCGCGTGGCATAGCTGCCCATCAGCAAGCACGTATATAAAACACTGTGCTTGCGCTCACTGCAGGCATGTCAGACTTCGGAGGGACGGATCTTGCCTAAGCGCTAATCTAACCATATAGCCCAATAGTGAGGCCTGATGCACGCGTCGCCCCAAATCATTAACACGTAGCTCAATATGAGCGTGGCGTACGCGTCACCTCAAAATCAATACCAATCGGCTCTATGGCCCAATCTCAGTCATCAACTGGTCAAGTCTCACTTCACCATATCTCACAGTATTCAATTCAACATTGTTACACATATGAGGCATCAGCAACATGTGAAGAATCAAATAAGAAAGTACCGAGGCAGATATATCATACACGGATATAGCATCATGACTAAGAGCATGTATACAATTAAGGCAAATAACTCAGAAACAGCAAGAATAGCCCTATCGGGTCTCAAACAAATAGCACATAGTCTAGACATGATTTCTAACATAAATCACAACTCAAATGATCATACATGTTTAGAAACATGGGTAGGACGAGGCACGATAGCAAACCAATCCCATAATAGTCTAAAAGCCACCTCAAATCATGAACACACTGGTGCGCACACACACGCCCGTCACCTAGCGCGTACGTCACCCCAATACCTTTCATATAACATAGTTCCCATGGTTAAATACCCTAAAATCCAAGTTTAGATATGTTACTTACCTCAAAACGCAAGACTCAATACTCCAAAAAGCCCTTCCCACGCGAATCGGCCTCTGAACGACTCGAATCTAGTCACAAACAACTTAATATCACAAATAATGCCCTAGGAAATAACTTCGAACAATAAAGTTTCGATCTTCATCAAAATCAAAAAGTCAACCCAAAAAGTCAACTCCAGGCCCGCACCCCGGAACCCGGTCAAACTTACAAATTCTAAACATCCATTCAATTACGAGTTCAACCATTCCAATTTCATCCAATTTCGACCTCAAAATCGTCCTTCAAATCCTTATTTTATACTATAGGAAAGTTTTTACTAAAATCCCCAATTTCTTCACTTTAAGTCACTAATTAAATGCTAAAAATAAAGATGGAATCATGAAATAATAACAAATCCGAGTAAAAAATACTTACCTCAATCCAAATCGTGACAATCCTCTCCAAAATCGCCCAAAATCGAGTTCTCTAACCCAAAGTGTGATATAATAACCATACCCTCGAAATAGGGTATTTAAAACATTCTGCCCAGGCATACCCTTCGCGATCGCGGCCACATCTTCGCGATCGCGAAGAACAAACTTTCCGCTCCTCAAAAGACCCTACGCGAACACGAAGCCAAGGACGCGAACACGAAGCACAACACAACCTGACACTACGCGAATACGGGTATAGCTTCGCGACTGCAAAGGCTTACAACCAGATGCCCCCAGCCAGCCTACCTTCTACGCAAACGCGACGACCGCAACGCGATTGTGAAGGCTACTGCATACCAAACTATCGCGAACGCGATTACCACTTCGCGAACGTGAAGAACAACCCGCCTGCCTTCCAAAAATAAACTACGCGATCGCGACAACCCTTCCGTGATCGCGAAGAAGAAAATCAGACATTAGGATCAGCTATGCCAGAACATGGAGAAATGGTCCGAAACCCATACGAAACACATCCGAGACCCCCCGGACCCCATCCAAACATACCAACATGTCTTAAAACACAATACGAACTTACTCGAAGCCTCAAATCACATCAAAAAATACCAAAACCACGAATCGTACCTCAATTCAAGCCTAATGAAACTAATGAACTTTTAACTTCTAAAACTCATGCCGAACCATATCAAATCAACTCCAAATACCTCAATTTTCGAATTACCTCAAATTTTCCATGCAAGTCCTAAATGACACAGCGAACCTATTCCAACTCTCGAAACCAAAATCCAAACCCGAAATCAACAAAGTCAACTCCCGATCAAACCTCTCAATCTTCCAAACCTTCAACTTTCCAACATCGCCAAAAAACACCAAATCAACTGCGGACTTCCAAATCAACATCCGGACATACGCCTAAGTCCATAATTACCATACAAAACTATTGGAATCATCAAAATACCAGTCCGGAGTCGTCTACACAAAAGTCAAAATCCGGTCAACTCTTTCCACTTAAGCTTCCAACCTTGGGACTAAGTGTCCCAATTCACTCCAACACTTCCCCGAAACCAAACCAACCACCCCGACAAGCCACATAACCACAAAAGAACATAGAAGACGCAATAAATAGGGAAATGGGGCTACAATACACAAAATGACCGTCCGGGTCATTACAAAAGGTTACACTGATTGATTTTATGAGCATGGTCACTCGTCTAAATATATATCTCTCACTAATTTGGCACTGAGATTATGTTTAGTTGATTAACTCATAGAAGGTGTAAATCTCTTGAAGATAACACCTAGTTAAAATTTATCGAGGGAACAATATGATTTTGGTATGGTTCTCCATGTCTGAGCTACGTGCTCAGTATAGCAAACAAGGTTACCTTTTATATATCTTTCTATTGCACTGACGACACTGGTTTCATCTAGCTGCTAGTTTTTGGGATGTCTGACAAGTCAATTTACTTGGTCTCCAAGCCTTCTTTTTTCAGGATCTTGCTTTTTTCTTTCACCTATTGTGAATTGTCTTGACTTTCAAGAAACTCTCTGAACCTATCATGTTTGACGATGCTTCCTCGTGTTATAATTTTGTTTTCTGATTTAAATTCTTTTTCTGCCCCATCACGGTCATCGGATAAGCAAAAAGATTTATATTATTTTTCCGCCCTCAACTGCCTCAGTTGTTTGCTGCTTTACCAGGACCCTGAAATTTCCTCTGACACCCACGCAAACTCCAGTGTTTTACCCATGATGGATAGACAGCAGTCCTTGTTTGCATCCTTAAATATACAGACACAAATATCTGGCTAATAGTGATCACCAGAGTCCTTGTAACATGGTTCCTTTTTGGCGTTTCTCTGGTTTTTGTCTTTTCAAATTAGTTTCTAATGGAGTTTCCTGTTTTATCTATTATAAGGCTATCTTTTTTTTTTCTTGTTTTAATTTGATATATTCAGATGTCTTAAGTGTGGAGTGTTAACCATTTTCATAACCTTTGAACTTTCTCACCTTTGTTTCCTACTATTATTACTGTTGAGTTCCCACATTGGTGGGATGAGGTTTTCGTGGTCTCTTTATATGGCATTGGGCAATTCTCACCACATGAGCTAACTTTCGGGGCTGAGTTAGGTCCAAGGTCCAATTCTTTCACATGGTATCAGAGCCGGGCCTACCCAATTCTTGTTTCATCCGATGTTGGGACCCCATATTATATTGTCCATGCTCCAAATAAGATGTGCTCAACTTCCTTTCACTTTAATTTTTCTTTTATTTTTGCTCCTTTGCTCTTCCATCCTTCCTTTTGTGAAAAAGGTTATGATTACCTTCTGCCAGCTTACCATGTTTTTTTCCAGCAAAAATATGATGAAGCAAAAGGAAAAAAAAGAAGAAAAGAAACTTTTCTCGAAGAAGATGCAAAAAGAGGGGCAGTTATATGCTATGTTGCTCGGACTCTCCGAAAATATGCCGGGTGCGTGTCGGATTCTCCAAAAAGCAGTGTATTTTTGGAGAATCCGACACGGGTGCGGCAGTATTTTGGAGAGTCCGCGCAACATAGGTTATTTGCTATGTTTATCCTTATTTTTCATTCTCACTGACAGAGAAATTCAATTCTGTGTTTGTACAACAAAGCAAAATGCTCCTGCATCTTTTCATTCTGATGCATACCCAAGAATTCATTGAAGATATCTTGTATGCCTCTCTTGCATCTTTAGATGAAGTCACTGATCTTGCTCTTCTCCATAGCACGTTGTTGTCTACTTTGTTCCTGAATTTTTGCCTTGATTATGGAAATGTGTTTTCCACACGAATGTATAAAAGCTCTGCTCATGGTCAGGGTATCATCATCAACTGACGTGGGTTTTATGCACTGCATGCAGGTCAGTGGTTATGGTTCCAGATGCAAGGTTGGACAGTTCATATCATGAAGTTGCTGATCAGGTTTTGAGTTCTTTACTTGATTTCAACCCAGCCGATTGGGGGTTGCCTCCATTTGAAAATTCATCAACCAAACTAGATTAGTTTATTTTGTTCTTGATCCTAAAGTTCCCAAACCCAGCCGTATTATGAGTTCAAAACTCAACTTTTGGGGTTCGCCTCCAGTTTTTAATTACTTGACTCATTATTTTAGATACTGAAGGTCCATTTCTGTTAAAATGAAGAAATTGAAGATTTATTGTATTTCAACTCATGCATGTGTCCATAAATTTTTTTCCTTTGATATCGGCAAACCCCATTTCCCCACCCACAGCAGCCAGTGGCCATTTTCCACTTCGTTCCCTTGGTGGAAGGAACTTCCTACTTCTTTCTTGAAGGTGTAGGGCTCATATTAAATGCACTTGTCCTTCCAACATATGTTATACTTGTTATTTTTTTCTTCTGATAATCGTGGTGTCCAGGAAATTTTAGCCTACCTCCTATCAGCGCAGGTATCGAATAACTTTATCTATAATAGCTTGGACATATGAGAAAAAATCACCAAGCATTTTTACCTCTGCTGAGATTTGAAACTAAGACCACATGGTTCTCAACCCATTTCATTGACCATTATGTTACACCCTTCGGTGCCCTATGTTTTAGTTGTTTAAGATGTAGCGACATTTCTTGGTGCATCTGAAAAACGTGAATTTCTATGTGATTTTAACATAGCTAAGTTGTAGATTAGAGAGGTCCGCACTTTCTTTTAGTCTTTATTGAACTTAACAATAATGATATGCTTTCACATGTCCATATTATATTAAATACACTGGTCATTTCATTACCATAAAAGCTGTTGCTGTGATTAAATCTTCATTTCTCACATTTGTTTTCCACGATTTTTAATTACTTAATATCGCTAATCATTTTATCGGTGGTGAATGGTGATATATCCACTGAAACTTGGACAAATAATTTTTTATTGTCTTGGTAAAACTCATTTTTCATCCACCAAGTTGGTCAGAAATAGTCTAGTCAACTTGTCTAAGAATTTGAAGTTTTCAAATGTGTTAAATGTTCAAGACAATATAATTCAACCATTGTAAAAAAGTTATGGTGCTATACAATTTGTTAGCATTACAATCTTCTTCAGCCGTACAAGCACGTCGGAAACACTGACTTCAACTTTTTTAAGAAACAAAACTATTGGTTTCAATTAGTAACGAAAAGAGCTAGTTAACTATTCATTACCTGTTTGTTTCAATAGGCAACGAAACGAAAGAAATCATAATACGAGAAAAGAAATGAGTGAGAGCAAGTTAGAAGAGTTCTTTTCAATAGTCTATTTATTTTGTCGTCTTAGCTTGGGAACTGTTGATCCTTGCCAGAGTAATAAAATTCCAAACTTTTTGTACCTGGTGTGTCCTATCATTCTTGGCTAAAGCACAGTTAATGCTCAATTAATGCTCGCTTTTCTACTTTAAAAAGTTTAGAAAATAATGGAATGAGATTTGCTGTAATTTGCATTTGTCCTTCTAATGCTTCTCAAAATCTGATGATTGTATAAAACCAAAGTTGACAAAGTTGCTATTTTCATTTATAAAGTGCTATACAAATTTTAAATTGTACTTCACAAGTAACTTCCAACAAGTTTATAAATGCGATTGTCATATATCCAGCTATCCTTCATGAAAATCTGTTCGATCACCAAAAACCATTGGTTTAAATTACCAAAGACATCTTAAATTTAACCCAAAAAGCATGTCACATCATTTTGTATTTCTTATAACTTCTTTAGGTTACATAGAAACTTTCAGAAAGGGGAAAAAAAAAAAAAAACAAGAACTACGTTCATTTGTATACATCTCCTATATTTGGTATTGCAACTAAACCTTTACATTTAGCCACGTCTTTACCACGAAAAGTAAAGGGACTACCATTACAAACCTAATTCACCTCCTTTATGCTCAACCACCAGGTCAAGCCTATCAGATGTATAGAACCTAAATCCGAATACTTTCTGAGCTGATCAATGATTTAAGTCAATATTGTTGTTCCTTACAATGCAAGTAGAAACATCTAGAATGTGTTTGGTACGAAAAAAAATATTTATCAACAATAATAACAATAACATACCAACTATAATTCCACATAGTGGAGTTTGGGGAGGATAGTGTATACGCAAACCTTACCCCTACCTTGTGGAGATAGAGAGACTGTTTCTATGGAAATATTTACCATGAAAAATATTTTTGTTACCCTTAAAAATGGATAACAATTGGATTTATACGCGGTTTTAAGGATATGTGGATTAATTCAATACAAGTGATCAATAATGTTAGATAAGCGAACTAAAGATAAAATAAATAACCAAACCAGTTGTGATGTTAAGTCCGAGCTCGGATATGAGCTTAACAATTATTCTGTCCTCTATTTGGAGCCAAATATATATGAAGAACTGTGAGCAAAAATAAGAACTTTTGAATAACTTAGAAGCAGAAAAAGCAAGTTTATATTGCCTTGATATGCGTGTTACAGTGTCCCTATTAAATAAAACTACCCTCTTTATATAATAGGAGAGTTTCACCCCTAGTACAATTCTAAGAAAGGTAAAAAATCTTCTTTTTGGTTAATCACTGATCCGCTGCCGATACGGGCTGAATCTTCGTCGTGATATCCGATGAGGTGTGGAAATCGCGGCCCTTCGTTAGTCGTGCGCAACTGTTGTCGTGTTTTCCGAGGTCTCGGAGCTCGTTTTGGGGTCAGAGAAGTATTGTCTTATGAGGTCCGGTGGTGACCACTCCGTTCTGACCTCAATACAAGGCGTTCCGGCTTCGATTCCGACCCCATATAATCATGCCTTTGCTTTGTTTGCCCCACCAGGAAATCGGGGTATAAGCTACCCCCGGTTTTACCCGTATATAGATAGTCCCCTCGTTTCTTAGAGAGTAGGTTTTCCGAAACGATGGGAAACGATAGATGCTCCCCGGTTCCTTCCTTCGTATGTTACAACCAAACGAAAAAGAAGTCGAAACGTCCTATCAATCGCGTCGTTCGGACTTCGGACATGTGTCAACCATCGGCTGGTCTCCCCCGAATGCAAAACGTCGCGTACTTCCCCTATAAAAGCTTCTACCCTTTTCTCTTTTTCCACTTTCCGATCCAAGCTTCCACCTTCGAATTCTCTAGCTATTACCAACTCATTCAAACTTTCATATCTTTATCTTTGATCTCAAATGTCCATAATTGTTCTTATGTTCTTACCTAGATCTTCATCCTACCTTCAAATCTTCATACTCTGTTCTTCAGCCTTCAAACTTGTTCCTTCAAACCTCATACTTTTACTATAAATTTTCAGACTTTCTCAGATAGTAATGGATAAAAGTTCCAAATCAGTTCCTCAACATGCCGCCTCTTCATCTTCCCACCCCGCTACAAATACCGAGGTGGCTACTTCTGAGGCAGTTATTCCTGAAGTGGTTGCTCCCGAGATGGCTGCCCCGAGGCAGTTGTCCCCGAGGCTGCCCCGAGCCTCCCATCAAAAGCTTTATACCTGGGGGTTGCTCAATCGCAGACGACTTCAAAGTCGAGAAGGCCTCATCTAAACAGGACCGGGGCGAAGGAGCATGTAGATATATATGCTCCATTATCGAAGATGTCCTTATCGTGGTATGAGAGGACTGTAAATAGGAAGGCAAGGACGTAGAAATCCCCGAGATCGAGGATGATATTACTACCCACGTGGAGGGGTATTTAAGTGTTTACACTTTTCCCTTCACGCTGGGCCTGGTAGACCCGGTGATTTTGGCCTTCTGTAAGAGGTACGAGGTGTGCCTCGGGAAAATCCACCCGTCTCTTTGGAGGATCGTAATCCTCCTACATTATTTTGTGAGCCACACCGAATCCTCTCGGTTAAACCTCGACCACCTGCTCCGTCTATACAGTCCCCAAATTTTCCGAGGGGGACTAATCAAGCTCACTCGTTGGGCCAGCAAGGCCCCTTTTTCGAGTATTGATGGGGATCGAGACTGAGGTTAGCAGGGGCGCTTCATTCGGGTGACGACTGAAGATCCGATCCCTCCCGAGTTTCTTCCGTTCCCCAAGAAATGGAACGCATCTCGTAAGTGTAATCTTTCCTAAAGTGTCGGGTCTTCTTTGTTCCCTTCCTCACCATCAGTATCTGTGATCGTGCAGCTATTGCTCGGGTTCCCAATGAGGTCTCTCGGCTCAAGGAGTGGATCGACGGCATCTGTAAGCAGATGTTGTATTTCGAGCACTCGTGGCGCAAGCTATCGAAGGGTCGATGGGAGGCTCGTTCTCATGGTAAGGCCTTTCCCAGAACGGTTATTATTACGCTCCGAACTTTTATAATGCTGACCCTTTCTCTTTCCTTCGCAGGTTTACCTAAGACCAGCCAACTTAGGCCGCTGAAAGGGGACAAGGACACATCCCTACTCATTGATTCCTCCGTTACAGGACAACACGGGGCTGCCACGGGGGAAAAGAAAAAGAGGAAAAAAAAGTCTTCGGGCTCTCTGGGTTCCGAGGTGAAGCCAAAGAAGAGGGAAGCTCGTAAGCCTAAGAAGAGCACCAACTCCTGGGTGCCGGATTCTGACTCGCTTCTCTGGATCAGGGATGAGTCTAATGAAGATGACATTTTTGTTGCCCACGGATCGACCCTTGCCGGGGAACAAGCCGCAGTCAAGGGGGTGCACAATGAGACCAACCTCCCTCCGACTCAAGAGGCCGAGATGGAGATGGGGGCCGAGACCCCTCGAGAAGACGGTTCTACTCCGAAGGAAGCGACCGGTGTAATAGATATCATGGAGACGCCCTCTTACACCAAGTCCATGCTCGAGGATGCCTAAGTAGGAAAAGATAAGTCAAGTAAAGGAGTCCACGGCGCGGACGACCCCTTCATTCTTCGATGGTGTGGATTCGTCTAGTTTAGAAGATTTTTCCGGGCTGGGCAACCTGGAAGTCCTGAAAAAGGATGTATCTTCGGAAGCTGGCTGGCCGAGTTCGAGCCCAAAATTGGTTAATCAATTTCCCGCTCCGAGTGTGGACCCCGGTCGCAAGAAAACAGTTATTCTTGCTATCCCGGAGGATGCTCGGGTTCTATCCCCTCCCGTGGGCATAGCCAGCTACCTTCGATGCCTCGTGACCGAGGAGGACCAGGCAAAGATGAACGAGGTGGGCGCGCCGTATCTCTTCAATTAGGCGCAACAGGCGCTTAACTAGGTAAGGAACCAATACTCCCATTTGAATTTCACTTAGTTTTGATATCTCTCACTATTTTCATTTTTTTGCAGGCCTCAGTACTTCACCATGAGAGCTTTCTCGGTACCACTCCGAGATCAACCAACTTGAGTTCGATTCAAGGAGAAGGCTCAAAAGAAGGATATGTACAAGCTCCTCAGTGAGCAACAAGACGGGGCCATCAAGGACCTTCAGGCCGAGCTGGATAGGGCTCAGAAAGAAGCTTCGACCCTGAGGCGGGGACATGCTGACCTGGTCGAAAAGGTAAAGGTCTTTTAAGTTAAAAATGAGGAGCTAGTCGTGGTGGCTAACGACAAAACCTCATAGGTACAACAGATGATCGACCAGATCGACCAACTCTAAGTCGAGATGAACGAGGTCCAAGCCATGGCTTATGGGTGGAAAAGCATAATGGACCTGCTGGGTTCGGAGAAGGAAACCGCTAAGGCGAAGCTGGCATCGGTAGAGGTCCAACTTCGGGCGGAGAAGGAGAAAGCTGACAAATGGTCCCAGCTTGAGTGATGATCTCCGAGCACAACTGAGCTCGGCTGTCGCAGAGTGGGACGCAATATGAGGTATGGAAGTCCAAATTGGATATAAACTTTGCCGATGCCGACTAAATGGTGTCCCAATATAAGGCCGATATGGAGGCAGCCGAGGCCCACCTGCAGGAAAAGGCCGAATATATGAAGCGGCTATCCCGAAGAGTGACCCTCGAGGAAGTCCACGCCCGAGGTTTTGACCCGTCGGATAAAATCGAGGAAGCCAATATAAGCCTGAAGGTGCCGAGGGCACTGAGGGTTCCGAGGGGTCGGAGGGTTCCGACGGCTATGGTGACTAGTCGGGCCCTGGTGAAGATTAGGCATAGATGCCTTAGTACTTTTTGGTTTTGCCTTATGTACATTTTTTGTTTATTTTGAGGCCGTTTTTAAGAAGCCTATGTATGTATATGCCGGAATATATATAAAATTTTCCCTTAATGGAAATTTCGAGTCTTTAATTCTTTCAGCATCTTTTCATAATTTCTATCCTTGCAATGTTTCTAATGCCTTATTATAGAATCAGACGTAGTTATAAGGCGTTTATTTTTTTAGAAGTTCGAACGGAGCCTGACTTTGATGCAACTTTATTTGCTCGAGCTTTGAAAACTCGATGTGATCGGGAATTTTTTCAAGATGCTTAAGTGATTTTAGACGATGCTTTTGCCGAGGGTAATCTTTTAACAGGTTTTGACTTTTATATAGGCCTTCTGTTCTAATTACGAGCTTCGGATGTCTCTGAGCCGTTTTAAGGGTGGCCGTAGCCTTTTGTGTTTAGGCACTGCCTAATAGGCTTTGTGCCTCCGGTATTTGGTAGCCCAAGTTGCTCGAACTTTTTTCAAATGACATTCCCCGAGTAGGGGTAGGCCTTGGGCTTGCTATTCCCTGAATAGGGGAAGCCCTTGGGCTTGATGGTCGAGAGGTAGCCCTTGGGATAAATAGTCCCCGAATAGGGTTATCCTGGGCTTGATAGTCCCTGAATAGGGGTAACCTTGGGGATCTTTGGATCCATAATTTAAGAGGCAAAAATGCGTAATAGCAAGGTGGAAACTTTCTTTCATTTCTGTGTGTAAAGTACATGATCGAAAGCATGCAAAAGCTTGTATAATGGCTACGGTGGACTATGTGGGCACGATTCGCTCGACCGTTTGGCCCTTACAATAAATTCTAACCACCGAGCCTTATCTATTAACCACCGATCCTTATCTATTCAAGTACAAAGTTTCCTCCTTGCTAAGAACTTAACCCGAGGGTAATGGCCCCCAATATTCAAGGTCGATCTTGAGAGGACTCAGATATTGTTGATGTGAAATGAACGCCCATTGACCCGGTTGAGACCGGCCTTCGATTCTAAGTTAGCACGATTTACTTTCGCCTCATTAAAAACCTTTCCGAAAAACCCATTTTGGGACAAAACTGTTTCAAGGGAAAAAGAGTGCAATGTGTGCTTTCAGACCCAATAGTCACATTGTCCCTTGGCCGTTGCCTGCAAGTGTTAGTCCGATTCATAATATTATTAAAAAGTAAATGAGGCCGTACCTTTGTAGTAGTACCGCTTTAAGTGCGTCACGTTCCAGTTGTTAGGTAGTTGTACACTGTTTCCTGCTTCGAGTTCGTACGAGCCTTTGGCGGTAATTCCGACAACTCGATATGGTCCTTCCCAATTCAGTCTCAGCTTCCCCTTGTTTGGATTCCGGGTGTGCAGTGTAACTTTCCTTAACACCAAGTCCCCGATCTTGAAGTGTTGGAGGTTGGCTCTTCGGTTGTAATATCTTTCTGTCCGCTGTTTCTGGGCGGCCAACCGGACTAGGGTGACCTCATGCCTCTACTCCAATATTTCCAGGCTCGTGTTCATGGCCTCGCTGTTAAACTCTTCGATCACATATTGGAACCTAAGGCTCGGTTCTCTCACTTTGACTGGTATTAAGGCCTCGACATCGTAGACCTACGAAAATGGGGTGGCCCAGGTACTAGACTTCGAAGTTTTATGGTATGCCCACAAGACTTTGAGCGGGATTTCCTTCCATTTCCCTTTGGCATCGGTCAACCTTTTTTTTTCCAGGTTTTGGAGTATAGTCTTATTTGTAGATTCTGCTTGTCCGTTTCCACTCGGGTGGTAAGGCGTTGATAATATTTTCTTAATCATGTGATCTTCGAAGAACTTACTTACCTTGCTGCCGATGAATTGTTTCCCATTATCGAAAACGATTTCGGATGGTATGCCGAATCGGCATATGATATGGTCCTAGATAAAGTCAATGAATTCCTTTTCTCGTTTTTTTTGAACGCTTGAGCTTTGACCTATTTAGAAAAATATTCAGTCATGAAAACTATGAATTGAGCCTTACCGGGTGCCCACGACAGGGGACCGACAATGTCCATTCCCCATTTCATAAACGGCCATGGGGACAAAATTGAAAGAAGCAGTGCGTCCGGTTTGTGGACCATCGGTGCGTGTCTGTGGCAGGCATCACATCTTCGTACAATGTCCTTTGTATCTTTCTCCATTTTGGTCCAGTAATAGTCGACCCTAATTAATTTCTGAACCAAAGATTCCGCCCCCGGATGGTTTCCACAAGTGCCTTCGTGAACTTCTCTCAGGGCATATTCGGTATCTCCCGACCCCAATCATATGGCAAGAAGTCCATCGAATGTTCTTTTGAACAAAGTCCCCTCGACCAAGCTAAACCTGGTAGCCTTCGTGCGCAGAGCTCTTGATTTAGGATCCGAGGACAACTTCCCAGTCCTAGCTTAGAGGCATGAGGTTGCCCTATTTTGATCTCGCTCCTCTTTTACTTCGAACGTCCTATTGACTTGATTTACCACAAGGAGGGAATCACACTTAGCTTCGACCAACTCGCCCCCAAGGCTTTTAGCCAATTCGAGACCTACAATCATGGCCTCATACTCGGCCTTATTGTTAGTCAATTTCACAGTTCTAATAGATTGCCTAACTACAGTTCCCGTAGGGGGCTTCGGTACGATACCGAGACCGGACCCTTTTTCGTTTGAGGCTCCGTTCGTAAAAAGGGTCCAAATTCCCAAGGTAGTCCCCGAGGCTAACAGTAATTCTCTTTCGACTTTGGGAACTATAGCCGACGTAAAGTCGGCCACGAAGTCGACAAAAAATTGAGATTTTTTGGCAGTTCAGGGTCGATACTCGATATCGTACCCGCTAATTTCGACGGCCCATTTGGCCAATAGACCTGATAACTCAGACTTGTGCATGATGTTCCTCAGTAGATAAGAGGTTACGATACATATGGGGTGACATTGAAAGTACAGTTTTAACTTCTTGGAGGCACTTAGCAAAGCGAGCGCCAATTTTTCCAGGTGAGGATACCTTGTTTTGGCCTCGCCTAGAGTCCTACTAACATAGTAAATAGGAAATTGCATACCTTCCTGGTTTTGGACTAAAACTCCACTTACCGCCACCCTGGACACCGCCAAGTAAAGGTACAATTGCTCATCTGCCTTCGGAGTGTGGAGTAGGGGCGGACTAGAAAGGTAGTGTTTGAGTTCTTCCAAAGCTTGTTGGCATTCCGAGGTCCAGGAAAAGTTATTCTTCTTTTTCAATAGTGAGAAGAACCTGGCTTTTGTCTGAGGACCTCGATATGAACTGGCCCAGGGTGTTTATACACCCGGTCAATCTCTGAACGACCTTGATGCTGTCCACCACGGTGATGTCTTCTATGGCCTTGATCATGTTAGGATTAATCTCAATTCCCCGATTAGACACCATGAATCCGAGGAACTTTCCCGATCCGACACCGAATGTGCATTTCTCTGGGTTCAACTTCATATTGTATTTTTTCAATATGTTGAAGGTTTCCTGCAAATGTTTCAAATGGTGCTCTGCTCGCAGGGACTTAACTAACATGTCATCAATATAAACATCCATTGAGTTTCCAATCTGTTCTTCGAACATCCGGTTTACTAGGCGTTGATAGGTGGCACCTATGTTCTTTAATTTGAATGGCAATACATTATAGCAGTAGGTGCCAGTTTTAGTGATAAAGGAAGTCTTTTCTTGGTCGCCCGGGTCCATCCGAATTTCGTTGTAACCGGAATAGGCATCGAGAAAGATGAGTATCTCGTGCCCAGTCATCGCGCGGATCATTCGATCGATGTTAGGCAAAGGAAAAGAATGCATAGGGCATGCCTTGTTCAAGTCTGTGTAATCTACACACATTCTTAGGTTAGTTCCTTTTTAGGTACTACCACTATGTTAGCTAGCCAATCCGGGTACTTAACTTCCCGGATGGAACCTATTTTAAGAAGTTTATATACCTCATCCTTGATGAATGAGTGCTTGACCTCGGACTGAGGTCTCCTCTTCTGCTTAACCGGATGGAACTTTGGGTCCAAACTCCACTTATGAGTGGTTATCTCCGGTGAGATCCCCGTCATATCAAGATGGAATCAGGCGAAACAAGATATGTTATCTTAAGAAAATTAACGAGCTTTTTCCTGAGCTCGGGGGTTAACCCCGTGCCCAGGTATACCTTCCGATATGGTAGGTGTTTGGTCAATAAGACTTGATATAGCTCCTCGACCGTCGATTTGGTGGCGTCAGTATTGTCACGACCCTAAACCTAGACCCGGTCGTGATGGCGCCACTCGTGAAGGCAAGGCCAGCCGACACATTTCCAATTCGATGTTAAACAGCTAAACAACAATACAACAGGCTAAAACATGATTTAATAACACTAAACAACGGATAATATCATAACAATGTGGAAGTACAACCCAAACACAGCCCAAACCGGGGTGTCACTAGTCATGAGCATCTACTAAGTCTAAATACAACTGACAAAGTCTGAAATATACTCAGTATAGTCTATTAGAGTAAAGAGAGAGAAAGCAGTGCTGCGAACGCCGGCAACTACCTTGCTAACTCCACTGACAACTGCCACCAAGCTCAGAAACAATACCTGGATCTGCACACAAGGTGCATGGAGTAAAGTGAGTACTCCAACTCAGTGAGTAATAATCATAAATAAAGACTGAGTGATAAGAAATCACGAAACGAGCATCAATATGCTATATAGAAGCAGTTTCAAAACCAGTAAGAAAAGCAATGAAGCTGTAAAATCCTATAAAACATCTTAGCTCAGTTTAAACCCTTTTGAAAATAACTTTTTCAACAGTTGCACAAATGAATGTAGAACAACTAGTACAGATAAGCACAGAAATCCGCCCCTCGGGCACAATATCAACAAATCCGCCCCTCGGTCAATATCTCAGAACATTACCAGCCCCTCAGGCAATCACATAGAACAATACCAGTTCCTCGGGCTATATCTCACATCACACTAGGTACCCGCGCTCACTGGGGGTGTGCAGACTCCTGGAGGGGCCCCTTACGGCCCAAGCGCAATATCAAGCCATCTCGTGGCATCATAAGCAGGCTCTCGGCCTCATATCAATATCAAGCCACCTCGTGGCGTACAATCTCAGGCCCTCGGCCTTATATCACTATCAGTGTATCACCGTTGCGGCGTGCGGCCCGAACCAAAAGATATCCTCACAACACAGGCCCTCGGCCTTACTCAGTCAAAATCACATAAGCCTCTCGGGCAACAGTAAAACAGTATTTCTCAGCCCAAAACATCATTTAAAAATCATTTGAGTATTAAAATAGAGTAAACATGGCTGAGTTTTGAAAACAGTGAAAATAACATGACTGAGTTCAAGTATAAAGTCAATACAGTAAGGAAACATCAACAACAATCCCCGAAGGGTTCAAATAATTAGCGCGGAGCTCAAATATGGCATTTAGCCCAAATAATGATGATAGCAAATAGATTTCAATAAAATACGCGGTAAAATAATCAATCGGGACGGACCAAGTCACAATCCCCAATAGTGCACGACCCCACGCTCGCCATTAAGCGTGTGCCTCACCTCGATATAGCACTACGATGTGCAATCCGGGGTTTCAAACACTCAGAACATCATTTACAACCATTACTCACCTCGAACTGGCTACATCTCTAGCTCGCGACGCCTTTGCCCCTCGAATCGGCCTCCACGCGTGTCGATCTATCCAAAATCAGAACGAGGACATAAAAATATGCCAAGGGAACAAAGCCCAAGCGAAAACAATCAATAACGAGCACTAATCCCGAAATTAGCAAAACCCGAGCCCCGGGCCCACTTCTTGAAACTCAGAAATTTTTACATCAATAGATTCCTCGTCTCCCCATGAGTTCATACATATCAACAATACTAAAATCGGAGTCCAAATGACCCCTCAAATCCCCATTTAAAGGCCTCTTAAACTCAAGCCTTAATCCTCCATTTTTTCCCTTTAATTCCTTCAATTACAGCCCTAAATTCATGAAATACAACCATTGAATTGAGTTTTAGGTCCAAAATTCCTTACCTTAACGAAATCTCTTGATTTCTCTCTTCAGAATCGCCCAAAAAGCTCGAAGGTCGAAGGCAACAATGGTGAAATAACCCAAAATCGCAAAATGAAATAACATATATGGTCTGCCCAGGCCTTTCCGCATCTACGGTCCAAAACCCGCTTCTGCGGTACCGCATTTGCGGTCTAAACCTCCGCTTCTGCGGAATCACTTAAGGGACCAAAAATCCGCTTCTGCGACTAAACTCCCGCATTTGCGACATCGTAGATGCGGTCAACATACCGCTTCTGCGGTCTCTGCCCATCTGCCCCTTTTTCGCTTTTGCGATAAATCACCCACATCTGCGGCGCCGCATCTGCGGTCCCCAATCCACAGATGCGAAAATACCATAAGCAGCAAGATCAGCTGCTGCAACAAATATCCAATCTCTCTGTTGACCACCCGAAATCACCCCGAGGCCCCCGGGACCTCAACCAAAAGCACAAACATAACCCAATACCTTATTCAAACTTGTTCCAATCATCAAAACACCTCAATTAACATCAATTCACCCAAAACACATCGGATTCAAGCTTAAGTTTCTAAAAATCTTCCGAAATACGCTTTTGATAAAAAACCCAACCAAACCAAGTTCGAATGACCTGAAATTTTGCACACACATCCAAAATGACATAATGAAGCTACTGCAACTCTCGGAATTTCATTTCGACCTCTATATCAAAATCTCACCTATCAACCGGAAAACGCCGAAATCTTAATTTTGCCAATTCAAGCCTAAACCTTCCACGGACTTCCAAAATGCATTCCGATCACGCTCCTAAGTCCCAAATCACCTAACGGAGCTAACCAAATCATAAAATTTCCGATACGAGATCATATACAAACAAGTAAAATCTGGGTCAAACCTTTCAAATTTCCAGCTTCAAACTGAGAACTGTTCTTCCAAATTCATTTCGATTACCCTGAAAACCAAAACCTACAATTTAAATAAGTTGTAATACATCACACGGGGCAAGCCATGCCCGAGAACTGGCAATCAAAGTGTAAAAACTCAAAACGACCGGTCGGGTCGTTACATCCTCCCCCACTTAAACATACGTTCGTCCTCGAACGTGCCCAGAGTTGTTCCAAAAGCCGACCAATTGCCGAATGACCTTACCATGCACATACCCGGGGGTGATCCCACATCACCCTATCTCCTATAGGTTCGATAACACATAGAAACTGAAATTTCACAATCCAATCCAGCCCAAAAACCATAGAACCACATTTTCCACTTCTAAAACCTTCAATGCGATCAGAATCTCACATTTATACTGTGAATAAGCCCGAACAAGCTGTAATAACCAATACCTGCAACCTCAGGTGCAATTACATGATATACCACATAACTCAAAACACTGGTAGCAATAACTTCTAATCACAGCAGCCGCACACAACAATCGAATATCAATAGGAAACCTCTTATCAACTGAAGTCTCATTCCAACACTTCCATATACTGCCAATGATAAATGAAACACGGAGTAAACCACAGCCATTTCTTATATCAACCATTCATGAAGCCTCTACTCCTTTGGCAAAAACCATAGCAAATTTCTGAGCCAACCCTCGATATTTATCCTTCCAACGTGCTAAAAATTGAATCCTCTCGTATTCATTAATGATCCCAACGATCTCATCTAATCACACACAACCACTTTAGTGACATGACACCTCAATGCAGACTAAAGCTGTAACTTGCGCAATCTGCGCACCAATAAGAGATAATCCGAACATACTCAACTCATGATAATGACCCAAATGAAAGAGCTGTACCTCAAGCTCACCGGTACCACCACAACACAAAGCTGAGAACCCGTCTCACATCATAGAAATAGAACATACGAATCTAACCCGCAAGGTCATATCTCCACATAACTTCGCTGTAATGCGCGATCCTATCCAAATACTGCTCCACATGAAACACCCCAAGTCACTTTGCTCGAAATTGACGACCACGCGTAATTGATGTCTAGAACCAAAGAAAATCATCATGACCACAGTAAGGCAAATACATAACACTACTCAACCCAAAGGGATATAACCAATACGCTATCTGCCGAGGAATATCCAATACTCTTTCCCGCTCGACTTCCGCTAAGAAACCCCCAATGGAACCGCACCATCTGTGCCTAAACCCAACAAATCATAACGCCTCGCAACACAGAAAAGGTAACTCATAGATCTCCCCAGATTACTAATAAGCTCAATAACAATCGAATCAACACATCCCTCCACGATACAATCCGGAGCCAACCAAGCCGACTCAAGTTAGAACACGCATCCACATTGGCCTGCCAACGAAACTCTTATCAAGGAAATCCTGAAGCTGCTCCTTTAACTCCTTTTAACTCTGCCGGTGCCATACGATACGGTGCCCGGCATCAAATCAATACCGAAATCAACAACCTTGCCTGGCGACATGCCCGGCCACAAGAAACATATCCGAAAAGTCCCTCACCATCGGAACTGGATCAATATGAGGGGCCGCTGCACTGACATCCATCACGAGAGCCCAAAATAAGAAAAACAATCCTTCCACAGCCATCCGCCGGGCCTTCGAAATATAAAATCACTCTACCAAGAACATCATCCGTCGAACCTCGCCACTCAATCCGTGGCATTCCCGGCATAGCCAACATTGCCGCCTTAGCGCAATAGTCCAGAATAACGCAACACGATGACAACCAGTCTATACCCAATATTACATCCAAAATCTTACATACCAAGCTGCAAAAGATCCACTCAGGTCTCCATACCCCGATAGACACTACACAGTGCCGATACACACGACCTGACATCACAACATAACCTGAGTATGAGAATTTCCAGTATCCAACTCCATATAGCACACGAATCACCATACCTGATTCCAGTTTCGCCGTCCGAATACATACCACATCTTTAATACCCAATCATTCCACGAGAGATACTCTAACATTCTTCTATGCCTCCAAGCAAACTCGGATATCAGCAGTCGATCTACCAGAAAGTGCCGCAATACTACCGAAGTACCATCAACTTAATCACATTTCCTTTTTATGAAACATATACCCTCGTCAAATTACCTCCAACTAGCAATACCATTTAATTAATCATCTGAAGATCATTTCCTTAATCATCTGAAGCTCATTTCTCTAATTACCTGAAACTGCTCGCTGCCTAAGAATTTATGGCCTTCCGTTCAGAACTGAACCGCAACCTTACACACGCAAATCCCAACCTCCACACATACCGCATATACCAATCCATCCTAAAATAACATGAGAATTTCATATACCTTCTGAGCTACAAGCAACTATGTACTCAACCAACCAAGAACTTTCCATTGATCCCATTCAGAAGAAAATCACTACACATCCCCTGCTCCTTCTGCCAGCAGAAAGTATACATC
>NC_031999.1:19592465-19620874 GCF_001879085.1 Nicotiana attenuata
CCCATAGATATATACTCTGTCCAGTTAAATAATTAAATATTAATTATTATAACACAAACAAAATTATAAAAATATTGAAATTGACACACATAAGAATTCAGGATAGCTTGGTGCTACTGGGCCTCAAATATCGAGCCTGTAATCCATAGATATATACTATGTCCAATTAAATAATTAAATATTAATTATTATAACACAAACAAAATTGTAAAAATATTAAAATTGACACACATAAGAATTCAGGATAGTTTGGTGCTACTGGGCCTCAAATATCGAGCCTGGAACCCATAGATATATAATGTGTCCAATTAAATAATTAAACATTAATTATTATAACACTAACACACAATTAATATAGTTTAATTTACAGTAGACGACATGGACGTGCCGCCTGTGCATCCTGGACCTTTCTCAGATCAGATATTAGTGTTACGGGGCGATCATAGGTCCCCCTACGTATGGGAGGGAGAGCTAGTGGAGCAGACTCTCCGCGCCAGGAGAGTGGACGACGTGTGGGACTTTCTGAGGGAGAGAGCTTTCCATTCCTGCGTAATCCAGCGCCAACGTGATACAGGCTTCTATAGGATTTTTGAGATTGGGCGGCTGCAGCTCGACTGGTCTCTGATCACGGCGTTGATAGAGCGGTGGCGATTGGAGATGCACACTTTTCACCTGCCCATTGGCGAGGCAACCATCACGCTTCAGGATGTTCAGGTTTTATATGGGCTGCCTGCTGATGGACTAGCCGTTGCACTGCCTCAGTATATGAGATCTATGACGCGTGCTCAGTATTTGGACTTGCTGCAGCAGTTTACTGGTTTCAGGCCACAGGGTGAGGATGCAGCTAGAGGGGGCAGTCGCATTGCCATGACAGCTATCAGATAGCATTTGGAGGCATTGCACCCCGACATCACCGGCGAGACAGATGATCTATATATTCACTGGTACACGAGGTTGGCATTGCTCCTTCTTTTTGGGGTGTCTTGTTCCCGAACACTTCGGGAAATCTAGTGAGTATGCGATTTCTACATCATCTTCAGCAACTAGATAAGTTACCCCAGTACAACTGGGGTGCTGCTGTTCTCGCTTACCTGTACAGGAGTATGTGCCGGGCTAGCATGGGCACCCAGAGCGACGTATGTGGTTTTCTGCCGCTTCTACAGGTGACAACATATTCGAATACTATGTTCATTACTTCCAATTCTATATAGTCAAAATGACTCTTAAATTTTACATGACCTTGTATGTTAGGTTTGGGCTTGGGAGCAATTCCTGCCGTTGCAGCCACCTCTACCACCATTACCTCCGGATGTAGCACCTCCGTTACTCCCTCTATCTAGGAGGTGGGTTCTCCGTCGTGGAAACTACCGAGCCATTGATGCTCATCATAATCTCCCCCTTGTCAGGGATGTGTTAGATATGCTGGAGGCCGCACAAGTAAATATGTACCTAAACTTACTTGTTATAAATTCACTTGTGTTGCGCATACTGACTTTTATGTTATTATTTGATAGTTCATCTGGACGCCATACATCGACGAGTTGATAGCTGGCCTGCCCGATTATTGTTCTGTCGCCCGACTGATTTGGAGCACTTCCGTCCCGCTGATGTGCCTCGATGTTGTGGAGCTTTATGCCAGCGCGTGGGTACTTTGCTAGTTTGACCGTCCGTAGACTATACCGAGGGAGCCTGCATGGGTGGCTACACATTATCAGCGGGATGATTGTTTGAGGGTGGACGACGCATTTGTAGCATGGCTAGAGGCGCAGGTCCATACTTGGGAGCAGCGAGAGGACCTAATTCCGCCACCACCGTCACAGATCCAGGAGACGACTATTGAGATGTATACGTCATGGTACCGCCATCACATCCGACTGATGATCGGGAACCCTGTTCATCAAGCTGGCGGTCGGTTCCGACCATACGCCGGGAGACACGAGACACTGGTATGTTTTTGTTGGAACCCATACTTATAACTGTGATATAGCGTTATGTAATTAATATTTTAAATGTTGTGCATGCTATTGGTCATCATTTATTCTACCAGTTGGGACAGGAGATGCAGCAGCATGCCGACAATCCTGCAGTCGTTGAGTATGGCCGACAGGTGGTAGAGCTGGCTCTCCGGACACTGCAGCAAGCCAGAGAGGACGAGAGGTTAGATCATGGTGCTGAGTATGTGGGGCCAGAGCAGCACCATCGGGGTAGGCCTGTCGCACGAGGCAGGGGTCAGGCACGAGCCAGGGCTGTCCCACAAGGCAGGGTTGTCCCTCGAGGCAGGGGTGCCCCATGGGGTCGTGGGGGACGGCGAGGAGGTGGTCCCCAGCAAGGGGGCGTTGAGGAACTTGATAAGGATCTTGGAGATGATCTGCCGGGTTATTTCCCTCAGCTAGACAATCCTTCCAGCAGCATGTCGTCATATAGCCCTTAACTGGATCTGCCAGCATCGTAGGTCACCCCGTCAGATCCATTGTTGATGATGGGTACATTCGACGGAGAGGTAGAGCAGTTATTTTCAGGCCCATCTACCGCAGCTGAGGATCGGCCGACCCGAGACGTGAATGGCGGGCGCAAGTTGAGTTTTGGCTCATTCCCGGCGGTTGATGCGGATCTATCATAGGCGCAGGTGTCGTGCCCCCTTTTTCTCGCGAAATTGGGTTTATGACATTTGGAGGGGCAACTCGTTCCTTTTGGGAACTGGGTTTGCATTTCAAGAGTCGCCACCTAATGACTAGGGTGCATTAGGACACCAAAGGGTTTGATTTGAATAACCAGAGATAGGGTAAGGGCATGAAATTATTCTACGGGGAAGGTGTTAGGTGATGATGTCCAAATCCACTACTAAAATGTAAATGGACACGGTCGCATGCAATATAATTTACCCAACTATGAGTCGGGGTCGAATCCCACAGAGAACAATATGTAGGCGATTAGGAATGTAAGAGAATTATCACTTGTCGCGCAATGCCAAACACTAAGAATTTGGTTTGAAAATGTTTATACCTAAATGCGGAAATGTAAACTAACCTAGAAAGCAAGTAAAATGATCAATGGATACAAGGATGAATGCATCGAGAATTACACTCAAGTAACGATCCAATGTATTTCACGATTTTACAAATATGAGCGAGTTTATGTTAATTACCACGGATAATAATTCTTAATTTGCTTCTTCTGAAGACTAACAAGACTTCCTAATTGAATTATCCCTAAAACAATTAAGAGATTAAGCACACCCGGAATGGCTACAAGTAGTTCAATTCTATTCCTAGGTAAAATCTATAAAATGAGGGTTAAAACCTCAAGTTCTTGTTAATTAATATTTTCCAACCCCAAATTATCTTTTCCAAAATTAATTCGGAGTTAGTGGGCGAGTCCTAGGGTGCTAATCCCTTTGGAAACATTAAATAACTAGAATAACTAAAATAACAATAACTCACTTCATAAATAAATAAAAATCATTCAATACATAAGCACAACAAGGTATTTAATCCACACTTTAAATAAGAATATTTCCATAAACAAGATTCAAGTGTTGGATAAATTACTACACACTTAGATATACAATACAAAGCAAGAAAATGAAGAAATAAACATAAATGGGTAATAGAATCTTAACCACAAGCTTCAAATCATCAAGACCTAAGTGTGTGTGCAAACCCTAGCTTCAAGACTTGTTCTTCTCTAAGTCTAAGAATCAAAAAATGCTAAGAGTGTTCAGATATTGCCAAAGATTGTCCAAAGATTTGCTTGGACGAGTATAAAAATGGTTTGGGAATGAGAAAATGTGAAAAGCCTAATTTGCCCAGGTCTGATGCCCGTTGACTGCATCTAAGGATGGATTCTCGCAGATGCAGTTCCGCAAAAGCGGATAAATTATCGCAGAAGCGAATTGTTGAAATTTGTTCTCCACCGCAGATGTGGACAACAAAAGCGTAGATGCGCTACCACAGAAGCGGAAAACCAATCGCATATGCGATTTCTGAGAAAATGCCCAACTCCGCAGATGCGTGTCCACTCTCGCAGATGCGAGATTGCTTCTGCGACTAATCTTCCGCATATGCGAATCACTGGAGAATTTTGGCATTTTTTTCACCCTCTTTTGCTCAATTCAACATCAATTCAATTCAAATCACTTTGCAACATCATTTACCTGAAAATCTAACAATACACACCATAAATGACCTCATATTATAGTTAAAGGACATAAAAGCTAAGGAAAAGAGACTAGATTTAGTGCTAAAATCACCACTCATCAACACCCCCAACTTAAATCTTTTGCTTGTCCTCAAGCAAATCAAACCAGCACTTGGTTGAGGATTTACCATTTAAAACACAAGTGGTATTGTTATTATTTACAAATCACATTCTCCAATCAAGTACCATACTTATGGATTTGGTTAGTACTAATAGTTGGGCTCAAGTATGTGTATCTCTCCCGAATGACTCCCTCATTAAAAAAAACAACTTCAAGAATGTACAATGGAGTTTCAAAATAATCAAGTGACAAGAATAAGCCTCAAGAAGTGACTCAAAAGCACTAGTCCACTACATATGCTCAACTTACTCAATTTCACCAATCCTTCCTAATTCATGTGCCCTCACAAGAAAGAAAGTCCCAAAATCACTACATTTGCACTATAACATAAGGGACAACTTTACAAAAACACTCACTCTCACAAAGAATTTCAAGTGTTACAACATCTCATACCATAAGCTTGCCCTTATTTTAATTCCCCGCCTATTCAAGAATGTTCGGTTGAGGTCCCATAAGGACTTTTTAAGCTTTTAATGTAGGTTTAGGGAAGGGTCGGATAAGCATTTGGATACAAGTGACTTCATCCTCCTTGAACACTACTCACATTTGTCTTTCTTTTTGCACTTTGTTTTTCTTCAAACCACATAGCCTCATTGGCATCTAGTTCCCAATATAGAACCACCTTAAATACCTCTCTATTTTCTTCAAGGCTCTATAATTTATATACATACAAATATTTCTCTTCTTTTTTTTATTATACATATTTTTCTTTTTTGGAGCTTGAATAATTTAATAAGAAGACTTAGAGGTGTATGTTCCTACACTCAATGTACAACCTTACCAATTTCCACTTTGACACCACACCCCCAACTTAGGCTTTTAGCCTCATTCTCAATATTCAAGGAGGGACGGGTTCAAAAGAGGGAATTATTTTACAAAAGGGGAAAGGTTTGTAATGAGGTGGCCAAAGAAAAGGTTAAAGGCTCAAATAGGGTACTAGTGATATTATTTATGCAAAGGTAGGCTTGAAAGGCTAAAGAGGTTTTGCAAATAAAACAAAGAATGCCTAAGATCATCCCTCCAACCAAACATACTATCATTAGCGTTGAAAGACCAACCGGGCAAGTTCTAGATGATAGAAGTAAACACAAGATTTATTTGTACAAACACTAACACACATGGCACATGAATTAATCAAGACGGATCAATCATTTTCTAATAAGAATGTCTAGAGCAATATTATTCAAACTAGTGGGCAAAGAGTCACTAAAAGAGCCAAAAATTTATCACAAAAATTATTCTTCACCATGTAACTTGCTTTTAGTTCAAAACCAAAATTTCGGAGGGGTATTCTTAATTCACACTTCACATACAAGAGACTAATTTTATCAGTACCAAATAATCCAAAAGTCTCCTCCTAGCAAAACAAGACTAATTCCCTTAAGAAAGTTGTCACGCCATCTATCATAGGGAAAAGTCACCCGGTTCACTTCAAAAATATTCCTTGGGAAAGAACCGTAGCATGAAGAAAACCCAAGGAAATATTACTTAAAGAAATAAAAATAAAAGAAAACAACACTACTTAAAAAGGATACTAAAAATAAAAGTGACTAATGCTAATAACAACAAGCTACTAAAGAAAATAAATAATGAAAGAAATATAACAATAGACTAATCACACCAAGCTCGGCAAGAGCACCTGCTATACAAAATATCCCGGCAAGGGCACACAATATCCACAACAACACAATAAGCCCGGCAAGGGCACATGATAATAGGTGAATTAGACTATAATTAGGCCCTAAAGAACCACATTCTTGTATAGTTTTTATGGTAAAAAGTGATAACAAAATGCTCTGATTAGTGCTTTTCATGCTTTGCAGGCTATATCCAGTAAAAGAAGTCTATGGAGTACTTTTGGGATCAATTATGGAGAAAAAGAGGCCAATCTTACAATATCCACAAAGTGCACCAAGCGAAGGCAGAAAAAACCAGAACTGAAGATGGTCTGCCGCGGTCCCGGCGTAACCGCGGCAGAATGCTGTTGCGGAGTCTGAGAGGCACTTTGGTCGCGGTCCTGGTGTAACCGCGGTAGGACCACGGCAGGACGCATAAAGTTCAGGGACTTAAGTGCAAAACACGGAATTTTTAGCCCAAAACCCTATATTAAACAAGAAAACTCGCCCAAGGGAGGCATGTTATGTTTTAGAGAGTACTTTGGCAAGAAGAACAAGTGTGAGAGATCACCCAAAACATCATATTTCTTATTCTCTTTTATTTTTCTTGCAATTTTCGATTATGAATCTTTTCGTAGTTTATTCCTCCATTGTTATGAGTAGCTAAATACCTTAATCTAAGGTTTTGGTGGAACCCGTTGGGGATGACTTGGTTGTTATATTAATATAGTTGGATTTTGTTGTTAATCTCTATTTGTTCATTCATGTTTTGATTGTGGTTAGTTGAAAGGGCCCTCAATTTATCCGTTCCTATTCATTATGTATCTACTTGAGAGAGAGTGCATATTTAGGTGATTGTATGAACAACATCACTCCCGGAGTATAGACGAGAGTCATAATCGAGGGTTTAGAGGTTGGATTAGAGATAACGATACCTCGGGTGCAATCTAAGTGAACCGTATTGTGAATCTAGCTAGCGTAGCTTGAGAGAGTGTGTCTAGTAAATTATCATAATTGCTTGAGAAAGATTTATGATAGCTGGAGCGTTCATGATTGATAGAGACAACTAAATCATAGTTATAAGACATATACAACCAAGGAAATTACCAACGGGGGAACCCAATACCTTAGACCTTATTCCAACTGCTTACACATCAAGCATAGTTAATTCAGCTATTAATTACTTCCAGTCTTTAGTTGTTAGAAAAATCAACAATTGTGAATCAAAAAGTTTGGGGAAACAGATTGTGTGAATTTAGTAAATCTGACAATAGTAATTGATAGGTTAATTCTCTGTGGTTCGACTCTGGGCATAAATACTCAGATTATATTTGCAACGCCCGCGTAGTCTTTTGTGAGACTCAGTTGAGCGTGATCAAATTTTGGCGCCGTTGCCGGGGAATTAACGGTGTTATCAATTACAATTGAAAGAAGTACAAAAATTCTAAGTGTAGTCAAGTTTCTCTATACCCAATCTTTTCATTGAAATTCTAACGTTTGAACTCTTGTGGAAAGCAGGTGTATGCCTAGAAATTCTTCGAGGACTGGAGAACTACTAGGACTCTCAGACCCCGAGAAAACATTCAGGGCATTGAACCGTGCCAATAAAAGACTTCAACAACCTCAACAATCGCACCAACTCGAATTTGACATGCGTGACGTAGATAACATCAACGGGAACATCAAGAATGAGCCAGCTGACTTAAATGTCAGAGGGGTGGCTCTTGTGCCCGAAGCTGCACTTTATGACTGGGCACAGCCTACAGCTGATAATCTAGCCACTGCCATAGCTGTGCCCGCAATTCAAGCGGAGACATTCCAGATCACCAACAACATGCTGCATCTGTTGCAGAATAAGGGACTGTTCTCCGGGTCACACATTGAAGACCCGCAACAACACTTGAAATTTTTTTTGTCAATTTGCATGACCCAAAGGCAGCCAAATGCGACTCTGGAAGCTATCAAACTGCTCCTGTTCCCATTCTCGGTAACCGGGGCAGCTCAGACTTCGCTAAATTCGCTCCCATATCAACTCTATTACCACTTGGGAGGAATTAGTCAAGCAGTTCCTGAACAAGTTCTATCCGCCTAACAAGACTGCACAACAGATCGATGACATATTGCAGTATAGCCAGCATTCCACTGAGTCCTTGCAAGAAACTTGGGAAAGATTTAAAGGGATACTAGTGAAGTGTCCTCATCATGGCATTCCAGACCAGATGCTCGGCCAGAGATTCTACATGGGTCTAGCTGACAACTTGAAAGCGAATGTGGATGCTTCAGCTGGAGGTGCTTTCTTAAGCAAAACATTCACCGAGTGCAAAATTCTTCTTGATAAGATGTCACAAAATGCAGGGTGGATGACTAGAGGTACAACACTGGCACCCATAGTGCATTCAGTTCCGCTTGATCCCAATAATTCGCAGGAAGAGAACATGGCCACACTCCTGACCCTGATGAGCTTACTGACAAAGAAGATTGATGAGATGGGTACAAAACAGGTGCACATCGTTGATACAACGAATGGAGGACTATGTACACCGTGTATTAATCAGTCCTATGTGTGTTCATGGAGCGGAGAAGGTGAAAATCAAGGGGTCCGGGAAGATATGAATTATGTCAACAACTATGGGGGTCAGAGACAAGGAGCACAGCAGTGGAGACCGCAGCAAAATCAGCAGTACAGGCCTAATATGCAGCAGCCTGGGGGTATGTATCCTCAAAACCAATTAGTGCCAGTGCCTTATCAGAAACCACAGGGTTATCCACAGCAGAATCAGCAGCAATTAGCTTATCAACCCCCCTCAGCAGCAAGATAACAACATGGTGGAAATCAGGGGTATGCTTCAGCAACTCATTGGACAAATAATAAAGTGCAGGAAAAATTGGCAGTGCATGATTCAGCCATAAAGAATATTGAAACACAACTGGGTCAACTGTCCATGGCTTTGAACAACCGTCCTCCGGGAACTTTACCTGCAGACACAAACATAAACCCCAAGGAGCAAAACCCGAATCAGCTGATGGCAGTCAGTCTCCAGAATGGTAGAGATTTAGATAGAGAGCAGGAAAGTGCACAAGCCAGCAAGAACACTACACCAGCCACTCCAGTTCAATTAGAGGTAGAAGAACCAACCGAACTTACTGAAGTGGTGGTTGAGCAGAGTCAGGAGGAAAAAGGCAAAGAAAAGGAGAACGAGCAAGTTGGAGAATAGGTGGCACCTCTTGTGCCAGAAAATTCTAACAGAGAGAAGCCAGCAAGCAATGCACAAAGGGTGATACCTGCACCCTTCCCTCAGAGACTGGTCAAATAAAAGAAGGCAGACCAATACAAAAAGTTCATGGAGATGCTGCGTCAAATTCAGTTGAATATTCCTCTGATGGATGCTTTGAGGGAGATGCCCGGTTATGCCAAGATGATGAAAGATCTAATGTCACGGAAGTTTGATTTTCAGGATCTATCCACCGTAACTCTGACACAAACCTGTAGTGCAGTGGTGGCGAAACCAATGGCTCAAAATATGTCCGATCCAGGTAGCTTCACTATTCCATGCACAATTGGAAGTTATGCCTTTGCAAAGGGATGTGTGATATGGGAGCCAGCATAAATATGATGTCGCTGGCAGTGTACACTAAATTGGGCATCGGCAGAGCTAGACCGACTTCTATGCTGCTACAGCTGGCTGATCGCACTGTGAAAAGACCAACCGGTATTCTTGATGATGTGCTAGTGCAAGTGGGGAAGTTCGTGTTCCCTGCAGACTTTGTGATTCTGGATTGTCAGGTGGATGAGGAGATACCCCTTATTTTAGGGAGACCATTCTTAGCCACTAGGAGAGCACTGATAGACTGTGAGACTGGGGAACTTAAAATGAGATTGAACGATGAAGAAGTCATATTCAATGTTCAGCAATCAATGAGGAGACCCAGTGAATATGCTAATTGCTCTCTAGTGGAGGCAGTGGATGTAATCCTGGAAGAAGATGATAGGACCCTAACTGTGAAAGATCCATTGGAGGCATGTCTGACGAATTTAGAAGAAATGGATGGTGAAGGGTTAGCTGAATGGGTTATGGCACTGGAAGGCCGAGGGTTTTGGTCAAGGGAACCTCAGTTCGAGTCCCTTGAGCTGGAAAAAAGTGCCACTCCTCCAGCAAGGCCATCCATAGAGGAACCACCCAAGCTGGCCATCCATAGAGGAACCACCCAAGCTGGAGCTGAAGCCACTCTCAGATCACCTCAGGTACGTATTCTTAGGCCCTGATTCGACCTTGCCTGTTATTATATCATCCTGTTTGCTAGATGTGCAGGTAGAACGGCTCTTACAGGTACTGAAGGATAACAAGACTGCCATTGGTTGGACCATGGCAGACATAAAGGGTATCAGCCCAGCCTTCTGTATGCATAAGATTCTCCTGGAGGAGGGGCACATACCTTCCAGGGAACATCAGCGAAGACTGAACCCTAATATGAAAGAGGTTTTAAAGAAAGAGGTGATCAAATGGTTAGATGCGGGAATCATTTTACCCATTTCTGATAGTAATTGGGTCAGCCCTGTCCAATGTGTTCCGAAAAAGGGGGGAATGACTGTTGTGAAAAATGACAACAATGAGTTGATCTCAACTCGTACAGTCATAGGGTGGCGAATCTGCATGGATTACCGGAAATTGAACACCGCCACCCGAAAGGACCACTTTCCCTTGCCTTTCATTGACCAAATGTTGGACAGGCTGGCCGGAAGATCGCACTTTTGTTTCTTGGACGGATATTCGGGGTACAATCAGATATCAATAGCCCCCGAAGATAGAGAGAAGACATCCTTCACCTGTCCGTATGGCATCTTTGCCTTTCGGAGAATGCCCTTTGGGCTTTGCAATGCACCAGCGATTTTCCAACGGTGCATGCTAACCATCTTCACAGATATGGTGGAGGACATTATGGAAGTCTTTATGGATGATTTCTCAGTGGTGGGAGATTCATTCGAAGATTGTCTTCACAACTTAAGCAGAGTACTCAAAAGATGTATGGAGACAAACTTAGTGCTAAACTGGGAGAAGTGCCATTTTATGGTACAAGAAGGGATAGTTCTAGGACATCGAGTGTCTAGGAAAGGAATTGAGGTCGACCATGCTAAGGTTGATGTGATTGAGAAGTTGCCATCGCCGACTTCAGTCAAGGCGGTGAGAAGTTTTCTTGGACACGCCGGATTCTACCGGTGTTTCATAAAAGACTTTTCTAAAATTGCTAACCCATTATGCAAACTCCTTGAAAAGGATCATCCCTTTGTGTTTTCTAATGATTGCAGGTTGGCATTTGAGGAACTGAAGAAGAGGTTGATAATTGCACCCATCATTGTTGCACCCAACTGGGAGCAACCTTTTGAGCTCATGTGTGATGCCAGCGACTATGCCATAGGAGCGGTCTTGGGGCAGCGAAACGATAAGCTGATGCACCCGATTTACTACGCAAGCAGAACGCTAAGCGGTGCACAGCTCAACTACACAGTGATGGAGAAGGAGATATTGGCAGTTGTGTTTGCTTTTGACAAGTTCCGATCATATCTGATTGGTTCCAAGGTAATTGTGTATACTGACCATGCAACTCTCAGGTACCTAATTGAGAAAAAGGAGTCTAAGCCGCGCTTGATTCGTTGGGTGCTGCTGTTGCAAGAATTTGACCTCGAAATTCGTGACCGTAAGGGCACAGAAAATCAAGTCGCTGATCATCTATCACGACTTGAAGGAGCTGAAAAATCAGTCGAGGTCGAAGAGATTCTGGAAACCTTTCCAGACGAGCAGCTGCTCGCAGCTAGCCTTGAGGATGCGCCATGGTATGCAGATTTTGCAAACTACCTGGCCTGCGGTATTGTTCCCTATGACCTTTCATCTGTCCAAAAGGAAAAGTTCTTTCGTGATTGCCGCATGTATTATTGGGGTGAACCTCATTTGTTTCGAATATGTGTTGATAACATTATCCGGAGGTGTGTCCCCGAGATAGAACAATCTTCGATTTTGCAGGCTTGTCACGCATCAGCATATGGAGGACATTTGGAGGGGTCAGAACAGCTGCGAAAGTGCTCGAGGCCGGATTCTTTTGGCCAACTGTGTTTAGAGATGCACACCTCTGGGTAAAGGGCTGCAATGAATGCCAGAGGACAGGAAACATTTCTCGTCGCCATGAGATGCCAATGAAACCAATTCAAGAGGTAGAGGTGTTTGATGTTTGGGGGATTGACTTCATGGGCCCCTTCGTCAGCTCATTTGGCAATAAGTACATACTTGTTGCTGTGGATTAAGTGTCTAAATGGGTGGAAGCTGTAGCCTTGCCCACTAATGATGCAAGAGTGGTGGTCGGATTTTTGAAAAAGAACATATTCACCCGGTTGGGACACCAAGAGCGATCATCAGTGACGGAGGCACTCACTTCTGCAATAGAGCCTTCGAGAAATTACTTGCTAAATATGATGTACGCCACAAGGTGGCTACCCCTTACCATCCGCAGACCAGTGGGCAGGTTGAAGTGTCCAACAGGGAGATAAAGAGTGTACTAACGAAGACTGTGAATGCCACACGAACTGATTGGGCAAAGAAGCTTGATGACGCACTCTGGGCCTATAGAACTGCGTTCAAAACACCAATAGGTATGTCACCATACAAGTTGGTATTTGGGAAGGCCTGTCACCTGCCTGTGGAGCTAGAACATCGGGCTTGGTGGGCACTGAAGCAATTGAACATGGATCCTGAAGCAGCTGGACAAAATCGACTGACAGAGTTGCATGAGCTGGAAGAATTTAGATATCAAGCCTTTGAAAGCATGAGGCTGTACAAGGAAAGAATGAAGAAGATGCATGACAAACACATTGTGGACAGAGACTTCAAACCCGGTGACCAGGTATTATTGTATAATTCACGGTTGAGATTGTTTCCGGGTAAGTTAAAGTCCCGATGGTCAGGGCCATTTAGAGTGGTGCAAATGTTTGCAAGTGGAGCTATGGAGATCGAGTCAGAAGATGGGACAAACAAGTTCTCAGTGAATGGGCAAAGGTTGAAACATTACCTTGGAATAGCTGAAGAAAAAGGGGATACAGTGGTGACCAATTTAAAAGAACCCCAGTACGCGAATGAGGAGTAAGAGCTCAACTACTTGCGTCGTACCGCTACGTTAAATCAGGCGCTGCGTGGGAGGCAACCCACGAATGTGTTGTAAGTGTAATGTATAACTTCATGAAAAAAAAAAATACAGAAACAAGAACAGGCCCAGACCGCGGTACCGGCGTAACCGCGGTAAGACCCCGATCGGTGACCCTCTCTGATAGAGGTCCTCCGCGGTCCCGACGTAAACGCGGTAGGACCGCGGTCGATGACCCTCTCTGATAGAGGTCCACCGCGGTCCCAGCGTAACCGCGGTAGGACCGCAGTCGGTGACCCTTTCTGATAGAGGTCCTCCGCGGTCCCGGCATAACCGCGGTAGGACCGCGGTGGACCGGATCGGGCCCAGGTAAGGGCAGACCAAAATTTTTTTTTCTTTTTCTTTTTCTTCCCCCCCCCCCCTTTCTTTAATTAACCTAACCCCCTTTTTTCTTTTCCCCCTCCAGAAATGCAGCCCCCACCCCATTCCCTTTTCTCTCTTCTCTCTTTCAAACGCACCTCCTCTCCCCCAAACCCCCATTTTCTTTGCTTCTCCACCTCTCTCTCCACAACCCAACCCTTCCATTCATCCTCAAGGTAAGCTTCTCTACACTTTTCTCTTGTCTTTAAGTAATTTAGTGTAATAAGTTGGATGATTCAATGGCACCTAAACCCTAGGTAGTGTTTTAGTGCTAATTTTTTTATTTTTTTCTTTCTTTTTCTCCATTAGTTGCTTATTTTGGCCATGATAGATGCTTAACTTGTTGAGTTTTCATTGTGTTTAACTTATGGTAGAGTTTTAGCATGTATTGATGCCTAAACAAAAATTGTTATGGTGAAGTTTGATGGAGGTGCCTAAAAGGCCGTAAAGTAGGAGTGTATTTGTAAAAAAATTGGAGCACTTTGTGCCTTTGTATATTCTGGTGGTGGTAGTATTTGACATGATTAACTTGTGGAAGTTTGTGTGGGGTCTTATATGGCGGAATTGTAGAATTGATAGTGGTGTGAAGACAATAGTGGGGGTTGTCAACTTTGGGCACCTTACTGGTTGGGTATACTGGCCTTGATTGACAAAAGGAAACTGTTTGGTGCCAGCGGGTGGCGAAGTCTGAGTACCCATCCGACTGGCACATGTTAGGATGCACCTGATTGTTATCCTAAATTGCTTGCAGGTACTATGGCCCGAAAGAAGCGTAGGCACTCGGCAAGCACTTCCCAAGTGTCGACGTATGATGCCACCCGATTCCAGTCACAGGAGGCAGAGGACGGGTTTCATGCTAAAGCTACCAAAAGCTTTGTCCCTAAGATTCATATTGACAGGGCTGCCCTCCGTATAGAAAAATCGGACATGTACGAGGAAATCAGACGGAGGGAGATGGAGTTCTTGTTCGAAGAACCTGAAACGGCCAACCCAATGATGGTCCGGGAGTTCTACGCGAACTGCCCGGAACATTTGTGCCGTGCTGTGATTGTGCGGGGCAAAGTGGTAGATGCCTCAATACCGAAGATTCGCCAGGTCTTGCGGCTGCCTCCGTTCACTGGTGACACTGATCATTACCACAACTCCCCAGGGGTCGATTGGGACACTATGATTGAGACAATATGCTCAGGGGACGACCAGACTGGATACAGAATTACATGACACTTCATTCCAAGTCGTTCACACATGAGGCTAAGTGCTAGTTCACCATTATTTGCAGCAGGTTATTGCCCACGAGTAACACGACAGATGTGAACAGCTTACGGGCTCTATTGGTTTGGTGCTTTGTAAACAAGAAGGACTTTGATGTAGCGCAAATCATTGGAGATGAAATGTTTCTCCAGTCCCCTCTGATGTCTAAGGGGTTTTACTACCCCTCACTTGTGACGAGGTTATGTCTGATGGCTAATGTCCCGGCCAATCCTACGGATGGAACTTTGGCCCCAAAAGCACCATTCAGAGCTGCGACGATCAGAGTGGGCAGAGATGCACCCACACCCATTGAGCTTGACGACGAGGATGACGACCCAGCACCCATGGCACCACCCAGGAGATCTTATGATGGAGCCGGATCCTCTTGGCGACCCAAGACTGGGGAGGGATTCTCTAGATCACAGTCCAGCCGACCAATGTTGCCTTCTTTGGAGGAAGAGGTGGCAGATCTTCGCACCTCGGTGGATGGCCTGCATGTACGTTTGGATGCCATGTCTAGACGGCAGGCCAGGTCTGAGAGCCGGATGATGGCCTGGTTCCGAGCTATAGGGAGGGCTTGTAATTTGGACCCCAACACCGTCTCCGACTCCGACTGATGATCAGGGAAGTCTTCTTACCCTTCTGCACTTTATTTGTGTTATGACATGGGGACATGCCATATTCTTTTTGTGTGGGGTGGGAGACTTGATTTAGTAGTGTACTGCTAGTGTATATATGCATTGAGTATGTTGCAGTCCGTATCTCTGTGTTTGAGCATAATTGTTTGTAATTATCTTAGACGTCACCGACTTGGTTCAAGGACGGACACTTGTCGACGGGTCTCTTGAGGGCTTAAGTCGGGTAAAAAAAAACAAAAACAAAAACAATAAAAAACAAAAAAAAAATAGAAAATGTAGGAGACTCTTCCTGAGGACGGACCACTTGGACAGTACTCTTGAGGGAAGTAGTCCACTTAGATTTTTCTTTATTTTATTTTCTTTTTTAGGTAGTGTAGTAATTCCCCCTTGGTTTTCTTTTGACCACGGTTCTTTTCCAAGGGCTTTTCTTGAACTGGGTTAGGTAGATTTTTCTTTAATATTTTTAGGACCCTTAGGACTCTCTTGGATTAAGATGGGTGAGGGCAGGAATGCAACCCGTAATGTACACACCTGCAAATAACCAAAACGAACTTGAGGGTGCGACGTCTAGGCTCGTTTGTAGACTCGTAATTTTATGCCTTAATTTTGCACACCTTGTCTTGCTTGAACGCTCACGTGAGTGTGTTGACAAACTAATTCGGAATGAGTTACGTGCCAAGTGTGTGTGAGGTAATACCTGTATTCTGTGCTTGCATGCGATACCTAGAACTTGCCCGGTGTGTTTGTAAAGCGAAATAGAAGTTGTTTGGTCTTAGAGATGATTTAGGCATTTCTTCGTGTAGCCTGTCTAATTATGAATCCACCTGTACATATTACCATAGTTAACCCCTTCGAGCCTGAAGCTTGTTTCTTTGATAACCTTACAATAACCTACATCCCTGTGTTGAATAGCTTGACTGTTTGAACCTTTACCTCCTAGAAGCACTTGAATTGTTAAAGATCATATAAAAGTCAAAGTGTGGGGTGGTACTGGAGTGGGAAAAGGAAAATCAGGAAAATACTTGAATGGTGCAATGGTTGTTAAAAAAAATTTGAATAATAGAAGAAGGACCTTGTAAATAGGTGGTCCTAAAATATTGAATGGCAAAACAAAAAAGCCAGTTGCACCTAGGAAAGTGGGGGTAGCTTATGAAACAAGTGTGGAAGAATGACTGGGCTGAACATGGAAATTGGAATAAAGGGAACAATTGTATTAAAAGGGCTTAGGGAGGTTAGTCACTATATCCAAATATATCCTACCCGTCCCTTAGCCTACATTATAACCAAATAAAGACCTCTTGATCTTGGACTGAACAACTCGATTAGTAGAGTATTACACTAAGGGCAAACTTATGGTGTATCTGTGTGGCATGTGAATGTTCTTTGCTGAGAGTGAGTGAATTCTTTCTATCTATAGTTCCTTGTTGTTTGATTTTATGTGTGTGGAACTTCTCTCAAAAATGTGATGTGAGGGCATGTGACTCAGGAAGAAAAAGCAAGTTTTCACCTCTGTTAGAGTACCTAGAGTAAGCACGAGTGTGGCATGGCATTAGAGTCTTCATCTGAGGTGTGGCTGTTGCACTGCTTAGGTTGTTCTTTCATAATGGCAGGTGTGACATAAACAGGGTAACTCATCAACGATTTGGCCTAGAAGTGTGGTTCAACTTGCTCGAGGACGAGCAAAGATTTAAGTGTGGGGTGTTGATAATAGGTGAATTAGACTATAATTAGGCCCTAAAGAACCGCATTCTTGTATAGTTTTTATGGTAAAAAGTGATAACAAAATGCTCTGATTAGTGCTTTTCATGCTTTGCAGGCTATATCCAGTAAAAGAAGTCTATGGAGTACTTTTGGGATCAATTACGGAGAAAAAGAGGCCAATCTTACAATATCCACAAAGTGCACCAAGCGAAGGCAGAAAAAACCAGAACTGAAGATGGTCTGCCGCGGTCCCGGCGTAACCGCGGTAGGACCGCGGCAGAACGCTGTTGCGGAGTCTGAGAGGCACTTTGGCCGCGGTCCTGGTGTAACCGCGGTAGGACCACGGCAGGACGCATAAAGTTCAGGGACTTAAGTGCAAAACACGGAATTTTTAGCCCAAAACCCTATATTAAACAATAAAACTCGCCCAAGGGAGGCATGTTATGTTTTAGAGAGTACTTTGGCAAGAAGAACAAGTGTGAGAGATCACCCAAAACATCATATTTCTTATTCTCTTTTATTTTTCTTGCAATTTTCGATTATGAATCTTTTCGTAGTTTATTCCTCCATTGTTATGAGTAGCTAAATACCTTAATCTAAGGTTTTGGTGGAACCCATTGGGGATGACTTGGTTGTTATATTAATATATTTGGATTTTGTTGTTAATCTCTATTTGTTCATCCATGTTTTGATAGTGGTTAGTTGAAAGGGCCCTCGATTTATCCGTTCCTATTCATTATGTATCTACTTGAGAGAGAGTGCATATTTAGGTGATTGTATGAACAACATCACTCCCGGAGTATAGACGAGAGTCATAACCGAGGGTTTAGAGGTTGGATTAGAGATAACGATACCGCGGGTGCAATCTAAGTGAACCGTATTGTGAATCTAGCTAGCGTAGCTTGAGAGAGTGCGTCTAGTAAATTATCATAATTGCTTGAGAAAGATTTATGATAGCTGAAGCGTTCATGATTGATAGAGACAACTAAATCATAGTTATAAGACATATACAACCAAGGAAATTACCAACGGGGGAACCCATTACCTTAGACCTTATTCCAACTGTTTACACATCAAGCATAGTTAATTTTCAGCTGTTAATTACTTTCAGTCTTTAGTTGTTAGAAAAATCAACAATTGTGAATCAAAAAGTTTGGGGAAACAGATTGTGCGAATTTATTAAATCTGACAATAGTAATTGATAGGTTAATTCTCTGTGGTTCGACTCTGGGCATAAATACTCAGATTATATTTGCAACGCCCGCGTAGTCTTTTGTGAGACTCAGTTGAGCGTGATCAGCACACAGCATCCATAACAATAAAATAAGCCCGGCAAGGGCATACAATATCATAACATGAATACAGTATACTCATACAACCACCTCCAACTAAAAACATTGCAGTGTCCTCACTACACAATATCAAATATAAAGCACAAACAGTTTGAGGGTCTCCCAGAGGTCTGCATCAGACTAGCAAACTGTGGAAGGATGGTCGATCAATGCTGTGCATCGCTCGTGGCCTCATCATCATCAGTCTCATCATCCTCATCATCATCACCACCATCACCAGCATCTTCTGATATGAAGGAATATTCCTTTCTATCATCTTTGTCTGCCATTGGTATCTTCTTATCTGGGTTTCCCTATTTGAAGATGGCCTTTATGCCTCTCCACATTTTGATCATGAACTTTCTCTTCTTCTTGTTCTTCTTCTTCTCCTTCTCAAAGTCGGACTGGAGATCTACATGCGCCTTGGCCAAGGTGCTGTAGGCTGTCTCAAGTCTAGTCACTAATGCTGCCATCTTCTCATGAGAATCTTTCTCGCTCTTTTGCGCATCTAAGTAACTCTTCATTTCTTCCCTGGAGAAGTATGATGGCCCAGGCTGGGAGGATGAAGGCCCACTCGGAAGCTGTGACACTAACTCCCGAATAGATGCAAGCTCGGAGTTTAGCACCCCAAATGGTCCCTCAGGTGCAGCTGCCTGTGATGAAGACTCTGGACCGATAATAGAAGTGGTGACCTTTCTTTTCTTGCTCTGGACTGCACTACCCTCTCCTGTCACTCTCAGTGGGTGAAAAGGGTTGTCATCGGGTAGCCATCGATCGATGCTACACACCTCAACCTCTGCTCTTGTGCATAGCTGTGTGATCAGTGAAGGGAACATCATCCCTGCATCCCTGTCTCGCAGATATTCCCTCAGCTCCTGCAGGATATAGTACCCGATGTTGATACCCAATTTTTCCCTATGTATTTTTATACACAAGATACTTTCAAAATAGCATGTATATGCATATATAAGCATGCCCAAGTGTTTTGGTATTTTTCCTAATTTTTAAAAGGTTTTAAAATCAATTTATTGCCCATTTTAGCAGTACAAAAATCAATAATTACTCCAAAACTATCAATTTTGGTGAATAATTTATTTTATTCTTATATTTATACCAAAATATAGTTAAGGTATTTTTTTATATTTTTACAAATTTGTTTGGTATTTAAAAGACTAAATTGCATATAATTGCAATTTTAGCCTATTTTAATATTACTAGCATTTCATAATTATAAAATTGGTTCCAGTATTTTTAAATTAATATTTATATATTATTTACTGGCTCAGTACTTTTAATTTGTTTTTAAAATTATTATTACTATTTTTTATAAAAAGAAAAATGAAAATTGGCTATTTAACATTTAGCCCCATTTCATTTCAATTACACCCTACTTTATATTTCAATTTTAACCCTAATTGACCCAATCCTAACCCCAACTAGACCAACCCAATTTCATTTTTACCCGGCCCCCGACCGAATTTAAAAATCTGCCCGGTTCCTATTATTGATCCAGGCCGTTGATCATTTTGATCAACGACCATAATTCCCCCCCCCCCTAGCATTTTTAACCCCAATCGACCTACCCTAATCCCTCATTTCATTCTGATATCCGCCTTTGAAATCCTTTCGTCTCTCAAACTCTCTCAACGGTTATTCGAAACCCTAATCGTCTCCTACCATTTTCAACCACCACTCCACCGGAATCCATGGTTTCTCAGGCCATGGATAGTCTATACTCACCCCTCTCCACCATTAAACCTTGGGTGTTCGAGGTTTTGAAGTCTGACTTCGATGGTTCTCTTTCAGATCTTCTGAGATCTTTGGTTCCATGGCCTCTCCGGCCTTTGCTCCGGCATATTCAAGCATTATGAGCCTTTCCTGACCTCTTCGACTCAGGATCTGACTTTCTTCCAAGCCTTTCTCATTTCTAGGGTTTCTCTGAAACCCTAAGCTGTTCGAGGTTTTTCCTTGTTCATTTTCTTAGATCTATGATATGTCTGTGTTCTACTGAACTTTTAAAACGTTTTCCCCAAAGTTTCCTTTCAAGATCGTTTGTCTTCGATTTAGGGTCTCTGAAAGGTTTTTCAAAACATCTTTCTGATTCTTTCTGTTCTGTTCTTTATGTGTGTTTGTCTGTGTTATGCTCGTATGTTTTCTTTTCCACCACACATGTGTTTGCTCTTCTGTTTTTCTTTCTATTATACATGATTCTTCTATACCTTTGTATTCTACTGTGCCTCTAGACTAGGCTCGCATGATTATCTCTGCTATGTTTTCCTACATGATTTCTATTGTACGTGTTTCCTGCTGAGTTCTTTAATTTTGTTTGCTTTACTGGACTTTGTTCGAGTTTTGCTAAACATGTTTCATCTACTGCTTCTTAAGTTTGTATCACTCCTTCTCTTCTGAACTTGTTTAAGTTCCAAGTCTTCTTAAAACATGTTCGTCATGCTTTAAATCAGTTTTCTTTCCTTGTTGTTTCAAACTTGCTATCATATCTGTTTGTTTCTCATGAGGCTCTGAAACAGGCCTCTGAGCCTTCATCAGTGGCTTGCCTTCTCATCTCTATGTCTGATTCGATTTGAAACCCTAGGATTTGGGGGTTTCTTTGGCAAGCTTGATTTTATGTTAGGGTTAGCGTTCTACTTTGGAACCCCAGACTATCAGACTCTTTCTAAGTACTATGAACTGAATATGAAACTCTTTGCTTATGACTCTGAACCTTTCCATGCCTGTCTTTTCTAATTAGTATGACAACTCCTTTTGTTTGATATTTGTGTGCTTTATATATGAGAAATTCTTCCTTCAAAAAGGTTTTGACAACTAATTGATTGATTTCGAAATCCTTTTAATAATGTCTGACTGATTGCTATTGATTTTCTTTAATTGAACCCTCTTTACCTTTTCCTGACTTGGTTCATTCGAACAAAGCCTATAATTTTGATTTCCCTGGCTATTTGATTGATTCTCTTTCCTTATTTTTCACAAGCCGTGTACCACTAAACTTTTTACTTAAATGACTCCTGTGTATTTACCCTTCTTGTGCTACTTTGAAAAGTTTTTAATCAAATTTTTTTCCTTAATTGTCTTCTACCCGTTTGAAATCAGAATCCCTTAACTGAAGGGAGATTCTGTGTGATTAATTGCAAACTATTCCCTTACCTTTTCTTACTTGTTTCTGCACTATGAAAGGGTCACGACCCTTCTGCACTTAGACCACCTTGAACCTTCAGTTCAACACCTTCAACTTACATTACTTACACACTTCGAATTGCATACTCTTACACACACACTCTCAATCACAATACTCTTTCAATTTTCTAATCTCTTCTGAAATCTTTTGTACTATTTGCTTGCAATTTGGCTTACAAGACTTCTGCTTTCACTTATTTGTTTCCTTTATGTCCTAATTTTGATTCCAGCATCATCCCTATGTGTTTACTTTATAGTTTCAGCATTCTTGTCTACTTTGTTGTTCATGTTCTGTATTGAATATGCTACTCTCTCTTTGCATCTGCTGTTTGTTGTGAGTTCCCCATACCCCTACTCCCTTCTATGTGTTTGAGTTAAGGTTCATGGCCTGGCAGTATCCAAATTGATGCTTAGGTCTGAACCTGATCCTCAATGGATCCTAACTCCCAAAATGTGGCTAACAGGCTGGGCAGGGGTGTGCCAGCATCCCTAATTGCTGGGCATGACCACCAGCCTGCCATGGCCTTCCCTAACTCCCTCTCTATGAACTTGCACTCACTCTTAGACTCTAAGTTCTGCCCCCCTCCTATGAGCCTTGCCTTAGGACCTTGAGTTCCCTCTGAACTTGGACATTTGAATGCTGGCCCTTCCACACTGCACTATAATCTGATTCTGCAATGTATTTGGGGTGTAAGCACTGCCCGGAGTCCACTTGAGGCTCTTGGGAACTTTGACACATCCCAAATAAGAGAAAGGCTTTGGAAATCTGATCTTTGGAAGTTGGTTTATCTCATATTTAAGACCTGGGGTCTGAATTAGGCTCTCCTTGGTTGGAATCTTTAATTTCTGATGTAATTTTATTTTTTCTTAATTCATTCGGGCTTGTAATAATCTGTAATAACTTATGGAGTTTTAGTGTGTTACACCCCGCAATATTACGTCAATATTACGTCCCGCAATATTATATTACGACAATATTATAGTCTGCAGTAATATGTTACGATGATGTCACCACGTAGTATTACGTTACAGTGATGTCACGCTTTGCAGTAATAAGTTACAACGATGTTGCACCCTACAGTAATTTACGTTGAATTGGTCGTAAGGTAATTGACATCAGTCCAAGGAAAAGATTATTTGGGGATTATAAGGATTATAAGTGATGAGTAGATTCATGAAGGTGAAAGGGGGAGAAAGTCAAAGAAAACAAATTTTGTCGAAGTTTGGCACGTTGGAGTAAAATACGGCCCAAGCTAAAATACCCGGTATTTATGGACTAGTACCATACAAGGCACCACATGGCCATGACAGAAAGATGTATAAGGTATGTGAAAGGTGGATAATATTTTAAGTAAGTGGGAATAATTCTCAATTTTTCAATTGATTAATTACCGGGTAACGGGACATTACCCGGTTAATTAATAAGTGGATAAAAACTTTATAATTATCCTCTCCAAAAACGTGGCAGCATACCCTATTACTTGTAATGTGACTATTAAGTCTTACATAGGTGGCAAATTTAGAGGATTAAGTGGTCTTACTCATCTACCATGTGGGCCACACCTACTAAAGACTTTTTACAATTAGTAAGATGTTACATACAATCTTACTTGGAGTTTCTAAAGGCTTAAACATCAGATTCCATCTTACTATGAGTTTCTAAACATGAGAAGCCATTTTTATTATGAGTTTCTAAAGACTTAAATGTGAGTTTATTAAGGCTTAACGTGAGTTTCTTCAAATGAGTTCATCTGTGCATTAAAAATCAAATGGAATCTCTTATAGAGAGTGGTGGCCGTGACTTCTTCAAATAGCAAAACAATTCCATGCAAAGATTAGACAACGTTGTTTTTTGATTTTGTAAAGCATGAATTGCAAATTCTAAGAGAATCGGCCCGGGTATGTTAAGGCTATCCCTTCTTTATTTTGGCATGATCCATACGATACGAACGAAACGTGCAAATGCACAAACTCCATATATGACTCTATTCACAGAAGTATTAGAAGTGCCTTTTTTCTTGAATTTCCATATGTATTATTATTCCATCGTCTGTTCATGGGTCTCAGAAAATACGTAAGATGNGGTATAATGGTCTTATGACGTATCGTAGAGTATTTTGTTATTATATCTCATATGCATTTCATGCATTTATACAAGTACATTGACCCATAACTCAGACGGCGTTATATACGCGTATATATGTATGTATATATATATGTATATGGGATATGGGAAAAGGTTACGACGTTATATACGCACCACCACCTGATCAGCTGGTATATGATGATGATGTTGCCCACAGAAGCTGAAATATGATTCAAACGACGTTATATACGCATATACGGGTATGTATTCAAATGGTGTTATATACGCATATATATTTATGTATTCAAACGGCGTTATATACGCGTATATATGTATGTATATATATGTATATGAGATATAGGAAAGTTTATGACGTTATATACGCACCACCACCTGATCAGCTGGTATACGATGATGATTTTGCCCACAGTGGCCTATATGATATGATGGGATGCCCTCAGAGGCTATGATGTTATGAAACATGTACCTATGCACGACATGACGTTCATACGCATATGCATGACGCTAAAGGTAATTTATGATTTACAAAGTTATTCAAACTTACAGGTTGAGTCATGTACTCTATATTTCTTCCATGTCTTGTATGTATCTATTTATGTGCCTTACATACTCGGTACATTATTCGTACTGACGTCCCTTTTGCCTGGGGACGCTGCGTTTCATGCCCGCAGGTCCTGATAGACAAGTCGAGAGCCCTCCAAGTAGGCTATCAGCTCAGCGGAAGATGTTGGTGCGCTCCATTTGCTTCGAAGTTGCGTATTTGGTTAGTATGATTTAGACGTCTATTGTTTGGTTTGGCGGGACTCTGTCCCGACCTTTGTGACACTTATGTACTCTTAGAGGCTTGTAGACTATGTCTTGTACATGAAAGATTTTACGGCCTTGTCGGCCGATGTCTTGAGTTTATGACTAATCATGTTGGCCTACTGGAGCCGTATGTCATGTGTATATGATAATTTAATAAGAAAGATAAGTTACGTTGGTACTCGGTTGAGTAAGGTACCGGGTGCCCGTCGCGGCCCATCGGTTTGGGTCGTGAAAAAGTGGTATCAGAGCAGTTCTGTCCTAGGGAGTCTACAAGCCGTGTCTAGTAGAGTCTTGTTTATGGGTGTGTCGTGCACCATACTTATAAGCAGGAGGCTACAGGGCATTTAGGATTGTCACTCTTTCTTCTTACTCTAGATCGTGTGGTAGAGCTCACTTATAAGAATTCAAATTCTGAAATTTCGTAATAAGACGATACCTATATTCGGAAAAAAAGGGTTGGAAAGAGAAATGGTTATGGAAGCGCTGAGTCAGAGGAACTGGATTTTTGTATGATGCCTACGATAAGTAAATATGAGGTCTTTAGCAGATCATGGGTGTACTGAAAGGTGTAAGCTTCCTGATAAGAAGCCTTAAGGCAAGAATGCCTATCCATCTTTATGGTGAAAGGCAATGAGAGATTAAGAAGACAAGTACAAGTTTCAGCAACTAAAAGAAGCAAGATGAAGAAGGGTACGAGGCGCCCAGTTAACACAGGTTAACAATGTTTATAATTGAGGCAGAGGAATATAAGCTTTTTGAGTTACCTTCAACAGTAACAGATGTACGTATAATCGGCCACAGCCTTTGTTTTGTTGTGTGAAGAAACTAAAAAACTTGCGAAGCACGCACCTCAATCTATTCCAGATATACCGTATGGGGGTTAACAAAAGTAGTATAAGAAGATATGATGGATGAATTGATTTTGTCAGTTGACATTTCCGAAGGATATTGCAAATGCGCTAATAGATCTCTTTATGAGACACATAGATGGTGCACTCTAAAATAGTGCAGCCAAATATGAGTACTACAAAGCACGCACTATAAGCCTTGGAGGGATAAATATTACCTTAGTGTGGCTCGCGTCCCTAGTAAAGCGAAAATGTTAAGCAACTTGAAGAGCCACTAGATGGAGCAAAGGAAAGCTAAAAGCGAAAGAATGTTGTATTGAAGTTTTCATCAGGAAAAGGGATATGCAGAAATATTAGCAGAATAATGAGAAGAGACATAAGGAAGCATTATGAATAAGATGTGATACATGGATAAAAATGGTGGAGCGTTACAGAACCTATAGTCAAATGAAGGAAGAGACGAAAGGTGATGGGCCTTAAGACAACAAAAGAGTATAGGCCATAAGGTTATATCCTCATTTCGAGAAATAAGTTCGTAACTCCAATGCGACTACCAGAAGGGAGAGTTAATCCCCAAAGTAATAGAAATCAGTATGGGCTGGTAAACAAGATAAACTAAATATGAATTAGGGACTGAATGAATTGAAAGTACTCGACATCATGGTAATTTCAGAGTTTGTTCTGGCGGTAATAGAATGGACCACAGAAGAAGATTCATGATGAATTCAGAGAATGGTCATTCAGGGAGACGCTTCCCTAAAGCAAGCAATGTGAGCAAAGTTAAGCTTAAGGGAATGTATGTGCCAGTTACGTTAAGTGTCACCCTCGCGAGTAAGGGGATTTGTCATCCTTGGTACAGAAGGATTACCGCAAAGTAAGTAAGGAACATTGATGTTGAGAAACGACTCCAAAGATGAAGAGGTAAAAACATCTATAGGTAGATCCTCATGGCTTCAGCTTTTAGTACATCCCTAAAGGGGGGAATATGGAGTGATGTGGCATTAAGTTAAAACTAAGTGATTCTAGTGACTATGGAATGGTAAAGGAAGAATGCGATAAATGAAAGAGTAATGAGATGGCACTTATCCAAATCTTATAGATACGCTACAATTCAAGAATATTGTGCAAGCACGACGTCAAAGAGAGGGAGTAAAGGTTTCTGCCCGAGCTGTTATTAGTAAATATGGAGGCAGTGTGAGACGTAAGATAAGACAAAGAAAATAACCCAAGAAAGATTACGAGAAAAATTGATACGAGAATGGGCCAACGAGTAGTTAGTAATTGGTCAGGAAGATCCCAATTATGGCTAAATAGGAGATTACAGACGAGTCATCAGATCGTTTAAGATAAACATAGTATAACCCAACATGGAGAGTTCAGCCTCGAAGAATATCATTATAATACTTGAGATATATTCAAACAAGAGTCGGGGTAGTTAAAGATACATATGAATGTTACGGGGATAAAAGAAAGTGCCACTGGGAAAGCAGTCAAAATATCAGTTCAGAAGCAACCCTACAAGCACACGAGTGTAAACTACGGATAATTATAGGCAAGAAAGGACATCCAAATAAAAAAAAGCATTCGGAGTAGTTAGCTCACAGCTTTACGAGAGTCAAGGGTTCTCCCTAAGTACTACAACGAAAGACTAGCTGAGGAGATAAGAAAGAAGGCTTCAACCTAAGCACAACAACCTAAAGAGGAAATGGTTGTGTAACAACAATCTCGCAACAACTTTGTAAGCATTCCAAAGGAAAGTGGCATCTACCATGGCTAATGAACGGGAAGTAAGAATTAAAGGTAATATTCGAGATCATATGAGTTGCATGAAAACTCTGGCAAGTGTGGGCACTAAGATAAGCTAAGTATGGACGCAACAAGGGGGCAGCAAGACCAGGAAAAGTAATAGCTTACGCTAAAAGAAAGCTAAGACGGAACGAAAGAATTATCTGATCAATGATCCAGAGTTAGTACGTTATGGATACACTCAAGATTATGGAACATTATCCAGGCAGCATATTTGTTGAAAATCATACAGCCATAGAAGACTCCGCTATAAGTTAAAAGAAAGAATTGAGCCCAGGGCATAGACAAAGGATTGAATTGTTAAAAGACTGTATCTTGGATATTCCATAATGACCATTAAAGGCTAAGGTAATAACTGATACCATGAGCCACGGATCGGAAGATAGCTTAAGCCTACGTAAAGGTTGATCAGGAGGAAGAGGAAACTAAAGAATTACATCACCTAAGTAAATCAGGAGTCTGATTATTGGACCTAGAAAATTTATAGAAGTGTGCTTGAGAACATGACAGAATCGCTTTTAATATCAGACGTTCAAGAGAAATAACACAGTGACCATAATCTATAATGGCTCTACAAGGAAGCCAGTTAGAAGAAGTACCATCCTCATAAGAAGTCAGTACGAAGCTCCTACCGGATTATGTATGTACCAGAGGTGCGAGTATTATTATAGAGCTTCAAGTTATGGACGTGAATTACGCCTAGGTGGAAGGGAGGTTATGAAAGAGATAGAAGATACGATACGAGATTTTAAGGTAAGTAAGGTAAAGGTGAACAATGTACGAGATACCTAAAGGCAGAAGATCATGAATAGTCCATACTTCAGATAGAAGGCTATAAGCACGGGAACCCAATAACCGGAAATGATAGCGGCATCGTCAGCGGCATGTCTTCCAACCTATGGTTTCTAAGTACTGAGAGATCTAGTTAAGAGAATAGAGAAGAGTTGGAGACGATGTGATGTATCGCTTGACATTCCAGAATAACATAAGGAAAATTATGGTGCAAGCAAGTTGAAGGAAAGTTGCGAGTATTATATATGGATATGTATAGGTCGCAAGCTAAAGTATGGTGGAGCGACAAAGTTTTAAGGAAACATGAGTAAGGATGAGGAAAGGCAAGTGAAAAGGTGACGAGAATGGATAAGTCCTCAGGATTAAGTCCATGGAAACAAGAGAGATAATGGTTTCTCTAAGTTATTGAATGTTCAGTATAGCCTGGATGAACTCAGAGGAGTCTAAAGACAAG
>NC_031999.1:19621099-19623073 GCF_001879085.1 Nicotiana attenuata
CATTCTTAAGACGAACGGTAATGAAGGAGCATTGAAGGATTGAGATTTATACCTAAAGGATAGGCAACAAAAGTAACTGGGAGCTTGGTAAGCGTACCTCAGTAAAGGTAGGTTGAAGCGAAAATTATGGTAAATGCAGTAAAGTCATGTGAATGGGTAACCAGATATATGAAATAAGATATGGCCATATTCGCAAGTTCTACAAAGTATCGAGCAAAGGACTTTAGTATACCCATAGAGGCCCAGAGAGGTATCCTATTAAGCCTTGTATTTACAAAGTAAGGCTTACAAATTAACTAAAAGATAAAAGGAAAAATAAAGAAAGATGAATCTCATAAGTGCACCTACAAAGCCAGGGTCATACAGGCCGCATGACAAGAGGTAACAGAAGTTGCAAGATTAGGAAGATTTCGACCACATGTCATGATATGAGCAAAAAGACTAAAGGAGGGAAATACCCTACACTTTGGATTTGTTCACAGAGCAACTGCTTAGGTGGCAAGAAAAGTATTAAGGTATTCACAAGAGCTATAAGTTACGAAAATGATAAGAGCATCAACCAACATTCGAGGACGAATGTTCCAAAGGGGGGAATGATGTTACACCCCGCAATATTACGTCAATATTACGTCCCGCAATATTATATTACGATAATATTATATTCTGCAGTAATATGTTACGATGATGTCACCATGTAGTATTACGTTACAGTGATGTCACGCTTTGCAGTAATAAATTACAACGATGTTGCACCCTGCAGTAATTTACGTTGAATTTGTCGTAAGGTAATTGACATCAGTCCAAGGAAAAGATTATTTGGGGATTATAAGGATTATAAGTGATGAGTAGATTCATGAAGGTGAAAGGGGGAGCAAGTCAAAGAAAACAAATTTTGTCAAAGTTTGGCACGTTGGGGTAAAATACGGCCCGAGCTAAAATATCCGGTATTTATGGACTAGTACCATACAAGGTACCACATGGCCATGATAGAAAGATGTATAAGGTATGTGAAAGGTGGGTAATATTTTTAGTAAGTGGGAATAATTCTCAATTTTACGGGTAATTGGTTAATTACCGGGTAACGGGACATTACCCGGTTAATTGATAAGTGGATAAAAACTTTATAATTATCCTCTCCAAAAACGTAGAAGCATACCCTATTACTTGTAGTGTGACTATTAAGTCTTACATAGGTGGCAAAATTAGAGGATTAAGTGGTCTTACTCATCTACCATGTGGGCCACACCTACTAAAGACTTTTTACAATTAGTAAGATGTTACATACCATCTTACTTGGAGTTTCTAAAGGCTTAAACATCAGGTTCCATCTTACTATGAGTTTCTAAACATGAGAAGCCATTTTTATTATGAGTTTCTAAAGACTTAAATGTGAGTTTATTAAGGCTTAACGTGAGTTTCTTCAAATGAGTTCATCTGTGCATTAAAAATCAAATGGAATCTCTTATAGAGAGTGGTGGCCGTGAGTTCTTCAAATAGCAAAACAATTCCATCCAAAGATTAGACAACGTTGTTTGTTGATTCTGTAAAGCATGAATTGCAAATTCTAAGAGAATCAGCCCGGGTATGTTAAGGCTATTCCTTCTTTATTTTGGCATGATCCATACGATACGAACGAAACGTGCAAATGGACAAACTCCATATATGACTCTATTCACAGAAGTATTAGAAGTGCCTTTGTTCTTGAATTTCCATATGTATTATTATTCCATCGTCTGTTCATGGGTCTCACAAAATACGTAAGATGATGTTATGATATTAATCAAAGGTATAATGGTCTTATGACGTATCGAGAGATTTTGTTATTATATTTCATATGCATTTCATGCATTTATACATGTACATTGACCCATGACTCAAACGGCGTTATATACGCGTATATATGTATGTATATATATATATATATATATATATATATATATATATATATATATATATATATATATATATGTATAT
>NC_031999.1:19623088-19676500 GCF_001879085.1 Nicotiana attenuata
TATATATATGTATATGGGATATGGGAAAAGGTTACGACGTTATATACGCACCACCACCTGATCAACTGGTATATGATGATGATGTTGCCCACAGAGGCTGAAATATGATTCAAACGGCGTTATATACGCATATACGGGTATGTATTCAAATGGCGTTATATACGCATATATATTTATGTATTCAAACGGCGTGATATACGCGTATATATGTATGTATATATATGTATATGGGATATGGGAAAGGTTATGGCGTTATATACGCACCACCACCTGATCAGCTGGTATACGATGATGATTTTGCCCACAGTGGCCTATATGATATGATGGGATGCCCTAAGAGGCTATGATGTTATGAAACATGTACCTATGCACGACATGACGTTCATACGCATATGCATGACGCTAAAGGTAATTTATGATTTACAAAGTTATTCAGACTTACAGGTTGAGCCATGTACTCTATATTTCTTCCATGTCTTGTATGTATCTATTTATGTGCCTTACATACTCGGTACATTATTCGTACTGACGTCCCTTTTGCCTGGGGACGTTGCGTTTCATGCCCGCAGGTCTTGATAGACAGGTCGAGAGCCCTCCAAGTAGGTTATCAGCTCAGCGGAAGATGTTGGTGCGCTCCATTTGCTTCGGAGTTGCGTATTTGGTTAGTATGATTTAGATGTCTATTATTTGGTTTGGCGGGACTCTGTCCCGACCTTTGTGACACTTATGTACTCTTAGAGGCTTGTAGACATATGTCTTGTACGTGAAAGATTTTACGGCCTTGTCGGCCAATGTCTTGAGTTTATGAATAATCATGTTGGCCTATTAGAGCCGTATGTCATGTGTATATGATAATGTAATAAGAAAGATACGTTATGTTGGTACTCGGTTGAGTAAGGTACCGGGTGCCCGTCGCGGCCCATCGGTTTGGGTCGTGACATAGTGAAAAGGGGAGGGTCATTCATGTATGTATACAGGTAGAAACCATGATCCTAGGTATTTATTCCTGCTTTTCACGTATGCATCTGCATATAGAAATCCTGCTTATAAGTTTCTGCACTTATGCATCTGCATATAGAAATCCTTCTTATAAGTTTCTGCACTTATGCATCTGCATATAGAAATCCTACTTATAAGTTTCTGCACTTCTGCACATCATATAGAAATCGTGTCTATATGTTTCTGCATTTCTGCATATAGAAATCATGTCTATAAGTTTCTGCACTTCTGCATATAGAAATCATGATTGTAGATCTTCTGCACTTCTGCATATACATTTGTCATTAGGCAAACAGTCTATAGGTTAAAACATAATCAAGTTGCATCCTAGATACCATGCCTATAGGATTTCTGCATTCTGATAATCATTTTAAAATCAATAACGCTTAGAAATCATGCCTATAGGAGTAACCGTTTGGATCTGATTCGTCTATTTTATCTACAAGTCTAAAATCAGTAGTAATGTCGCTTAATATCTGCAGAATTTACTTTTGTTTTCTAAAATCAGTAATCCTTCTTTAAAATCAGTACGCTTTTCGCATTATTAGATATCATGCCAATAGGTCTCACCTAGGCAAGCCACCAGGTAATTAATTAATTGCAACAGTCTTTGATAATTACAACCAGTAGGCAGGCCTAATTCGGACTTCTTATCTGAAAATATGTGATAAATTAACCTGCCTTAACGCTTTAAGTTTAATTCAGACCATAGCCAGTATATGTAAGTCATGCTAAACAATTTGCTTCTTTAAGTGAGGAGGCCTGTTTGAGCCTTTAAACTGCTATGTGTTTCCCTTTAACTGCTTTATGTGTTTTGTTTGTCGCATTAGAATTTTGTCCTTTTAAACTCTGAAAAAGCCCAATTTCCTTCCCTTTTTAGGACTACTAGTTCCAAATGCCTCCGGGACTGATAGAATTGGGATGGGTAATAGCATGCAATAAGTAATGATACTATTCCGCGCTTTAATACCTTAACGGGGTGGGAAATGGTAGATATGGATATGATGACCGGTGCGCTAATACCTCATGTAGCCCCTCTTCTGAGGAGTGATTACCGGGTATTGCATTGATGTGATCTATATTGTTCATAAACCTAGGACCCCCTTCCCTTTTACTTGTTTATATTTATTTTCAGAATTGTTCAAACTATTTCTTAAAATTTCTGCTTTCTTTATTTATTTCAAACTTTCAATTTACTTGCAATATTATGTGAAACCCCCCTTCTATTTGAGACCTTTATTTGCTTACTTGTTGTTTAAAGTCACAATTGTAACATGGCCGGGAACCACACTAGTGGATCCTAAGGGGTGCCTAACACTTTCCCCTCGGGATAATTTCTAGCCCATACCCAAACTCTGGTTCTTCAACTCAAACCCTTCTTAGTGTCCTAATGCACTTTAATCATTAGGTGGCGACTCTTCAAATTCAAAAACCCAATTCCCAAAAGGAAACGAGTTGTCCTCCCAAATGTCATAAACCCAATTTCGCAAGAAAAAGGGGGTGCGACACCCGACATTCACAGGAATGTCGTCCAGGATGCATGCAATGATCATGCCCTGGTGTAGGAAACGTCTGAGACGTTTCCACAAGGAGACACCCTGTTGCAAAGGATGTACAACCATATTTTCGCTTCAGCAGTGAAGTCCATTGATCTCAAACCTTTTCTCCGCTTACCCCATTTGGCTCTCAAGCTTGGAGGGAAGAGTTTGGAGACAAGCCACTCCCTGTTGTCACAATGATATCTCTCTTGCACCGGCTCTGTTGGATAGTTTTGAATCCCAAGAGTGTTATTTATTTGTTCTATCCCAAACCTTACCAATTTTCCTCTGATGACGATTTGTGGGTTGGCAAAATCTGTGCGCCTGAGGTTGGCGTAGAATTCACAAACCCACTCCTCATTAGCTTTGCATGGAGTGGGAATGAAACATGACCATTCGGATGTATGGAGACAGGCATAGAAATCGGGGAGCTTCTCGGCCAATTTTTCTTCGTGGATCCCCTTTTAAAGCACTATCCTTTTTTGACGAGTTCGTCCAAATATCTACGCTGACAGTCAGCTGACATGAAGCGGGATTCATCATATGGTTCCTCAACCTCCTCCTCAATTTCATGTTGGTGTTGAGCATTTTCATCCATGTTCGGGTCCATTTTCACTCAAAGTACCTTCACAAAATCAAAACAAAGTCAGTCGGGCGATATAATCATGTTAATCAATTCAAAATACTGCAATTAGGCCAAAGAATCCAGTTGAATGGGCCCGGGAAGGCCCTGATGCAAAGCTACTGGAATTGTGCAATCTGCCTAGTTTTCGCATCTGCGGAAAACAAGCCGCAGGAGCCGTTCCGCTTCTGGGGAAATTTTACCGCATCTGCGGAAATTCTACCGCAGGAGCGGTTCCGCTTCTGCGGAAAACTCACCGCATCTGAGGTTTCTCGGCTTGGCCAAAAATTGCACCTGCGGAAAATCATCGCAGGTGCGATACCGCATCCGCGAAACACTGACTGCATTTACGGTATTTGTCAAGTTGTTCAACTGCCCATATTTTTTTTGATTGTGTCGAACATCTTGCAAGCAATTTAAAATGGCCTCTTCTTCACACAAATTGGTTACTCAGAATTCCCACAAGTTCGTTCATAATATACAACACACACATTTACACTCAACCAATTTTTCTCACCCTATTTTCACACATATCATAGGGGAATGGGGAATATAGTCATGGTAGGCCTTAAGCACAGAAGAGGGAGAGAAGAGAAAACAAAGGGAGAGAGGAGTAGAAGAAAATACCTGATTATCGTGTGAGTGTAGTAGAATTCACAAGCAATGGAGGTTTTGGAGTGTTAGAGATGGGGGAGTTTAGGGATGGGAGGAGCAGTATGCAGAATATACCTGTGAAGGAATGTCACAAACCGGATTTCCCACCTTCGGGAGTCGTGATGGCACCTACTAATAGGAGCTAGGCAAGCCAACTTAACTTACTTATTTTAGCAAATATCGACCATTCAATCAAAACAAAGCATAATATGAATAAGCGGAAGTCTCAAATATAATTAACTGAAAGAAATGCGGAAGTTTAACAAAATCCTCTACCCAAGACTGGTGTCACAATACTCACGAACGTCTAGAGAATACTAAATACAAGGTTTGAATGAAACATAAAACTGTCTGCCTCGGTACAAGATGATAACAAACTGAGTAAAATAGAAAGGGACTCTGGGCCTGCGGACATCAGCAAGGCTACCTCGAATGTCCCTGGACTGAAGTCAGCTCCCAATCAACTACTGCTGTCCAAAAGCTGCTCCGGCTCCGTGATCTGTGCAAAAGAGCACAGAAGTGTAGCATCAGCACAACCGACCCCATGTGCTGGTAAGTGCCTGGCCTAACCCCGGCGAAGTAGTGACGAGGCTAGACCGAACTACCAAACAAACCTGTGCAGTTCAATATATATTTGCAATAGAAAAGAATACAGAAATTAACCAGTCAAGAGGGAGGGGAGCATGCTATGGGGGCTATAACAGTTCAGATCTAAAATCAAATAATAATGACGAAACTGTACAACTACAATATCCACAAGAATAGGAAGGATCAACAAATTGCACGGCACCATCCTTCGTGCTTTTACTCTCGTTCTCACCAAAACAATCATATAAAGTACACGGCATCACCCTTCGTGCTTTACCTCACAAAATGATGGCACGGAATGACCCTTCGTGCATAAACACTCATATCATGGCACGGAATGTTCCTTCGTGCATTATTAGTCATATCATGGCACGGAATGTTCCTTCGTGCGTTAGTATTCATATCACAATCGTGCACGGCATCACCCTTCGTGCTCTATCACTCTTCCTCACCCAAACAACAATCACAAATAATGGGGCGAGGGAATAGACAAACAGAAATAGGAATCCCGGCAAGGGAACACTAACAACAAGTTCAATATCCCGGCAAGGGAGAAAAGCCAACCAAACAGCAAAGCATCCCGGCAAGGGAATAACCAATGACTCATTAGCTTTCTTTCATTTCTTACTTCATATCTTACTTATCACTTGAGCCAATGCTCTAAAGAATTCATAATCTCATATACCTTTTCAATTCGTATCACAACCGAGCCAATACTCCACGAAAAATCAAATGATCATAATGTCTTTCACATGTTCTTTACAATATATAGAAATCCCCAATTAAACATGGAATTCACAACAAAATCATGATAATCACATTTTAAGGACTCACGGTCATGCTAGACACCAATGTATAGATACTCGTCACCATGCCTATACACCGTACTCGACAATTAGCAAGTAGCAAACAAGACTCAACTCTTATTCCCTCAAGCTAAGGTTAGACCGAACACTTACCTCAACTTCCACAGCTAAATCAATCCACAACGACCGCCTTCCCTCTCGAATTCGGCTCCAACTCAATCAAATCTATGAAATAACGACGTTACAACATTAATATAAGCTAAACAAATCAAACTCAATGCCTAAATATAGTTTTCTAAGCTTTCTTCCCAAAATTCCAAAAAAATCGACCCCGGGCCCGCTTGGTCGAAACACAAGGTTCGGACCAAATTCATATCACCCATTCCCCAACGAGCCCGAATATACAATTTGTTTTCAAATTCGACCCCAAAACGAGGTCTAAATCAAAGAAAATTGAAAGCCCTAACTCTACCCTTTTCCCCCAATTTCAACCCTAGATTACATGTTTTAGACCTAGGATTTCAATAGATGATGATAGAAAATGAAGAAAACGAGTTAGATAATACTTACCCAACAAGATTTGGTGAATAATTGCTCTAAAAGTCGCCTAGGGGCTGTGGAGAAGAAGAGCTCGTGTGAATTTTTGAATAAAACCCGTCACTGTTATGTTTTAGGCATTTAAAAGAACTGGGCAAAAATGCCCTATGCGATCGCAGAAGAGGGATTGCGATCGCATAGGGTCAGGTTTGGTAAGCTCTGCGATCGCGGAAGTAGAGTTGCGAACGCATAGAAGAAAAAATGTGGGCTGAGCTTTGTACAATGCGATCGCGGAGAGAAGAATGCGATCGCATAGAAGGATTTCCGAACCTCGGCAATTTGCCCTATGCGATTGCGGCCTGTCCTATGCGATCGCATAGAAGGAATAACTGGACAACTGACAGCAGCAATTCTGCTGCATTTCCTAAGTCCAAAACACTCTGGCACCTATCCGAAAACACTGCCGAGCCCTCGGGGCTCCTAACCAATCACACACACTAACTCATTAACATCCTATGAACTTAACCGTGCGATCAAATCGCCAAAATAACATCAAAAACACTGAATTAAGCCTTAAAATCCATGATTTCTTCCAAGTTTCATAATCTTTCAACTTTAGAACTTTGAGTCCGAAACACGTCAAACGACGTCCGATTTCAACCAAATTTCACAGAAAGCGCTTAAACCACATATAAGACCTGTACCGGGCGTCGGAACCAAAATACGGGCCCGATACCAACACTTTCTAATCCATTTTCATTTCAAATTTCCATATTAATTTCAGAAAACCAATTTCTTTTAGAAATTCATTTCTCGGGCTCGGGACCTCGGATTTCGATTCCGGGCATACGCCCGAGTCCCATATTTTTCTACGGACCCTCCGGGATCGTCAAATCACGGGTCCGGGTCCGTTTACCCAAAATGTTGACCAAAGTCAAATTTAATCATATTAATATCAAAATTCATCATTTTTCACACAGAATTCATATTTAAGCTCTCCGGCTACGCGCCCGGACTGCGCACGCAAATCGAGGCGACTAAAAATGAGGTTTTCAAGGCCTCGGAAGCACGGAAAGAGAAAGAAAACAGGTGATGACCCTTTGGGTCGTCACAAGGAATGAGAATGAATGTTCTATTTTTTTTTATTTAAGACCTGCTCGATTTCCGCATCTGTGGTTTTTGTACCGCATCTGCGGCGCCGCTTATGCGGCAAACTGGCCGCTTCTGTGATTTCTTTCACTTCTGCGGTTTATAGAACGCTTCTGCGTTACCGCATCTGTGGTCACAAATCCGCATATGCGGTTATACCAGAAAAATGGTGCACAGATTCTGCAGCTACTGGTTTTGGCCCTCCAGACCACTCCGACCTGCTCAAATCAACTCCAAAAAAATCTAAACCTTGGCAGATTAGTCACAAATAATATTCTAAGCTATTCTATAAATGAAAATTTCAAAAACGACCAAAAATTTTGAAAACGATGGGTTGTCTCCCAACAAGCGCCACATTTAACGTCGTGGCACGACGCAAACAACTTTACCACTTTTCTCGCCACTTGGATGATATGAACTGGGCACCTATCTTGGAATCAAGCTTGTGGCCATGAACGATGGGGGTAGTAAGTTGATTATCAAGCCAAGCCTTAAATTCTTTATTTTGTACTTCTTGGCTTTCATGTGAGGAATGTCATTTTGCCTCCTTGTTTCCTCAAATTGTAAGAAGTATGGTTGTTGCCTTTCCTCCTCGCAATCCCTCATTAACTCGTGTAGTTCAATTCCCATATCACCACACAATTCCAATGTTGAAAAATGCTTGGAATGTGACTTCAAACCTCCAAGTTGCAATTGTTCTCGGATTTTGACATCATCTTTTTCCCCCGGATTAGAGTCAATATCAACCACATTTTCATTTACACCGGTTGACTCTAATTCCATATTTTTCTCGGCATCATTAACACTCATGGAGTCGGTAGGCGGATGTTCAATTCTTGAATCATCAAAGTGAAGCTCACTTTCTTCCTTGAAATTTGACTCTTCTTGGCTTTCTTCCACACTCTCAAGTTGGTGGGCATAGTGAGCCTCAACCAATAGTTTCATTTGCTCCTCCAAGGTGTGGATATGTTCATCATTGTGAGTCAAGCCTTGTTTCAAGTCCTCAAGTGTGAAGTTGTGCTTCTCCTAATTTTCAAGAATGGTCTCCAACATGAGCATCATCTTCTCATCTTGAGCATTTGAGAGTTCTTCTTGGTTTTGATCGAGTGCCAAGGAAGGATTTTCGGCTTCCACATCTAAGGAAAATTCTTGGCTCTCATCAACTTCCGAGGCTTTTTGAACCTCTAAAGCTTCAAGCATTTCTCCCATTTGTGATTGCAACCTTTCAAGTGCCAAGTAATTTTGGAGACTATTCTCCAAAAGCTCCTCCAAGGCACTTTGTTCTTTGTTTCCTCCTTCAAGTAGGCACCCCAACATGAGCTTGAACTCTTCATTCCGGCTATGCTCAACTTCTTCCACTTCCATAGCCCTATAATTTTCATCACAAAAAGTAGAATCATCATAGCGGGGGCTTGGGGATAGGAAGGAAAAATAAGCACAATCATCCCAATGACCATTTTGAAAACCACACTTATCACAAATACTCCACTCATGGGTTTGAGATTTTGCGCACAATCCACCCCCGGGAGAATTTAAACAATTTTGCCACAAGTGTGGTCCTCCACAATAAGGACAAGGGTCATCAAAGTATGAACAACTACCATCCGACCAATTTTCATTATATGATTCCATTTTTCAAAAATAAGAAAATAAACAAGAAACAAACAAGAAAAATAGAACAAGGTAAGAAAAATAACTATACAAATATTCATAAGTTTGGACCAAAGCACTTACGCTTATTTCTCACACAACCTAAATTACGCCAAATTATTCCCCGACAACGGCGCAAATTTTGATGATGTCCAAATCCACTTCTAAAAAGTAAATGGACACAGTCGCATGCAATATAATTTACCCAACTATGAGTCGGGGTCGAATCCCACAGAGAACAATATGTAGGCGATTAGGAATGTAAGAGAATTATCACTTATCGCGCAATGCCAAACACTAAGAATTTGGTTTGAAAATGTTTATACCTAAATGCGGAAATGTAAACTAACCTAGAAAGCAAGTAAAACGATCAATGGCTACAAGGATTAATGCATCAGGAATTACACTCAAGTAACGATCCAATGTATTTCACGATTTTACAAATATGAGTGAGTTTATGTTAATTAGCCACGGATACTAATTCTTAATTTGCTTCTTCTGAAGACCAACAAGACTTACTAATTGAATTATCCCTAATACAATTAAGAGATTAAGCACACCCGGAATGGCTACAAGTAGTTCAATCCCATCCCTAGGTAGAATCTATAAAATGAGGGTTAAAACCTCAAGTTCTTGTTAATTAATCTTTCCCAACCCCAAATTATCTTTTCCAAAATTAATTAGGAGTTAATGGGCGAGTCCTAGGGTTAGATAATCCCTTTGGAGACATTAAAGAACAAGAATAATTAAAATAACAATAACTCACTTCATAAATAATTTAAAATCATTCAATACATAAGCACAACAAGGTATTTAATCCACACTTTAAATAAGAATATTTCCATAAACAAGATTCAAGTGTTGGATAAATTACTACACACTTAGATATACAATACAAAGCAAGGAAATGAAGAAATAAACATAAATGGGTAAGAAAATCTTAACCACAAGCTTCAAATCTTCAAGACCCAAGTGTGTGTGCAAACCCTAGCTTCAAGACTTGTTCTTCTCTAAGTCTAAGAACTCAAAAAATGCTAAGAGTGTTCAGATATTGCCAAAGATTGTCCAAAGATCTGCTTGGACGAGTATAAAAATGGTTTGGGAATGAGAAAATGTGAAAAGCCTAATATGCCCAGGTCTAATTCCCGTTGACCGCATCTGCGGATGGATTCTCGCAGATGCGGTTCCGCAAAAGCGGATAAATTATTGCATAAGCGAAATGTTGGAATTTGTTCTCCACCGCAGATGCGGACAACAAAAGCACAGATGGGCTACTGCAGAAGCGGAAAACCAATCGCAGATGTGATTTTTGAGAAAATGCCTAACTCCGCAAATGCGTGTCCACTCTCGCAGATGCGAGATCGCTTCTACGACTAATCTTCCGCAGATTGGTAGACAGAATGGTAGCCTTATGCAATGCGAAAATGCAGAGAGAGACAGTGTTTAGTCTCGGAAGGCAGAATGGTAGCCTTATGCAATGCGAAAATGCAGAGGGAGACAGTGTTTAGTCTCGGAAGGCAGAATGGTAGCCTTATGCAATGCAGTAAAATGCAGATAAAATGGCAAATGGTAATAGAGTTTCTTAGCTGATAGCAGGTTGCAATATTATGACTGCTGAGGACATTGCGGTATAGAGAATATCACTGGTGTGTGTGGATAGCAAATGTTGGTAAGTGCAACAATTCTGAGGGTTGTACACCTGAACAACATTTGTCGTGAGTGCATAGTATGTCAGATGCTTTTGCAATCCAAGTGTCAGCATCCAAAGAAAAATCGTGAGTTTTGTAAAGGGGAGGTTAGTTCGTGTCCCCGCTGGCCTTGCTTGACTAGTTCGGCTTTGATATGGTGATGCGACATGTATCATTGGGGGTAGCGTTGTTGAACAAGGCGATTTTGATAATAAACATGCATGAATTTGTAAAAATATGACATAAGTATATATTTAAGAAACAACTTTTAGATGAACCGACGACTGTGAGGTGGCTCAAGACATTGCGACCTCTCTTGCTACGGAATTTTGAGGGTCCTCCTCAAGATTCTGCCCCAGTTTAACGGGTTGATGCTTCTGGCGGCTGCTTGCGATGATTTGGCTTTAATTACTTTGGAATTTTGAGGGTCCTCCTCAAAATTCTGCCCCAGTTTCCAATTGCAAGGGGAAAATGAAAATTTTATTGAATTGTGACCGAACCCATAAGGCTGTCTACGTATCCCCTCTTAAACGGAAATCAGGTCAGACGTAGTTCAGTTTACATCATATAAGGGAAGCATGAAAATTACACATAGTAACGCTTGACTGCATCTGAATTGATTGGTTTTGGCCAAACTTCTTTGTCCATTTCTGCAAGTATAAGGGCTCCTCCTATCTGAACCCGGTGAACCATGTATGGACCCTGCCAGTTGGGGGAGAACTTCCCTTTGGCTTCATCTTGATGCGGGAAAATTTTCTTTAACACCAGCTGCCCCGGTATGAACTGTCTTGGCTTGACTCTCTTGTTGAAGGCTCGGGTCATTTCGTTCTGATAAAGCTGACCATGGCAAACTGCATATCTCTTTCCATCTATAAGAGCCAGCTGCTTGTAACGACTTCTCACCTATTCTGCATCGTCGAGCTATGCTTCCTGTATGATTCTTAAAGAAGGAATTTCCACCTCGGCGGGAATGACGTCTTCTGTATCATAAACCAGCATATAAGGGGTTGCCCCAGCTGATGTGCGGACTGTGGTGCGATACCCCAATAAGGCAAATGATAGCTTTTCGTGCCATTGCTTATGCTTCTATATAAGTTTCCTCAATATCTTTTTGATATTCTTGTTGGCGGCTTCTACAGCTCCATTCATCTGAGGCCTATAGGCTGTAGAATTCTTGTGTCGGATTTTGAAGTTTTCACACATAGCTCTCATCAAGTCGTTGTTGAGGTTGGAGCTATTATCAGTAATGATTGACTCTGGAATCCCGAACCGACAAACAATGCGGTCGTGGACAAAGTCTATCACGACTTTCTTAGTCACTGCTCTGTAAGATGCTGCTTCGACCCATTTGGTGAAATAGTCAATCACCACTAGGATGAATCTGTGCCCGTTGGAAGCGGCAGGCTCGATGGGTCCAATAACATCCACCCCCAAGCGGTGAAAGGCCATGGTGAGCTTGTTGCATTAAGCTCATTGGGAGGTACCTTTATCATGTCTCCATGTATCTGGCAGCGGTGGCATTTCCGGACATATGGGATGCAGTCTTTCTCCATAGTCATCAAAAGGTAACCAGCTCGGAGGATATTCTTTGCTAAGACAAAACCATTCATATGTGGACCGCAGGTCCCAACGTGGATTTCCTCTAGTAGCTTGGATGCTTCCTTTGCGTCGACACACCTCAACAATCCCAAATCAGGAGTCCTCCTATATAGGATTCCTCCGTTGTGGAAGAAATTATTGGACAGCCTCTGAAGTGTGCGTTTCTGAATAGTATTTGCAAGTTCTGGGTATCCTCCTTTTGTCAAATATTCCTTGATATGATGAAACCAAGGTTTTCCGTATGCCTCTTCTTCAACATGTGTGCAATAAGCTGGCTGATCATGGATCTTTACATGAATGGGATCAATGAAGTTTTTGTCTGGATGTTGTATCATGGATGATAGGGTAGCCAACGCATCGGCGAACTCATTCTGGATTCTGGGAACATGCTGGAATTCTGTCTTTGTGAACCTCTTCCTCAGTTCCTGCACATGGTGCATATACGGGAGTATCTTGGAGTTCTTGGTCGCCCACTCTCCTCGCACCTGATGTATAAGCAAGTCTGAATCTCTAATCACTAGCAACTCTTGAATGTTCATGTCAATGGCCATCTTGATCCCTAGGATGCAGGCTTCAGAGTTTGGCAAACACCGGATAATGTTGACTGGTTTCCGATACTAGGACTGCTCCTATGCTGGCTCCTTTAAAATTTGCTGATCCATCGAAAAACATCCTCCAACCATCATTGGATTCTGCAATGTCTTCTCATACAAATGATACTTCCTCGTCAGGAAAATACGTCTTCATATTCTCTTAGAAATTCTGTGTATTCCTTCTTTTCTGATGGCGATAAGTGAACGTTGATTCGTGTTTCTTTGACATTCTCTTTTTCCCCCAGATTAACAATTTCCGTCTCGTCCAGGTTGGACTTAGGTCGATTTTCAAAGTTCTCAACTTCTTTAACAATCTCTTCTGGTATATCATCTTCCTCTGAATCTATGTCCGTTTGTTACGTTGTCTCATTGCATGTCATAGTCATTGGTTAATCAAGATAAGTAACAGTAATGTTGTATAAGTAAAGTCATGAGAGAAAATAATAAGAGTGTTGATTTATAAGGGAAATCGAAATGTTTTGATAAATTTCATAACTGTTTTGAACATTGAAGATCTTATTGCGGGAATTAAGAATGCGAAAGAAAAAAATTAACCACTAACAATAAAAGATAGTGCATGATGCTTGTTCAGCCTTGCTACCCCGAGGATCGCCGGACTCTGGTGGTTCTGATGGTCCAGTTATTGAGGCATGCTCCTCTACTTACAGCCTGTATGGAAGGGCCTTCCTCCCCCTCCTCCTCGAAAACAACACAACAATCCATATCATCGTCTTCCAGGAACAAATTCCTCACTGCTGCCAGCGCTTCCTCTTCTTCTGACCCATAGATAACATCGACCGGTTGAAAAGTCTGTTCCAAACGTGGTATTGGCTGCTCCAACGGGTAGTAAGGACTATGCCATGGTGGTGACCAGTTGTTGAATTCCTCCCAGGTATACTCATATCCCAGTCCGAAGGTGGTGCCATGCTTCTTGAGTTTTATAGGCTTAGCGATCCCTTGGAGGTTCTTGCCAAGCCCCTTTCCAGGTTCGTATCCGCTCCAGTTCAATATGCTCTCAATTTTGTTGTCCCACGATTTGTCCTTATCAACGGCGTTGACCCGCTCGATGTGGTGATAGGTCTCCCCACATATCCTTCTTCTGCCTCCTATTGCTGGGATGGTCTGGTGACTGTATATGGGATTTCTACCGTTGCCGTGAATGATCACCTACTTGTGATTCCACTCAAACTTCACCGCCTGATGTAATGTTGACGCTACGGCCCCAGCGGCATGAATCCAAGGTCGTCCCAACAACAGATTGTAAGATGCCGGCACGTCTATCACTTGAAAATAAACATCGAACCAAGTAGGCCCCATTTGCAAACACAGATTGATTTCCCCAATGATAGACCTTTGGGAACCGTCGAAAGCTTTCACGTTGATAGCCCCGTCCTTGATCTCATGTAGTCCCTTACCCAACGTCCTGAGTGTTACCAACGAATAACTGTTGAGGTTGGACCCTCCATCAATCAGGATTCTGGTGATAAAATAATCCTCGCATTGTACGGTGATGTGCAATACCTTGTCGTGACTCAACCCTTCTGGTGTTAGCTCATCTTCATGAAAAGTGATCTTGTGACTTTCCAATACTTGTCCCACCATGTTAGCCATTTCCCTGCCGGTGATGTTGCTTGGCACATATGCTTCGCTCAGCACCCTTAACAGGGCATTCTTGTGTGCATCGGAATTTTGTAGCAAAGCAAGGATAGAAATTTACGCCGGTGTTTTGTTCAGCTGGTCAATGACCGAGTATTCCTTGGCTTGTATCTTTCTCCGGAGGTCATCTGGCCCAGTCTCGGTGATGGTTGGCCGACTAGAGGCCTGCTTGCTTGACTCGGCCAAATGTTCCGGGGTATAAACCATACCAGTTCTCGTCAAACCATGTGCCGCAACAGCTTCTCCGAACATAAACTTGCCTTTCCTTCTTGCCTTGGCTGTGTAGTCCCATGGTATAGCCTTTGCATGGAATTGTGTCATGGCCGACATTGCCACTGGAATTGGCGTGGCTATCTTTACTCCGGGTGGAGTATACACCTTGGGCGGTAGAACTGTAACTTCAAATGGTGCAGGTGCATTTGCTGGAGACGCGAATTCGACCTCACTTGGTGCTGGCGTCTTTTCAGAAGATGTCGCTTAAAACTCAAGTGGCATGGACATATTTACCTCGGCGTCCCCAGAGGGATGAATCTGGACTACGATCGGATTAAGGGTGACTATGGGTTTCTTTGGGTCATCACCTTCTGTGATCAAACCGATCGATCCCTTGGGATCCAATCATCCTCTATTTCGATCATGTGAACGCCTCCTCCCTTGTGGTCTGGAAGAGGGTTATTGCGGACATCTGGAGCAGGTTCCTTTGCCACAATAATCTTGTTATCAATTAAAGCCTGGATCTTATCTTTCAGAGAACGGCATTCGTCAATGGCGTGTCCTTTCATGCCGGAATGGTATGCATATGATTTATTTGGATTAACCTATCGAGAGGGGTTCTCAGGGGTTGCAGCAGGGATAGGGGCGACATAACCAGCAACTTTGAGTCTTTCATACAACTGGTCGATAGGTTCAGCAATAACCGTATATTGTTTTGGAGGCCTTCGGTCAAAGTTTGGTCGAGGTCTAGGGAAGTTTTGGCGTGGAGGATTGATAGTGGGATGGTTGAGCATTGTAGGCTTGGTAAACATGTGCGGGTTGGGAATATTTGGGTGAAGTAGGCTGATATGTGGGAGGTGATTGATAAGTGGGTGGTTGATTTTGGTAAGAGGGTGAGGGTGATTGGTAGTTCGGAGTAAGCTGATATGGGAGTAGAGGCATAGGGCAGGCTTGGTATTTGATGGGAGATTTGGTTCTCTATGCCACCATTACGGCTCATACGTCCCTTTTTTGGACACACCACCTGACTGTAAGGCCTTATTTGTAGCTTGCAAGGCCTCGAAGTTCGTAACCATACCGCTTTTGATGCCCTCTTCGATCCTTTCTCCCAGCTTGATAATGTCAGAAAATTTGTGGCCCTCGATCATCATCAGCCTCTCATAATAGTGTGGGTCTTGGGACCGGACGAAGAATTTGTTCATATGCTCTTCTTTTAAGGCAGGTCTAACCTTAGCAGCTTCGGACCTCCAACGAGTAGCATACTCGCGCAATGTTTCTATGGGCTTCTTCTTTAGATTTTGAATATAGAACACATCCGGTGCATTCTCCGTGTTAAACCTGAACTAGTCCATAAAGTCGGACGCCATGCTTACCCAGTTCGACCACTTCTTTGGATCTTGACTAATGTACCAAGACAAGGCATCTCCCTTCAAGCTCCTCATGAAAAGCTTCATGCGGATTTTCTCGTCTCTTCTTACCCCAACCAATTTGTCACAGTACATTCTCAAATGGACCCTTGGATCCCCTGTACCATCAAATATCTCGAACTTAGGGGGTTTGTACCCTCGGGCAGTTCGACATCGGGCTGTATGCAAAGATCTTCGTAGTTCAGCCCTTCAATTCCCTTACTTCCTTCAACGCCTTGAATTCTGCTAGTCAATTTCGTAAGTTCTTTGGCCAGGTTTCTGATGAGCAAGTCCTTATCATCGGACTCGGGTATGCTTGAGATGGGATGGGTGGAGTGTGGCATAGTCTCCACATAGATAGGGGTATTATGTTGGGTGTGGCAGTGGTCATTTGTAGAGTTCTTGAGTTCTGGGATGAGCAGTGGGGTGTTATTTGAGGTATGGCATGTGTTGCAGTGGTGGTAAGGAGCGGGATGGCTTGGTTGCTTCGGGATGTTCTGTGGAGGTATAGGATTCTAAGCATTTGGGAAATTGATGTCTGGAGTAGTGAGGGAAAATGACAGATTCTCCAGATTCCGAACCTGATCAAGTTCTTCCTAAAATTTTAGCAGCTTTTGTTCCAGTTGGGATGCATTTTCTTTGGGAACCAGAGTACCGTGACCATGAGTGACCTCTACCCGTTCAGTTGAGTTTTCCTTTCTGGCGTTGTTCAAATCTTTCATCTTCTCTTTGTTATTGTTTCTGACAGGACTAAGAGGAGGAGTAGGTGGAGGGCCCCTGGATCTCGTGAAATAGGATGATGTTGCCAGAGTGCACGAACTAACCTTTGGGGAGGGGAAATAGACAAAAAGTAAAAACAAAAAGGTAACAAGTTAGTGAGGATCATAAGAAAAATGTTGCAATATTTAAACACATAGTGCGGAAATATAAAGCGTATCCTAATTTGAGAGCCTCGTTGTGACCGAGGTAGGCCTAGAGGCAAGTTGATTTGGAGAACATGGAATGCTAAATGCCTCATTTTATTGATAAAAAAGTAGACGAATCTCAAATCGACACTAAATAACAGGAAATAAAAGTTGCTAGTGGCCATTGGCCTTATTACATTTTATAAAGCGAAAAGAAAAACTCCTATCTACTTGGCCCCAGAAGGACCTTCCCCAGATTCGGCATCCATGGCTCCGTCGAATAGCTTTCCCAGCTCGCGAAGTCCCAGCAACAGGCAGGCTTTGGCTAGGTGTCCGCCTTCGTTCCCTTCAGCATTTTGGCAGTCTTCGACCCTCTTGAGAAATTTCTTCTCCAACTCCACTATGCCTTGCTCCAAATATTCCAGTCGCTTATTGGCACTGACAACCATATCCTTCTATTCCTCAATTAGCTTTTGATTGGCTTCCTGTATCTCACGGTGCTCGCTTTCGCATTCCCGAATTTTCTTGCGCAATTGATTGTATTTGACCTGGGCCTCGGCTTTTTCATCTATGATCCTGTTACCTCGAACAAACCTAGGCTGGCCCAGACCGTTATGATTATCCTCCAACCAGCCTGAATAATAGGGAGCACAACCAGCGTAGTATCTATCTAGCTCGATGGTATCTCTTCCCATGACGATCTTGCAGTGCCACATATGCTGAGCTTGGCACTTGTAAGGACTATCATCATCCTGTAACTCGGCGCGGAAGTGACTCATCTTGTCGACCCTGGGTACAACCTACTTCCTACCAGCTTGCCTCATAACCTGGAGAGGGACGTAAAGGTACGTTCCTCTTAGACCGATTAATATCAGAAAAAGTGCATCTCTGGATCGGACGATGAACTCCTCGGTTGGAAACCACTCGAACATCCATTGCACCTGGTTCTCAGTCATATTTTCGAAGAGCTCGACCCATTCTCTAGTATTCTCCGGCTGGGCGAACATATTGGGCATGTAGTTCATTCGCTTTGGATGATGAAAAGCGATATGATCATCCCAGTCCCTTCGCTGAATTTCTTGTCGGTATTCAGCCTTTTGGAGATGCTCCACGAGCCAAAGTTGAAGTAGCAAATTGCAACCTTCAAAGTGTTTGGCTCCCTGTTGACACCTCTCTAGGGCTCGGTATATTTCCGCAATGATCATGGGCACAATGTTGAATGGTTGCCCGCCAATTCCTTCCATTAAGGTCTTGGTCACCATAGCTAGTCTGGTGTGGATTCTTGCTTTCTTCATTGGAAACACGATCAATCCCAGGAAGCAAAACATGAATACAAAGACCCTTCGGTGAATATGCCCTAATGATGTGATGGCAAACTCGTCAGGATAGGTACAGTAGGATTTGCTGTGACCGTACCTCTCATACAAATAATCAAAAGGGTTGTAGGAATCCTTCAAACATGTCAGCTCAGAATTTTTCTTCAGACCCATCAAAACCCCTACCTTTGCGGTTCTCGGGCATTAACAAACCCGGCGTTTCCCATGGTATACCGGCCAATCCTCCTATTTCTTCTAGTAAGGGTGTCATTTCAATATCTCCGAAGCGGAACACAGACCTCTCACAATCCCAGGACAAAGTAGCAGCTTCTATGATTTTGTTGTTGGGTTGGATTTCCAGGAGAGAAGGCAGGTTTCCCAAATATTTCCGGACGAGAGTCTGATCACTGGAGTGAAGATCCTCCTACCAGCTTAGCAATTTTGGGTGGATGTTGGTGACCACGCCGAATCTGGGGACTTCGTGCCTCATATTTCTGCAAGACAAAAAGATTAGGCCCTTACCCCCCACCAGACTCGACTATTTATTATCAACAATTGGCATAAAAGCATTTAGTTCTCCAAATAAATGCACAGAACGTGATGATATCCGTTTGGGTTTTAGGGAAACCGGTGGACTTTGGACAAGGCTATCTTAAAGAGTCATTATGCGAACAATATAACTGACTCAGCTAGGTTTGACCATGATGCATGCACAGTTAAACAGAGTAGGGTTTCTATGGGGTTTTAGACTGGTCCCCTTAAGCGGACAACTCAAGGGGGAAAGGCACAGAACCGTCGACTAAACCGTTGATCGACTAGTTTTACCGCAAATATGCCTTTTCCGGATTTGGGGGTGATAATATCGGAAGGGCTCAACCACTCATTATAAGCGTTACTATAGGATTTGTTTGGCACGAGTGGAATATGATGTTGAGCATGATTATGCAACAATTAAAGGCATGTTGTCACGTATTTGCACGTTTAAGAAACCAGCAAATACAACAATTTCATAATTTAAAGCGGCAATGAAGGAAAGCAGTAAAGGAAACAAAAAGACAAGTCAGTTTTGCAATTGAAAAGGAGATTGAATGCTTGAAAGAAATAAACAAGTAATTGCGCGGAAGGAAGCATAAATTCACAATAATATTCTGAAATGGTAAAAGCCTAAAAATCCCCAGCAGAGTCGCCATGCTTTCGTGCCCCCTTTTTCTCGCGAAATCGGGTTTATGACATTTGGAGGGGTAACTCGTTCCTTTTGGAAACTGGGTTTGCATTTGAAGAGTCGCCACCTAATGATTAGGGTGCATTAGGACACCAAAGGGTTTGATTTGAATAACCAGAGATAGGGTAAGGGGTTGAAATTATTCTAAGGGGAAGGTGTTAGGCACCCTTCAGAATCCACTAGTGTGGTTCCCGGCCATGCAATTATTGTGAATTGAGGTGCAATTAGCATATAGGAAGATAGGCTCAAATCAACATATATCTCTACCCAAGAACTGGTGTCACGTCACTCACAAACTACTAAGAATACTAAATACAACTGTTTGAAAGAAATAATATATTGTTTGTCTCGAATACATGAGATAACAGAATGAAATATAAGATATAGGAGACACCGCGCCTGCGAACGCCTGCAAGGCTACCTCGGTGTCTCGGTGGACTGAAGGCTGGCTCCCGATCTAATGCTGCTGCTCAAACGCTGCTCCGGTATCTGCACATAAGTGCAGAGTGTAGCATCAGCACAACCGACCCCATGTGCTGGTAAGTGTCTGGCCTAACCACGGCGAGGTAGTGACGAGGCTAGGACTAGACTCCAGATAAACCTGTGCAGTTATATAATATATGGCGAAAGAAATAACAGGAAATAAACAAGTAAAACTGGGAGGGGAAGCATGCTTTGGGGATAGCCAAATAAACAGAATCCTTAAGAAATGATAATGAAGTCAACTATTAAGCTGCTATCACGGATAAGAATAGATAAAAACAACTTTCACTTTCAATACTCATCTCGTTGCAGGCGTGCAACCCGATCCCATTTCTGATATCTAGTGGTAGGCTTACCACCCGCTCCCATTTTATCATAACTCGTGGTAGGTGTACCACCCGCTCTCATTTCATCAATATTTTGTGGTAGGCGTACCACCCGCTCCCATTTCAATATAACTTGTGGTAGGCGTACCACCCGCTCCCATTTCATCACAACTTGTGGTAGGCGTACCACCCGCTCCCATTTCAATAGAACTTGTGGTAGGCGTACCACCCGCTCCCATTTCAGTCCATCACAATATAACAATACAATCCTGGCAAGGGAGCAAATCAAAGTAATAACTTCCCGGCAAGGGAAACAATAATGTCAAATCAAATGTCCCGGCAAGGGAGAGGCTATAACCAATCTTATTCAACCTCTACTTTGTCACCATTAATACCAATACTCGGTCTTAACTAAAGTCCACGGAAATAAACCAAATCCCTGCTTAATATCGAGAATCATCAATCACAACTTTCATGGAATCAATTAAGAAATACAACAATTATCAATTTAAGACCCACGGTCATGCTCGACACCAACGTATAGATACTCGTCACCAATACGTCGAACTCAACACAAAACAAGTAGCAAATATGACTCAACTCCTAATCCCTCAAGCTAAGGTTAGACCGAACACTTACCTCGATGCTTTGAACTCAACTCAAGTCTCAATTATAGCTTTACCCCTTGATTCCACCACAAATCCGCTCGAATCTAGTCACAAGTTACTTAATTACATCAATAAACGCTAAATGAATCAATTTGAATGCATAAAAATGAATTTCCCAAAGTTTTGCCCAAAAAGTCAAAAATCGCCCCCGGGCCCACTTGGTCAAAACCCGAGGTTCGAACCATAACCCGATTACCCACTCCCCACGAACCCATATATATAATTTATTTTGAAATCGGACCTCAAATTGAGGTCCAAATCCCCAATTTCAGAAAAACCAAAGTTCTACCCAAAACACTCAATTTCCCCCATGAAAATCTTTGATTTTAGGTTGAAAACATGTTAAATGATGTTAATGATTGAAAGAAATGAGTAAAAACTAACTTACAATTGATTTGGAGAAGAAAGGATTCTTGGAAAATCGCCTAAGTGTGTTTGAGTTTGAGAAAATATGAAAAATGGGGTTCAAAAACGGTTAAGTGTAGAAAATTGCAGGTCTCTGATATGGGAAATGCGAACAGAGGTTCGCATTTGCGAACCCCGACCTCTGCAGATGTGGGAAATGCGAAACAGGGTTCGCATTTGCGTACCCTTTGAAAAATCTCGGACTTCGCATTTGCGAGCAAAAACGTCGCATTTGCGACTGGCTCACCTTCGCATTTGCGAACCAAATGGTCACATTTGCTACCCGGCTGCAGAATTCCCCTTCTCGCATTTGCGATGCCAGGCTCGCATTTGCGAGACCTGCTTCGCAAATGCGAAGATTGCAGAACAGAACATACCAGATTTTTCTCAAGTTCAAAAATGCACCCGTGGCCTATCCAAAACTCACCCGAGCCCTCGGGGCTCCAAACCAAATACACACACAACCTCACAAACATCATACGACCTTATTCGCGCGATCAAATCGCCAAAATAACATCACAAACATCGGATTAAACCTCAAATCTCATGAATTCTTTCAAACTTCATAAAACATCAAATGTTCCATTTTAAGTCTGAAACACGTCAAACGAAATCCGTTTTCAACCAAACTTTACAGAAAGGACTTAAACCACATATAAGACCTGTACCGGGCACCGGAACCAAAATACGGGCCCGATACCATCGCTTTCTAATCAGATTTTATTTCCAATTTCCGTAAATATTATCAGAAAACAATTTTACTCAAAAATTTATTTCTCGGGCTTGGGACCTCGGAATTCGATTCCGGGCATACGCCCAAGTTCCATATTTTCCTACGGACCCTCCGGGACCGTCAAATCACGAGTCTGGGTCCGTTTACCTAAAATGTTGACCGAAGTCACATTTATTCATTTTAATATCAAAACTTAGAATTTTTCACAGAATTTCATATTTAAGCTTTCCGGCTACGTGCCCGGACTGCGCACACAAATCGAAGCGACTATAAATGAGGTTTTCAAGGCCTCGGAAGCACAGAATGGATAAGAAAACAGGTGATGACCCTTTGGGTCGTCACAATTTCACATCTGTGGGTGCTAATATATTTACCCACTTTCCACAACCCTGATTTCTTCTTGCTGGCACGCAACATCCAGTGATAACCCATAATGTCTTTACGGCATACAACCTTGTATACCTCCGAAGTTGACTCCCTTACCGTCATCTCACGGCACTCTCTTACGCTGTAGATTTTTACAACCTTGATTAACTGAGCTTTATTGAGGAAATACATGCCCTTTGCCAGCACCGCTGGTCTAGACTCATCCCACATTGCTGACCGAAATTCGTCAGCATCCCTTATGAGGGCATCCACGTCCGGCATACTTGACAAATATTCAAGGTAGGGAATATTTCGCTCATGAAATGGCACGTGGGACTCGTACACTCTTGGTCTAACGGGAATTGGAGGAGCATGCTCCCTCGTCAGCTCAGGTCCGACATTGACTTCCTCCTCATCATCACCCTCATCAGGGAAGGGTGTGTCATCTCGAGACTCATCGGCATTGTTGTCATAATCACTATCATCTTCCCGACTCTGCGCATCTACCAAATCATGAGTCAATACGTCATCTATGGGCAACTGTGTGAGGTCAGGAACATCAAGTTGCTCGTTTTCACTGCACAAAAAGAACAAAATGATAAGCTACTCAACTAGATAAATACTTTACATATAGCTATATCACTTTACTTACAAGTCGTACTGTGTTGACGTTCCATGATGGACATTTTCTTGTTGCTCATGACTCCCGGGTAGACCGCCGTGGTCCGACACACCAGAAATACACATATTCCAACTAGGAGCAAGGTCATAACTTGTAAAATTCATATCCAGACGGTACCCCCTATGACAAATATGAGTTTTAATGAAAATCCAATTCAAACATAAAATAAACATCGCAAAGCGTAGAAAAATTGAAGTTTACCAGTCGTCTTGTGGATTATATAAAGTCAAGAAATTATTTCCTCGCTGCTCATTCGCCAGTGGTGACAAGTTGAAATCAAGGCAAGCTCTTTCATCAGGAATCTGTCCGGCAAAAACTGCTCCAGAATAACCACCCGATGACTGGGGGTTATCCTTACTATGCACACCCTCATTATTGGGAACGTCTTCAACCTTGACGTACATTTCCAACAATTTTATTACAATAAATTCCCTGTATTCATCATCTTCGATGTTAAACTCAAAGTAATAAGCAAACCCCTGCGGAGTTACAGAATACGGAAATCTACCGGTTACATTAAGGTTCACCGAACGTTTCCTCACACTCATTTTTTTACGTAACAACGATACCAATTTATCGTACTCCATTGTAAGCGGCAATTTAACATGACATTGTGGAGGTGAACTATACCTCACAGAGTTATTATCCTTTACAACCTTACCCCCCCCCCCCCCAATATAATGAAACCCTTATTTTTGGCTCTTCAGACATTATAAAAAAATGATTGATAACAAGAAGAGAAATATGAATGGAAGTTTGAAGGTAAGTTTTGAATGGATTTTTATAAAATCTTAATGCCTTTAAATAAGGCAAGTCCTAGCTCGGGGTGCAGATTTTTTTTTTGTAAAACACAGTTTAATACCGCGCTTTATGTATTTGAATTATTGTTATATCAGTTATCCGCAGAACACTTATTGGTGGGCCCAAAAATGAAGTAAAATGCAGTATAATACTGCACTTTAGTAAAACGCAGTATTATACTGCGTTTTACATAAAAAAATGAATTACTTAGTAAAACGCAGTATTATACTGCGCTTTACTTTAACGGCTAAAATCTCATTAACGTAAAGCGCAGTATAATACTGCGTTTTAGGTACAAATGTAACTTTTTTTATAGCTGTAGAAACGTAATTGGAGTCCAAAAACTTGCCATTTTGGTTTCGGACTCATCATGCTAGCACCTTCATGTCAGATCCATACGAGGTTATGATAGAGACGGCAAAACCAGTCGAGCTGATACCCCAGGTAGGATTAATGTCAGATTACAGCATTATGGTGAGATGGCTTTGTCGGTCGAATCGATACCTCCGACCAGACTGCATCAGTGACTGACTATACACGTGTCCTTAGGTGCTCATTTAAAAGTTAGCTTTATGTATGTTATGAAAGGCCTATTGGCACATGTTCAAATTTTCTAAAATGTGATTGGTTTCGCAAATGTTCTATGACTACGAAATGCTTTATTTATGTTATTGCTTCGATACATATATACATTATATTACCTTTTATATTCTCATCCGACCTTAAAGTGAAGGAAAATATGATACTTACCGAGTACAATGAAGTTTTTAATGTAATCGCACTACTTTGTGGGGCAGGGCGTTGATTTGTGGATGCAAGTAGATGTTTATACGAGTTAGGATACTTCGATCTCCTCTGAATAGCATTTGGTGAGCCCATTTTATATTTGTGGTGGCCAGAGACAGAGTCGGGATTTGAAGCTTATGGGCTCGGAATTTTATTCATTTTGAGTCAATGGGTTCTAAAACAATAATTTGTGCATGTTTAATTGATTTCTTAAGACAAATACAGAGTATGAACCAAAATTATTAAGTTCGACAGAACTCGCAGCTTATACATTGGCTCCGGCCCTGGATTATGTATGGATTATGTTGGATATCTTGATAGGATGGTTTACGCGAAGGTAAGTTTAAGGCATCAGGTGTTGATCATGTTCCTCTAGTTTTAGAGAGTGTCAGTCCCTTACAAGAATTCTCATCAGTAATGAAAAATTTGATGTCTTTTTGAAGTAGAGTTTTCAGTAAGCTTTAACATACTGTATACGGTCAAAATCACATGCCTCCGATTTACTGGCTCGACGATCCGTTATAGGCCCAAGTTCGGGGAAGGTCGAGTTCGAGACCAGTGGACCATGCTCGAGCTCGAAGACAGAGTGCAATGCTCTGAGATAGGAGTTCGAGGAATATCAAGGCCAAGCATGCTCGACCCCGATATAGTACCATTATGGATTTGGACCTGAATGAGCTAGATTCCTGTCACGTCCCCAAAGTCATGGCAGAAATCCCGGAATAGGGTTGTACGATTCCGTACTAGGTGGTTAGACAGTTGTACGAAGAATATTCCTTACTGTAAATAGAAATATTCCTTATTTAGGGTTCCTTTATTATATAAAGAGGACCCCAATCATTTGTAACATCATCTTATAATTGAGCGAAGAATATACTCTCTACTTTTTGCCTATTGTTCATCAGAATTGTCCTTTAGCTTTATTGTTCTAACTTTGCTTTTCCTACTTAATTGTTCTTACTGCCCTAAGCCACCTCGAGGTCACTAAGCTCGAGGCCACTGCTGCTAAGCAACATTGGTTTGATTCACTTCTATCTTTCATTTCTACTTCATATTTCTTGATTATTAATTGGAATTGAACTAAATCACATATCTTTAAAACCACTAATCAAATTTAATTGTTACTCATACTTTCGAGGCAAACAGTTTGGCACCCACCATGGGGCTAAAGATAATAGTGATTATTTCTTTACCGATTCTCGTTACACACGTTGCTTTTACACTTTTCCTGTCAAGATATTTTGATTCTCAGGCTGAAACATGTCTAGCTCACAAAACGTACCCGTTCATGACAACGAAGGTCTTGGAGAAAACAGCAACCCGGGAGTCAGTGTACCACCGATAAACCCAGGGGAAGTGCCAAATGTGGAACCCGTTGATGTTAGTTCATACATTTCTTTGAATGCAGATCTAGGCGCGGACCTCGAAGGAGATATACGCAGGGAAGCCCGGTCCGGTGGCCGAAGAACACAAGGAATGGAAGAAGGAGGAATCAGCCTCCAAGTGATATTCAAGATGCTGCAAGCTCAGCAAATCGCCATCGCTCAGCTTCAGAGTCAGAATAAAACTCCAAACACAGCCGAACCAGTAAACTCCCAGCGTGTTGGGCTAACGCTAGAAAGGCCCGATGAAAGTGGCTCGGGGACTGACCCCACGATTATGAAGATGCTCGAAGAGCTTACTAAGAGGACAAAGTTTGGGGAGAAGAAAATTGAAGACAATGATAAGAAGGTGGAAACTTACAACTCCCGTGTTGACTAAATACTGGGGGCACCTCCAATTTTGAAAGGTTTAGATGCCAAAAAGTTCATACAAAAGCCATTCCCCCCTAGTGCGGCTCCGATGCCCATTCCCAAGAAGTTTCACATGCCTGATATACCCAAATATAACAGGACCACCAACCCTAACGAGCATATTACTTCATACCCTTGCGGGATCAAAGGGAATGACGATGAAATCGATTCAGTTTTGTTGAAAATTTTTGGGGAAATACTATCAAAGGGAGCCATGATTTGGTATCATAACTTAGATCCTAATTCTATTGATTCATTTGCTATGTTAGCAGATGCCTTCGTGAAAGCATACTCTGGGGCCATAAATGTGGCCACGAGAAAATCAGACTTCTTCAAAATAAAGCAAAGGAACGATAAGATGCTAAGGGAGTTTGTGTCCCAGTTTCAGATGGAAAGAATGGAATTACCACTAGTCTCCGATGACTGGACAGTACAGGCCTTTATGCAGGGTCTGAATAAAAGGAGCTCGATCGCGTATCGATAGTTGAAATAAAACATGATCGAATATCCTGCTGGGACATGATCGGATGTGCACAATCGTTACCAGTCAAAAATTAGGGTTGAGGACGACCAGTTGGAAGCCCCCCGGGTTCAGTTCATCCTAACAGATTCGTAGCCAAGCCCCCGAGGGACACAGATCAGGAATCGAGATTCAACAAAAAATGGTATCAGCCATATGCCGATCGAAGGAATGGCGGCCCGAGCCGCAACACTCCTCGGAGAGATCAGAGAAACGATCTAGGTCAAAGTTCTTGGTACTCATGAGTAAAAGCGGGTTCGATAAGCACATTGACCCCGCCGAGGCCCATCGATTATCAGAGTACAACTTCAACATAGATTCATCAAGGATTGTCTCGGCTATTGGGAGAATAAAAGACACCAAATGGCCCATGCCAATACAGACTGACCCTTCTCAAAGGAACCCGAATTTGATGTGCAAGTATCTTGGCACACATGGTCATCGAGCAGAAGATTGCAGACAACTAGGGGAAGACGTTGCCCGTTTGTTCAACGAGGGACACTTTCAAGAATTCCTAAGTGATCGGGCTAACAATCACCTCAGAGAGAGATATGCAAGAAAAAATGAACAAGAAGAACCACAACATGTAATCCACATGATCATTGGCTGAGTCGATGTCCCTCAATGACATGTGTTCAAGCGCACCAAAGTATTAATCACTAGAGAAAAATGGACTCGAAGTTATGTGCCCGAGGACGTCTTATCATTCTGTGACGAGGAAGCAGAAGGCATATCTCAATCTCACAACGACGCCCTGGTAATCTCTATCCTTTTGAATAAAATTCAAGTTAAACGTGTTTTAGTGGATCCAGGTAGCTCAGCAATCATAATCAGATCGAGGGTCGTGGAACAACTCGGCCTACAAGATCAGATTGTACGTGCATCCCGGGTCCTGAATGACTTCAACATGGCAAGCGAAACAACAAAGGGAGAAATTATCTTACTAGTAAACGTAGCTGGGACCATACAAGATAACCTTCGTCGTTCCCGAAGAATCCGATGCAACTAAATCAACCATCAAGGAGCTGGAGCAGGTCATTTTGATCGAATATATGCTCGAGAAAAAGGTATACCTAGGAACGGGATTGCCTCCCGAACTTAGGAAAAAACTCATACAATTTCTTACGCACCGGCTAAGCACCGATCCCAGGTTCAAATCAATGAAGCAAAAAAGGAGGCCTCAGTCCGAGGTAAAGCATGCTTTCATAAAGGACGAGGTAACCAAACTCCTTAAAATAGGGTCTATTCGGAAGGTAAAGTACCCCAAGTGGCTAGCCAACGTAGTTGTAGTTCCTAAAAAAGGAAACAAACTTAGAATGTGCGTAGATTATAAGGACTCGAACAAAGCGTGTCCGAACGATTCTTTCCCACTGCCCAACATCGATCGTATGATCGATGCCACGGCTGGTCACGAGATCCTAACTTTTCTCGACGCCTACTCCGGGTACAATTAGATTTAGATGAACCCGGGGGACCAGGAAAAGACTTCGTTTATTACAAAATTTGGGACGTATTGTTATAATATAATGCCCTTCGGGCTAAAAAATACATGAGCTAGATACCAACGCCTAGTTAACAAAATGTTTGACGAACAAATAGGTTAAACAATCGAAGTTTACATTGATGACATGTTGGTTATGTCCTTGCGCGCAGAGGACCATTTGACTCATTTGCAGGAAACGTTCAAAATCTTGAGAAAATACAACATGAAGCTCAGCCCGGAGAAATGTGCCTTCGAAGTCAGCTCGGGTAAGTGCCTAGGCTTCATGGTGTCGAATAGGGGTATTGAAATCAACCCCGATAAGATCAAGGCCATCAAGGACATCACGGTCGTGGATAGTGTGAAGGTCATGCAAAGGTTAACAGGTCGAATAGTTGCTTTAGGTCGATTCATTTCGAGGTCATCATATTGGAGTCACCGGTTCTTTTCCTTGCTCAAAAAGAAAAAAGATTTCGCATGGACCCCGGAATGTCATCAAGCCTTAGAAGAATTAAAGCAATATTTGTCGATCCGGCCTTTTCTTCACACCCTGAAGGTAGATGAAAAACTTTATCTACACTTGGCAGTGTCCGAGATAGCAGTAACTGGGGTACTAGTTCGAGAAGAGCAAGGTACCCAATTTCTTGTTTATTACGTCAGCCGAACTCTGGGTGATGCTGAAACTAGGTACCCTCACTTAGAAAAATTAGCACTTGCATTAGTAAGCGCATCTAGAAAGCTAAAACCACATTGTCAATGTCATACTATATGTGTATTAAACACGTACCCCCTTCAAAATATTTTTCATAAGCCCGAGTTATCGGGCCAATTGGCCAATAGGTCATCGAGCTTAGCGGGTACGATATCAAATATCAACCCCGAACGACCATCAAGTCTCAAATCCTAGCTAACTTCGTGGTCGATTTTACGCCGACCCTCATACTCGAAGTGGAGGAAGAAATCTTGCTAAGCTCGGGTACAACATCGGAGGTATGGACCATTTTTATGGACGTTGCCTCGAATGTGAAGGGGCCCGGGCTCAACATTGTTCTAAAGCACTCACGGGTGATACCATTAGGCAATCTGTCAAAACTCCAAGATTCACTAACAATGAGGCTGAGTATGAGGCCATGATTGCAAGTTTCGAGCTAGCTAAAAGCTTGGGAGCAGAAGTCATTGAGGCCAAATGCAATTCTTTATTGGTGGTAAACCAAGTGAACAAAAGCTTAGAGGCTCGAGAGGATAGAATGCAACGGTTTTTGGACAAGCTACAGGTAACTTTGCACCGCTTCAAGGGGTGGACTCTGGATCATGTGCCTCGGGAATAGAATAATGAGGTCGATGCACTTGCTAATCTGTGATCCTCAGTCGAAGAAGATGACATCGTCCCGGGGACTGTCGTCCAATTATTGAGGTTCGTGGTTGAAGAGGATCATGCCAAGATCAATTCAACGAGTTTAACATGGGACTGGAGGAAAAAGTATATCGACTATTTGAAGGGTGGAAAACTCCCATCGGACCACAAAGAATCGAGGGCCTTATGAGCCAAGGCTGCTAGGTTTGCATTAAATGAAAATGGAACATTGTACCGAAGAACTTTCGATGGACCGTTGGCTGTTGGGGCAAGGGGACACCGATTATGTCCCTCGAGAAATCAACGAATGCACTTGCGAGAACCATTCCGGTGCCGAGTCTTTGGTCCGCAAAACTATCAGAGGAGGTTATTACTTGGATAGTATGGAAAACGATACTAAGGAATTTGTCAGAACATGTGATAAGTGTCAACGATTTGCACCAATGATCCATCAGCCCAGAGAACAACTCAATTCAGTCTTATCCCCGTGGCCTTTCATAAAATGGGGAATGGACATAGTTGGACCCTTACCAATGGCCCCAGGTAAAGCTAAGTGTATTTTATTTATGACTGATTATTTTTCTAAGTGGGTGGAAACATAGGCCTTCGAGAAGGTCCGAGAAAAAGAAGTTATTGATTTATCTGGGACCATATCATATGTCGATTGGGGATACCTGCCGAGATTGTATGTGACAATGGAAAGCAGTTCGTCGGCATTAAGGTAACCGAGTTCCTAGATACACATAAAAAAGAGGATTTTATCGACACCATACCACCCAATCGTAAACAGATAGGTCGAGTTAACAAATAAAACTATCATTAAAAACTTGAAGAAAAGACTGGACCATGCAAAAGGGAAATGGAGAAAAGTTTTACCCGAGGTCATTTGGGCATATCGGATGACATCAAAGTCTAGCACGGGGGCCACCCCATAGTGTCTAGTATATGGCTCTAAGGCCCTCATCCCCGTCAAATTCGGGGAACCTAGTGCAGGTTTCGACATGCATCGGAGGAGTCAAACCACGAGGACATGAATGCTAGCCTCGAATATTTAGATGAAAAGCGAGAAGCAACGCTTGTTCGGATGGCCGCGCAGAAGCAATGGATCGAAAGATACAACAATAGAAGGACCAACCTTCGATATTTTGGAATCGGGGACTTAGTTCTACGAAAGGTCACCCTCAACACTCGAGACCCAAATGAAGGGAAACTAGGCCGAATTAGGAAGGACCGTACCGAGTCCTCGGATTCGTCAGTAAAGGATCTTACAAACTTAGCACGATGGAAGGTGAACAACTTCCAAACAATTGGAACATATCATTGCACAAACGATACAACTGCTAAGGTATGACTTTATCCTTTTGTACATTTGAGTTTAAAACTAACTTGCAGATTTTCGATCGAAGCTATCAAAGGCACGTGATCTTGAAGACACCCTTATTATATGAAGCCTTAGGTTTTAAAGCATGCGTTGCGCTCTTTTTCCCTTAGATAAGATTTTTTCCTAAATGGGTTTTACTGTCAAGGCTTTTAACGAGGCAACAACTACGTGATACCTAAGGAGAACTCAACAATATCCAAGGATTCTTTTTAATCAACCTCGAATACTGGGGGCGAACCACCCTCGGAGGTTATATTTTCAAGGAAAATACTTCATGCCTGAGAGGGCCTCGATAGGAAGCCAAACGGTCAGATGAACCGTGTCCATATAAAATAGTCGAGCCCCAACGGCAAAGCATGTACGCATGTATCAATTATTTGAAGAAGCATTCTGTTAATATCAAAAACACTTTGTGTCTCAAATAAGTCTACTTTTATACGAGCTCTACACTTATAAACCTACGGGAAATGGCTCAAGAGCTAGAGCATAAAAGCACCCCCGAATACTCGGGGACTGTCATCGACAATCAGTACATCCGAGCCATAAAAAACTCAAGACTCATAAGACCTCAAAGAGGCACCCCCTCGAAACAAAGGCCAAGGCCAATATACTCGGGGACTAACTTTTTGAACAAGTTCGGAAGGTTTTCGGGAAACAAGTCCAAGTGACAAACACGAAGGCTACGGCTATACTAAAGACTACGGCCATATAAAGGCTATGTCCAAAATAATGAGGCTCGGAGACGTCCTACTTCCACTATAAATTAAAGGACTTCAAACATTGAAAAATTGGTTAAATCAGGCTACCCTCGTCAAAATCAAAATATAAAGGGCTTCGATAAATTCAGCCCCCAAAAAATCTAAGGGCTTCGATAAATTCAGCCCTCGAATAATCCAAAGGCTTCGATAATATCATCCTTCGGAAAAACCTCAAGAGGTATTCGATTATGTTTACAAAAACAAATTACTAATAAGGTTCCGATACGTCGAACCTTCGAAAATCCCAAACGGGTACTAAAAATACATGTTAAGGCATACAAAAAAATTTACTAAGTCTTTTAGGCGGAAAGAGGGAAAAATTATAGCCATTTTAAAGGCCGAAACGGCCCAACCTAAAGAGCCTAAGGGCCAACTTAAACAGCCTAAGGGCCGATATATAAAAGCCTAAGGGCCAACTTAAAAGAGCTTAAGGGCCACAATATACAGAGTTCGAGACCTCGCTCTCACTCAACTCGGACTCAAGAGACCCACTATTCCAAGCTCGCATCGAATTGGTTTAAGCTTAGCTTGAGGATTAACAAAATCTTAAGGGGTATTATATTGATCAATAAAAACCTAAGGGTTTATTATGTTCTGAGTCCGAATCAATACTCGGGACTGATTGTTTGAATCATCAAAATCTTCCGCAAATGAGAACAAAATAAAATTTGACACAAGTCGAGGATATAACAAAAAGAAACTTTATATTCATAAGGGAAGTTTTACAAAACATATTTACAATGCCCGCAAGGGGCCCTTGCACAAAAAAGAAAAAGAAAGCCTAATCTATTTTTGGGATCATATCCCCGGGGGTGCCATCCCAGGAACTGCACCTTCGGCAGCTCTATCTTTGGGAGCCTCCTCTCCATTAGCAACATCATCTTCACCTTTCCCGTCCTCGGAGCCACTCGCTATATCCTCATCATCGGAGGAGGCAAGAAACCTGGCATCGGTTTCCCGAGCCTTTGCCTCAGCTATCTCCTTGGCAAGGTCGAGCCATCGGGTATGGATTTCTTCGAGGGTCTCCCTCCGGGCCTGGCACCTGGCCAAATTGTTGCTCCATTTTTCCCTGTCAGAGGCCTCCCTCAACTCGGCTTGAACGGACGAGGCGTCCCTTGAGTATACATTAATGGATTTATCAGCCGCAGTCTTCGTCTTCTCAGCTTCAGCCTTAGCTTGTACAGCTTCTACCCGGGATTTAGCGAGCTCTGCCTCTAACTCCTCAATTTTCTTGGCATGAGCCAGACCCTTCGCCTTAATTCCTTGGAGTTGAGTTTCAGCCGAGGCCAGTTGGGCTGTAGCAGCTTCCTTATTGGCAACAAGTTGATCCATGCTCTCCTTACATCGATGGCAATCAGCTTTAACTTGATCAACCTCGCCTCGGAGCTGCCCAATCATCTCTAACTTTTGCTGCAGCTGAGATATCGATGTGTTAGCCTCCAAAATGGGGCCAAGAAGGCCATACTTTATTAAAACCACAGTTACCTGCTCATCTAGTTCGGACTCGCTTTTTCGAGCTTTGGCCAATTCAGCTGGAGGTCCTTAAGCTCCTCTTCCTTTTGGCTACAGAGGAGCCTCAGGGCCTTTTCTTTGCCCGACACTTTCTTGAACTCGGCCTCACATTGGCTCAGCTCAGCTCTAAACTTTACGATGGCCTATACGTGGAATGAAGATATATCAGTCAAAAGAAGAGAGAGAAAGAGAAAATTACAATAATAAAAGTAAGTATTTACCCGAAAGAGGAGATGTTAAGCCTCTTCGAAGATGGTGGATGCATCATTAAGGTTAGTGGCATCCTCAACCCTAGAAAAGCAACCCTGAAAGGGATCTTCCTCGAGGACCTTGCTCGGATCGAGCATACACAGAGTGTTTGCTTCTTCGTTTTCCCCCTCGGAATAAGTTGGCAAAGAAAGGGAATGACCTGTTGTCGCGGCCCCGAGCTCTTCACTCGAGACGTTCTCATTGGCTTCGGGGTCTCCGTATTTTCCCCCCAGGTACATTTGTTGAAGGCAGAGGAACGATCTCAACCTCCTGGGATGCGGAGGCCTTGCCCGAGTCTTTCTTAGGGTTCTCCTCACCTCGGGACAAGGTCTCTAGTTCCGAGAGCTTGGTGGTCTCGACATGTTTCCTGGTTAGATGCACCAGAGCCGCCTCTTCACCATCATTCTCTTCGTCATCCGGGGACTCGTGGTCCGGATCTGTGTCCACATGAGCAAATCTCTTCCGTAGCCTTCGAGCTGGGGCTTTATTATCTTGAGGGTCTTCGGGCTTCGAAACCCTCTTTCTTTTGTTGCTTTCCCCGCTTTCGGGATCAGGGACTCGGTCTCTTCCCCAGACGGGGCAGGCCTCATTTCAGAGACATCTCCTTTGCTTGCAAATAAGCTTGAATTAGGTGGCATCACTAATAGGATAACTTACCATGATGTTTGGCCTCCCATTTACTGATCGCTACTAACTCAACGCTACACGAATGTAGGGAGAGCGGGTCGCTCCAGCTTTTACCCGAATAGTGGTTCGGGATCGAATTTCCATAGGGACCTTGGAGTGGAGTTGTATTGTCTGTTTAGCCTAGAATCGCGTTTGTACTTCTAATTGCACTCCTAACATTTTTGGGGTTTTTATATTTAAAACTACTATTGTGATCTAAGGATTAAAGCTAAATTATGCTAAGGGGACATTGCTAGGTTGTAATTAATAAGGAGAAAGGCACTAGGGTCGTGGCCTCACCTAGGTGGTTAACTAACGGGTAGAAACTACTAAGAATAGATTGAAATATTTGGGATTTATGCTATAACCGTTGCACAATTGTACCCACTCTCACACCTCTCAGTAGAGAGAGTGATTTTGCCCAATTGACTCTCTCGAGACTAATTGGGTAGGCCAATTAGACTGAGCAACTAGGGTTCAAGTAGGGTGATTACTCTCTCGAGATTTAACCCGTTAATTAGGACATTTCTAATGGGTCCATCCCAATTCTTAATTAAAGCATAAAATTAACCCAAATAACAAATACCCAATATCAATCTATCATTAAAAAGCAACACCCATCAATTACCCACACTAGGGTTGAGCCACAACCCTAGCTAATGGGTTTAGCTAGACATAATCGAAGAAGAAACAGAAGAAATAGAAGAAGAAATAAACATATTAATTAATAACTAAAGAGAAACTACAAGAATCTATTGAGAAATTAATGCTAAAATGCCAAAATAGGCTAAAACTTTCGTCCTCACGAGCGCAGCTCTGTTCTGTAAATATTACTTAACCTAAAAATGGTAAAATGTTCTATTTATATTGGGCTGGAAAAACTGAACAAAATTGCCCCTGCGGGGTCAGTGCGGGCCGCACAATTATGACCGCGGCCGCACTGGCTGTTTGACTTCCATTTTCATGCTCTCTGAAGTATTTGGCGCGGACCGCACAAAAGTGTAGTGCGGCCTCTTGAAGGTCTGGCGCGGACCGCGGCCGCGTGGGTTGCCTGTGCCCAAATCTCCAACTCTCTGATCCTTGTGACGTGGGCCGCATGCCATAATGGCGCGGCCGCGTGGTGAGGACCCTGATTATGCACTTCTCTGAATCCCCTAGTGCGGCCGCATGCACAATTTGCGGTCCGCACTAGGCTCCTTTTTCCACCACTTCACTTGGCCTTTGATACTTGAGCAGGTTTCACTCCGTTTTGAGCCGATCTTTGACATTTGGTCCCTTTGTCGCTCAAAACTGCAATCAAGCACAACCTGTGAGCATTTTGGGTCTATTTTGTAGCAAATTATACTCAAAGCATAGGCAAGTAGGGGCATAAAACACGTTAAAATCCTACTTATCATTTACCCCTCGACAAGTCACGCCATTTGCGCTCGTCATACGAGAAGGTCGGGGCCAACTTACTAACCCAGTCCTCGAGGTCAGGGATTACATGTGGAATCCAAGCATCAGCTGCATGAAAGGGTGAAGGCATCACATAATGCAAGAATATAGGAACACCAAAAAATGAATTTTTTACTTATGTCGGAAGTTCCATCTCTCATGGAATGACATTTTTCCTCGGGGATGATGTCCGAGGACTTCTTCCCCAGATGCGAACGCAATGAACCACACAGCTGGGTCCCCAAATCCTGTTATGCGATTGCAACATCACCCCTGCGATCGCATTGAACAAGAACTCTGCAACCTGAAAACTGGAAATCTGCAACTCCTTAGGGCTAGAATTGATCCGTTTGATCATCCGACATCACCCCGAGGCCCCCGGGACCTCGACCAAAAGCACCAACATATCCCAAAACATCATACAAACTTGTTCCAATCATCAAAACACATCAAACAACACTAAAATCATCAATTCTCATCGGATTCAAGCCTAAGTTCTTCTAAAACCTCCGAAATACGCATTCGATCAAAACCCCAACCAAATCGCCTCCGAATCACCTGAAATTTTGCACACACATCCCAAATCACCTAACGAAGCTACTGCAACTCTCGGAATTCCATTCCGACCCTCGGATCAAAATGTCACCTATCAACCGGAAATCGCCAAAACACTAACTTCGCCAATTCAAGCCTATTTCTACACTGGTCCTCCAAAACCACTCCTGATCACGCTCCTAAGTCACAAATCATCCCCCGAAGCTAACCGAATCACCGAAAATCACATCCCAGCTCTCTAACTGATAAGTCAACATCCGGTTGACTTTTCCAAAACAAGCCTTCCTTAAAGAGACTAAGTGTCTCATTTCCTTCCAAAACCAATCCGAATTAACTCTAACACACCAAATACCGATAACGAGACATGAAGAAGCATAAAAATAGGGGAAACGGGACAGTAACTCATGAGACGACGGGCCGGGTCGTCACATCCTCCCCAACTTAAACAAACGCTCGTCCTCGAGCGTACCCAGAGTTGTCCTAGAAGCCAACCAATAGCTGAATGACCTTACCAAGCATATACCCGGGGGTGATCCCACGTCACCCTATCTCGCATAGGTCCGATAACACAACATAGCTGACATTTCACAATCCATCTAGTCTGTAAACCATAGAACCACATTGCACTTTCCGAAATCATACACAAGATCAGAACCTCACATCTATACTCAGAATAAGCCCGAACCAGCTGTAATAACCCATACCTGCAACCTCGGTGCCATTACATGATAAACCACATAGCTCTAAGGCTCGCAACAATAACCTCTATTCGCAGCAGCTGCACACAACACCTAAATACCGATAGAGAAACTCTTATCGACTGAAATCTCATTCCAACACTTTCATATACTGCCAACGATACTGAAACACGCAATAAACCGAAACCATTTCTCAGATTAACCATTCATGAGGCCGCTTCCCCTCTGGCAATTACCATAGCAAATTTGAACCGAACCTCGATATTAACCCCTTACACATGCTGAAATTGAATCCGTTGTATTCATTGATGATCCCAATGATCCCTTCTGACCAAACACACCATCTTGGTGACATGACACATCAATACGAGCCTAAGCCACAACTTGCATAATACGCGCACCAATAAGAAACGGTCTGAACATAATCAAATCATGAAAAATGACTCAAACGAAAGAGTTGTACCTCAAGCTCATCAGCACCATCACAACACAAGGCTGAGACCCCGTCTCACATCATAGAAATAGAACACCTGAATCTACCCCGAATGGTCATATCTCCACGTGGCCTCACTATAATGCGCGATCCTATCCAAACACTGTTACACATGAAACACCTCAAGTCACTATGCTTAAAATCGACAGCCACGCACAATTTGATATCTGGAACCAAAGCAATTCATCATACCCACAGTGAAGCAAATAACATACACCACACAACCCTGAAAGGACATAACCGATGCGCCATTCTCCGAGCAACACCCAATTACTCTTCCGCTCGACTTCCACTAAGAACCCCAATAGAATCGCACCATACGTGCCCATAACCAACAAATCATAACGTCTCGCAACACAGAAAACAATTCATAGATCTCTCCAGATCATTGGTAAGCTCAACAACGGTCAAGTCAACCAATCCCTCGACAATACAATTCGGCCAACCAAGCCGACTCAAGCTAGAACACACACCACATTGGTCTGCCAACGAACTTCTTACCAAGGAAACCTGAAGTTGTTCCTTTCCACTTTTATAACTTCTGTCGCTGCCATACGATACGGTGGTCGGCACCAAATCAATACCAAAATCGACAACCTCACCCGGCGTCATGCCCGGCCACAGAAATGCATCCAAAAAGTCCCTCAACACCGGATCTGAATCCATGATAGCAACCTCTGCACTGCCAATCATCACGAAGGCCCAAATTAAGAAAAACAATCCTTCCCAGCAGCCCGCTGTGTCTTTGAAATATAAGCCACTCTGCTAGAACATAATCCACGCACCTCGCCACTCAACCCGTGGCATTTCCGGCATAACCCATAGCGCAATAGTTCGGAATCACCCAACACTAAGACAACCAGTCTGAATTCCAACATCACATCCAAAATCTAACATACCAGCAAGTAAAGATCCACTCGAGCCTCCAAATCCCGATAGCCGCTAAACGGTGCCGATACACACGATCCACAACCACAACATGGCCTGAATATGAGAACTTCCGTCTCCAAATCCACATAGCACACGAATCATAGTACCAAATCCCAATTTCGCCGTTCGAAAGCATACCACACCTTAATACCCAGTAATTCCATGATAGATACTCTAAAATTTCCCTATGCCACCAAGCCAACCCGAATATCACCAGTCGATCTAACAAGAAAGTGTCGCAATACCACCGAAGTGCCATCCATTTAATCACATTGCCCTTTTTCTGAAGCACATACTCTCGTCAAATCACTTTCGAATAGCAGTACCATTTTCCATGATTTTCTGAGGCTACCCACTGCCTAAGTGTTTTATGAACTTCCTTTCTGAACTGAACTGTAACCTAACACACGCAAGTCTCGGCCTTCCACAACATACCGCATATAACATACCATCCGAGGATACATGAAAACCTTACCTCCCTTCCGAGCCACAGACATTGCACTCAACTAGTCAAGAGCTTTCCATTGGTCCCATCTAGAACAAAGACCACTATACATCCCATGCTCCGCAAGCCCATAGAAAATATACATCTCCAAACCACGGTAAAACCCAACAAGAACTCTTCCAGTTCCGTTGCACCAACTAAACTGCCAGGACTGAATCCTTCTAACTAGACCAAGCTAAGCAAGCCGTCGAAACCCAAGAGCATTGCTGCAAAATACTTATACGAACTCATTACCTCTAACACATACAAAGAATTAATCATATCCTTACCATGCCGATCCGGTCTACTATCAAGCTACTCCATCTTTCTAAATTTCCTTCTGGTTCATTTTCAATTGATATTTCCTCTTGCTGTAGCACCGCAATTCCTCGACCCAGGCTTACCATACTAGACCCAAGCATAAAACCACACTGTCTGAAACCCATAAGCCGTTGAATGCTCCCCCTCGAATATTCCCAAAACACCACATTCCGCAGCACTTTATTCTGAAGAACTTCCTGTGAATCTAAATCCGCTGCCTTTACTTTCCTGATACTGATGCGTAGAATCCCATAATTAACATAGAAATACCACAATTCTGAACCTCTTCCAATGAAAACACAGTTTCTAACCACACATGCAACTTTAAGATACCCGATTGTTCCCTGTAGACTCTTGAACACATTAGAACCATTTTCGAAAGTCATTCTCTCTTATTCAAACTGCAAATCACCTGACCTGACGGACAGAACCACCCGTGCCTCATTGGCACTCCGATACCGCAAAATGATATCTTCATCCCAATACAACCAAGCAACTTCCTGCTCTATACGCCGAGCATCCTTTGCCAATAACACTCTAGACATTCCGTGATTCCCATACTCTATAAAGCATAATATGACCTCTGTCACAATTTTGCTTCACTCGTGCCATCCTCGGCTCAATTTCCGCAACCAGAACGATTCGCCAGCATGCCTCAAACTGGAACCAACATAGCACATAACCGTGCAATCAGCTAATCAACAGCAAACTCCCCAACTTGGCTCGAAGTCATATATCAAGACACACTCAACAACTCATAACACTTTTACTCTAATGATGCCACAATACCATTGTGAGATTAAACTCAAATCATTTACAAGTTTGTGAAAACACAGATCATCTAGTACTGTAATCCTCTGCAAATCTCGCATTCATCCCCACATCAGTTGAGTCTACTCTCTTAAGCGACCCGAATTTTCAAATTTCAACACGTACCATTCAATTACACATGAGATCTTCTAACATACACATAAGGATCACACCACTTAAGAACACTCCGCAGGAGATAACCCACTTGCTTCGCCTCAATTTAGTATTTCTGCATACCTTCCACCGTCATACACATTACACAGTCATTTAGTCTTCCTGGGCCTGAACTCATACCGCCACATGTAATGCACTCCCCTCCCCAACTAGGAGACACGAAAATACTCTTCACGCGCCCATAACTCGGGCTACACATCAAACCACAATAGGAATCGAACCCTTAACAGTTCAACTATTATCCAGCAGACTTCTTCATCACTACCAAGTCATATAGATACATCTCGCAGTATTAACATACTCATCACATGGATATTCAACCGCCATTCCGGCTAATAGGGACAATACCGAACATATAAGTTCAACACACTTGCTCACACAATCAGCACCTCAATGCTCAAGCCATAGGCAAGGATCCGGCCTCAAGTCCTCCAGATTGGCCCAACATAAACTCACGGAGCTTACATCTCGCCCCTTGATCGGGGAATCACAAGCCATCAAGGCACATCTGATACTGAGCGCTCATACGCGCCTACAAACGCGTGGAAGGAATTTCAAGAGTTTCTTTTCAAGCTGAATCAAGGACGCACGATAAGAATTCAAGAATGCGAAGTTTTTCCTAAAGGTTCTGCAGCCTCGAGGATAAATACAGCGTCTCCGTACCGATCCGCGAGACTCTACTAAACCTGCTCATGACTCGTGAGACCTATGTAACCTAGGCTCTGATACCAACTTGTCACGACCCCAAACCCCGCTCCGGTCGTGATGGCGCCTCTCGTGAAGACAAGTCCAGCCAACCAACCCTATTTGCCTTTTTCAAAAATAGATAACATGTATAAACAATTTTAAAGATGATTCAATAATATTACTTGGCGGAGGTACAACCAAACACAGCCCAAACCGGGGTGTCACAAGTCACGAGCATCTAGAGGAGTCTAAATACAACTACAAGGCCAGTAATACATAGAATAGAATTTAGAAGTCAAGGAAGAAATTCGGTGCCGCGAACGCTGACGGTCACCTTGCTCAGCTACGATAGCAAAATCTTCAACCAGCTCAAAACCCGCTACCGGGTGAACAGATACCTGCATCTGCACACGAGGTGCGGGGAGTAAAGTGAGTACTCCAACTCAGTGAGTAATAAAAGTAAATAATAACTGAGCAGCAAGAAACCACGTAAAGCAACCAACATGCTTTATAGAAGCCGGGTACAATTTTTCTGAGAAAACAGTGAAATCTGTGAAATCTTTAGAAATACCTTGGCTCAGTTCAAATCTCTTTTGAAAATGATCTTTTCAATAATTATGAAAACGATTTCAAAACAGTTAGTGATGATAAGCACAGAAAATCCGCCCCTCAGGCACAAATACCACAGTATAACAGGTAAAAAGGCAAATAAGTATGCAAGATGAGCACATAAAAGTTCGCCCCTCGGGCAATATCTCAAAGTGTACCAGCCCCTCAGGCTCCCTCTCTCAGATTTCTCTCAGAACAGTATCACATAGTAACCGCTGCGGCGTGCAGCCCGATCCACATGTCGCTGCGACGTGCAGTCCGATCCAATATATTTATATACTGCTGCGGCGTGCAGCCCGATCCATATAAGTATCGCTGCGGCATGCAGCCCGATCCATATATAACTCTCACACCCAGGCCCTCGGCCTCATGTTACTCAGTGTATCCTCACATCTAGCCCTCGGCCACACTCAGTCAGAATATCATCACAAGCCCCTCGGGCATTAGTAAAACAGTAGCTCTCAGCCCAAATTATCATTTAAAAATATCATTTAAGACTCAAATCTGAGTAAAAGTGGCTGAGTTGTAAAATAGTGGAGAAACAGGATGACTGAGTTCAAGTAATAAGTCAAAACAGTGAGGAAACAGTGAAAATAATCCCCGAAGGATTCAAATAGTTGGCACGAAGCCCGAATATGGCAGTCAGCCCAAACAACAGTGATAACAAATAAATCCCAGTCAAATACGCGGTAAATTCATCAATCGGGACGGACCAAGTCACAATCCCCAGCGGTGCTCTACCCCACGCCCACTATCCGGCGTGCAAGTCACCTCAATATAGCACTACGATGTGCAATCCGGGGTTTCAAACCCTCAGGATATCATTTACAATCATTACTCGCCTCGAACCGACGAAATCTCTAGCTCGCGACGCCTTTGCCCCTCAAATCGGCCTCCACGCGCATCGAATCTAACCAAAACCACAACGAATACGTCACAATATGCTAAGGGAACAAAACCCAATCGAAAACAATCAATAACGGGCACAAATCCCGAAATTACCAAAACCCGAGCCCTGGGCCCACTTCTCGAAACTTAGAAATTTTTACATAATTAGATTCCTCGTCTCCCCACGAGTTTATACATATCAAGAATACCAAAATCGGAGTTCAAATGACCCCTCAAACCCTCAATTTAAAATCTCAAAACTCAAGCCCTAGTTCTTCAATTTTAGGCTTAACTTCCATAAATTTCAAGGTTAATTTCACATAATAATCGTGTTTTAAGATCATAGAACTCACCTCCAATCAATCCCAATCGAATCCCTCTTTAATCCTCGTTAAAAAGCTCTCAAGGTTGTTCAAAAATGGAGGAAATAGACTTAGGTTCGCGGATGAAATGTTATTAAAAACCCTTCTGTCCAGCCCAGATTCCTTCTATGCGATCGCATCAGAACCATTGCGGTCGCACAGCACAAATTTTAAGCTCTCAAAATTCCCTCTATGCGATCGCATCAAAACACATGCGATCGCACTGCCTTAGTTCCTGAACATATGCGAACGCACTTCCCCAGATGCGAACGCAATGCACAACACAGCTGGGTCCCCAAATCCTCTTATGCGATCGCAACATCACCCCTGCGATCGCATTGAACAAAAACTCTGCAACCTGAAAACTGGAAATCTGCAACTCCTTAGGGCTAGAATTGATCCGTTTGATCATCCGAAATCACCCCGAGGCCCCCGGGACCTCAACCAAAAGCACCAACATATCCCAAAACATCATAAAAACTTGCTCCAATCATCAAAACACATCAAACAACACTAAAATCATCAATTCTCATCGGATTCAAGCCTAAGTTCTTCTAAAACCTCCGAAATACGCATTCGATCAAAAATCCAACCAAATCGCCTCCGAATCACCTGAAATTTTGCACACACATCCCAAATCACCTAACGAAGCTACTGCAACTCTCGGAATTCCATTCCGACCCTCGGATCAAAATCTCACCTATCAACCGGAAATCGCCAAAACACTAACTTCGCCAATTCAAGCCTATTTCTACACCGGTCCTCCAAAACCACTTCCGATCACGCTCCTAAGTCACAAATCATCCCCCGAAACTAACCGAATCACCGGAAATCACATCCGAGCTCTCTAACTCATAAGTCAACATCCGGTTGAGTTTTCCAAAACAAGCCTTCCTTAAAGAGACTAAGTGTCTCATTTCCTTCCAAAACCAATCCGAATTAACTCTAACACACCAAATACCGATAACGAGACATGAAGAAGCATAAAAATGGGGGAAACGGGATAGTAACTCATGAGACGACGGGCCGGGTCGTCACAACAAGTAGTAATCTTATTCATTTTCCAGTGTTTGGTACGCAAATTAAGGAAAATGACTTCTCAAGAGTATTCATAAATAATTTAGATATAATAAACCTGAAGCCATAAACTTTCAAACCAACAACCTTCCGAACTCACAATTTCATAAACTTTCGAACGGCTAAACATCGAAACCGCGGAATTTCGAACCCGTAAACTTTATAATTTCTAAACTCGTAAACTTCTAAACTCATAACTTTGAAACTAGTAAAATTTTGGACCTATAAACCGATAAATAAAAATAAAAATTGAAAAATATATTTAAAAAATATTTTTTGGGGGAAGGACAGGGGCGGGGTGGGGGGGGGGGGTAAAACGAAAAAATAGAAAGTTATATTACAAAAAAAAGTTAAAAAATAAAATTGTGCCGGAGGGGGGGGTAGGGGTAGGGGTGGGTGGTGCAGAAAAACGAAAAAATAGAAATTTAAAATTGCAAAAAAAAAAAATTAAGGTAAAAAAAATATTTTTTTTTTGCGGTGGGGGGAGGGGTGGGTTGGGGTGGAGGGGTACTAGGGTGGGTGGTAACGAAAAAACTGAAATTTGTAAAAAAAAAAAAAAAAAAAAAGCCTTTTTTGGAGAGGGGGTGGGGTGGGTTGGTGAGGGTGGGGAAAGTTGAGAAGGAATTTTGGAAAATGTTTTCCCTTCTCTTGATAAGGAAAACATTTTCTTCCAATTGAAGGAAAATAAGTTCATAACGAAAATGTTTTCCAAAATATTTAAGCCAACCAAATATGGACAAATTGAAAAATATTTTTCGGAAAATATTTTCCTTCAAACCAAACACACTCAATATGGTTAGGTCCCTAAGCACAATTCTTCTTTTGATCTACATACCATCTAGAGTGAAGTTTGAGTGCTTAGAAGACTCGCTGAAAGACTGATCGGAAGTTGAAAATCGACTCCAACAATGACACTGTAACAATGGCCGGAGCAGTGGTGTAGCCACACAATGCCAAGGATGGTCAAGCGACCACCCTTCGCTGAAAAAATTATACTACTTATATAAGTTAAATACTATTTTATATGGTTATATATTATATTTTGAACACCCTTAATATAGTTGAGTGAGCAGTCCAGTGATCCAGGGTGTTCACAATGATATGTTGTTCACAGGTTAACAGTTATCTGCCCATTTTATTTGCCAAAATTAAACGGAGACTACTGCATATATATTTGACTCTTTTCCAATTTATATTTTTAAATAAAATAACTCTTAAAACTTAAAATTTATGTAAAGACAATCGACTAATCTTAAAAGTAATTTTTATTAAAAAATATTTCTTAAACAGATTTTATTATTTAAAAGTCAAGCTCTACAAAAATTTCTTTAACAAAAGTTCTTAGAGTACAAACTACAAACCTTCTCGACTCTCTCTTTGCTTTAATTTTATGCTTACTTTTATTCGTAAAATTTCTATTATTGAATTTTTTTAATATTAATTTTGATTTATACATTAATAGTTCGATTACAAGTATTTTTATTATTTAGTTAAATATCGCTTAATTTGATTTTAAAATTTTTGGTACACCATTATCGATAAAAATAAAGTTATTAACTTGTTTAAAGTTTGAACATCCTTGATCGAATTTCCGGCTATGTCACTGAGCCGGAGGTATGTTTGATTTTTATTTCCGTTGCGCTCAACTCTAACAAGTTGAACTCTTTTCCCGTTCTTTTTCCTTTTACTTAACTAGTTTTTATTTATTTCATGCCTTCATCTTAAAACTCCATATTGCTTTTCTTTTCTTTTTTTAACCAAAGAAGATAACGGAACTACTCACACGTGTCACCGACCTAGTCTCATGACATTTGAAATTGAAGCGGGATGTGAGTGTGTGACAATGACACAAGCCTATAAAATTAGTGACACCATTTATAATTGAGAAACTTACACAAATGTCCCAAATAAATCTCAATTTACGAACCTCTAGCCATTAGTCATAGACTTACCAAAACTAGCAAACAAAAATTGAAAAACCAAATAATAGGGTTCTTTCTCTCAAAGAATCACATGCAAAAATCACCTTCCATATTTTTAAGCGTGATTAGCAACATTAGATACAAGACGGAAAGAAATTTCATGGACGGGGTAGTAAATAAGGTGATGAAATACAAAAATCTATAAAATATTCCAAAAATCTAAACAAAAAGGAACTTTTTCAATGGGTATAGTTGAAATTCATTGAAAATATATAGATAAGCCAATATACAAAATTTGAGGAAGATTGGAGGTGATTTGGATTGGTTTTGTATCAAAATTCGTAATTAAATCGAGTTCAAAAAAGTCTTCTGCGACACATGTATCAAACATGTATCACGTATGTATCTCACACACAGGTATACAGGGATATACATGTGATACACAATTGATACAATTATGATATGTGTGTGATACACAAATGATACATAGTGTGATACACATCTCATTTTTTTCATGTTCAGCTTTTACTTCGAATTTTCAATTCAAACCACCTCAAAACTTCACCAAATCATCCCAAAACTGAGATTCAAGCTCCTTAAGTTGTGCCCAATCTATTCTAATAACACCCACTCAAAACAAAGCAAAAATTTGATATTTTTTTGCTACAAATAGCTAATTGGCTAAATTGGCTAATATTAGTAATATTTTATCAATTGGCCAATTTTTATAATGAGCTACTTATAAATGGACATAGCTGGTAATTTCCCTTTATAATTTAATGTAATAAACCTCGCTAGTCACTTGAAAATTTTCATGACTTAGATTTGTGCATCCCTTTTTCTAGCTAGAAAAAAAAATCTTAATACTCTATCTATTAATATTATCTAAGAAATCTTTAAAATTTACTCCATATTAAGAGATAAGTAAAATTATAATTTTTTCAATTGCAGAAACTTAAAATTGTAATTATATTTGTTTTTAATGTGAAATAATTCATTATGTTCAACTCTGATTTCAACCAAATTATATTTAACATATTCAAAACAACTCATGACATCACCCAATAGAACAAAACTATATTCAACAAATTCAAAAATCAATACATAGACACGTGTCAAGGCTCAACTTTTTATACAATTAAGAGCCCGTTTGGATTGGCTTAAAAAAATGGCATTTAAGCACAAGTGCTTAAAAGCACTTTTTAAGTGTTGGAACTTGTTTTATAAATAAGCAGTTACGTGTTTGGATAAAAGTGCTGAAACTGAAAAAAAGTTATTAAAGTGTTTGGTAAACAAGTGTTGTTAAGTACTTTTTCTTTTAAAATGGCTGAAATATCCTTAAAGCTGATAATACTAAAAATAAGCTTATTATTATAAGTTTTTAATGCTAAATTTATTCCTATACAAATTAATTTTTGTCTAGTTCTCGTAAAATTCTCAATGATTTGATAAAATTATTTTTAATATTTAAAAATTATTTATAAAATAACATATAATAATAATTTGACTAAAATAGCCACTTCGCCAATGGCATATAATAATAACTTAACTAGTTTACCACTGGAAAACGAGTTCTCGTGATGTTTATTAAAAAGAGTGTGACGTGGAAGGGAGCACCACTGGAAAAGAAAGAAAGGAAAGGAAAAAGAGGGGAAAATAATGAATGAAAGAGCAAATAAAGGAGTAAAAGGAAAAGAGAGGAAAGTTATGGAAGAAGAGGAAGAAGAAAGCAGAGGCTGCAGACCAGAGAAAAGAGAAAGATAGCATGTTTTAGGTTTTTTACCGAGGGGTAATTTCGAGATTAAGAAAAATTATAAGGGATAAGAATGTAATATACTTGGTCAAAGCAATATGGCTTTTAAGCCAATTTAAAAAAAGTTGGGTTTACCCAACTTATTGGTTTTGGTTTTTTTTAAGCAGCTTTTAACTTTTTTTAAGCTCTTTTTGTGGTTGCCAAACACTTCCATAATTTGACCAACTTTTAAGCCAATCCAAATATGCTCATAATTTGACGTATTTATTGGCGGGTCATTTTGGACGTAGCCCACGTTTGTCCATCTAAGAATTTGTATCAATTTGGACTAAATATATTGACCAAATTGATCAATACAAAAATTAATCAAACATGGAAAAATAAGCATTCATGTTCGCTAGATTGTAATATACTTGGTCAAAGCAATATGACTTTTAAGCCAATTTAAAAAAAGTTGGGTTTATCCAACTTATTGGTTTTGGCTTTTTTTAAGCAGCTTTTAACTTTTTTTAAGCTCTTTTTGTGGTTGCCAAACACTTCCATAATTTGACCAGCTTTTAAGCCCATCCAAACAGGCTCATAATTTGACGTATTTATTGGCGGGTCATTTTGGACGTAGCCCACGTTTGTCCATCTAAGAATTTGGATCAATTTGGACTAAATATATTGACCAAATTGATCAATACAAAAATTAATCAAACATGGAAAAATAAGCATTCATGTTCGCTAGAATGTAATATACTTGGTCAAAGCAATATGGCTTTTAAGCCAATTTAAAAAAAGTTAGGTTTACCCAACTTATTGGTTTTGACTTTTTTTAAGCAGCTTTTAACTTTTTTTAAGCTCTTTTTGTGGTTGCCAAACACTTCCTAAGTAGCACAAGCCAATGACTAACGGGTCGGATTATCACATTAATGACAGTCAAGTTTTTATTTTTTATTTTTAAAAGAAGAACAATTTTACTAATCAATTGTGAGTATAATTTTGTTTGTTTCATTGATTCTTCTCTCCGAATTATTCTTTATACTTTGAGGGCTGAAGCAGTGTATTTCTCGAACATAGGATGATGCGGACCTCCTTAAAATGCATTTGATCTTCATAAAAGTCGGGCAGTATATCAGATCTATCACGAGGAACGTTTCTCTCGATCTCTCCTTCTTGTTTCTTTTATCGAGGGCTAAAGTGGCGTGTCTCTCAAGTGAAGAATTTGTGTGGATCTTCTTGAATTATTTAATTATCAAGAAGCGTCCGGCCGCATTTCGAATTGATCACGAGGAAAAATTTCTCTTGGTCACTTCAGTTTTGAAAAAAATATTATTTAATATCTTGATCTGTTTGTGAATATTCCATGAGTTTTATGGATTTTCAATACAGTAGAGAGCCAAGTTCATTTGAAGATTTACATAATTTTTAGTTTGTTCTCTTCAATTAATTTTTCCTCCTAAATTAAGAGTCAAAGTTCATAAAAAGTAGGATGAAACAGTCTTATACGACAAGATTGCCGAAGTATAAAATAAATTTTTTGGTGCCACCTGAAAAGAGTATGAGTTCTTGAAAATCTTTTAAATTCTCAAAAAATCTGTAAAGCCTCAATTATGGATATAAATATACAATTTTGATAGACATTGTTTATTATCATTGTTTACATAATGGAGTTTAGGTAAGCTATATAATTATATAATATTTGTACAGTTGTGCTCCTTGAAAGATTCCATTAATAGTTTTAAAGTTTATCTTATTATGCAATTTCTCTAACTCTAATATAATATGAAAAAAAGCTACTATAAAAAAAATTTAGATTCAGTGGATGAATTTATCTATCGTCAAGATCAGAGCGGAGCTAGTATTTGAAGCTTATGAGTTATGAAACTGTCACTGAAACCATTACTCATTTAGTTACTAGATTTGTAATTAAATATTTACATATATTTAATAAATTTTTTTAATACAAATACAAGATCTAAGCGAAAGCTACTGTATTCGCTCGATATTGTATTTACTTCTCTAGCACTGTCTCTGGTCAGACATTACATATAGAACTTTTTCAGAAAACTTCAAATCCGGGATTTACATTATGTTATTTGTTACTCCTGCAATTCCACTTTATGTGACAAGATTTAAAGTACAAAAGTTAAGATATTTAATAGGCGTTTGGACATAAAAATTGTAAAATTCGAATTTTTTTTCTAAGTGAAAAATGGTATTTGAAATATAGAGTTGTGTTTGGACATTAAATTTCAATTTGAGTTGTTTTGAAGTATTGTGAGTGATTTGGGTGAAAATTTTGAAAAACAGCTTTTTGCAGTTTTTCAAATTTTCGAAAATTTTCAAAATGTATTTTTAAGTGAAAATTGAAAATTTTATGAACAAACGCTGATTTCGAAAAAAAGTGAAATTTTTTTGAAAAAATCTTCCATCAAATTTTATGTCCAAACGGGCACTAATTTTTTTATGTGAATTTGGACATAAATATAATTAATTCTTTTAAAAATTAAGGAAAAGTGCTTTACTAGAATATATTTATCTTGCCTTTCAAATCAGTTGATTCTGTACTTCTTATCTTCGTGTCATGTATATATATTTTTGGGGTCAAGAAACACTAATAGCCCGTTTGGCCAAGCTGCAAAAATCAGCTTATTTTGAGAAGTGCTTTTTTTTAAAAGTGCTTTTCTCAAAAGTACTTTTGGTGAGAAGCAGTTTGTGTTTGGCTAATTAGTTTGAAAAGCACTTCTGAGCAGCAATTAGTGTTTGGCCAAGCTTTAAAAAATTGCTTTTAAGTGTATTTTTCTCAAAAGTGCTTCTCGAAAAAGTGCTTTTGGAGAGAAGCTACTTTTTTCTGCTTCTCCAAAACTGCTTCTGCTTCTCCTCAAAAGCACTTTTTTTCCTTCCAAAAGCTTGGCCAAACACCTCAATTTTTTGCCAAAAGTGCTTTTGGCAAAAAAAAAGCACTTTTGGCCAAAAAGAAGCTTGGCCAAACAGGCTATTAGCAACCTAAGATTGGACTTAAGCTCAACAAATCAATTTAATATGTGCCAGAAAAACCACTACCATATAATATACCTTTATTATAATGACAGGACATTATTGTGGGCCCACTTAGTACTAAAAAAATTATTTTAGAAAGGAGGGTCCTACTTAATCATACACAATGAAAAGCGTCCACGTGTCACTTTGAGGAGAATATACACATTATTCCTAGAACATGGCTTTGTCCATTCGCATCTGAGAATTGATCTTTCTAGTCATTTTCTATGTTTCTCTTTTTTCTACCAAATAAAAAGATCAATTAATTGTTAAGACGTTGCGCTAATGTGCAAGATTATGTTCATTTACTTCATTCCAAAAATATAAGAAGCAAAGTACTTGCTAAAGAGGAAAAAATAAATAAAGAATTAACCTAAAAAACCGTCGACAACCGCTTATGCTAAAAATAACCGGCTAATATATAATATAGGTATAATCCATATGTAATATATGTATAAGCAACGTATAATTTATGTATAACAACTAGAAAAATAGATAGTGAGTCTAACCGGCTATTCGTGTAAAAATCCCCCAAAAAAATTACTCCCTCCGTTCCAATTTATGTGAATTTATTTGACTGGGCACAGAGTTTAAGAAAAAATGAAAAGTTTTGGAATTTGTGGCCTTAAACAAGTCAAAAAGGGGCCCAGAGTATTTGTGTGGTTATAAAAGCTTCTCATTAATGATAGAATTGTAAGTTTAATCTAGATTGTTTCCAAATTTAGAAAGGGTTCATTCTTTTTGGAACGGACCAAAAAGGAAATAGGTTCACATAAACTGAAACGGAGGGAGTACTACTTACTTGGCTTGTCCTTTTAACTCTACTCTTATTGTCCATTTTTTGTCATTTATTTGTAGATGACATTAATCAAAAAAAATTCTTGTTATTAGTAACCATGTCCCACTACTAATTTATACTTGAGTTTCATTATTTTGTGAAAAAACTTTTTGTAGTGCTTTTTACTGCAATAATAACAAGTAAACACCATGTATAAAGAGAGAAGAAATCATATTTCCTGCATTTCAAAAAGAACGGAGCAAGTACGAGAACCAAAGTTTCTACTTTCGAATTCAATCAGGCATCAATATTTTAATTAAAAAAACATAAAAGTTACATAATTAAGTACTAGATAAAATTACTACTATAAATTATAATTTGCTTAAACATTAAATTATTTTTAAGAATATATAACAATTTTTTGTTAAAAGAAAAAAATTATTTGGCTTTCCAAATAAAAATAATATCATATAGAGTGAAACAACGGGAGTAATTGATATTTTTTGCGTGACTCAAATATAAAAGAATAATAGATTCACTATAATTTTTTGGTCTGTTAAGGATGATCGATGATGCATGATGCATCATTATAAGTCAAGATTTTTTTAAACTGAAAAACTAGTTTATTTTGAATATAAGAATTCATGAATTGGCTATGGATTAAGCGGATTAGATATGTTTATCCTGGAATCCGGATAACAATTGAATTTATATGGGGTTTTAAGGATCCGTGAACTAAAAGATACAAAAGGTTTGGATTGAGGAAAATAAAAGATAAAGACTCAACAATTGCTGCTAAAGTAAATAATCGCAGAATATAATATTGCTTAGAACAATTGTGCTTGATAGCGTACAAGAATTGAGAGAGATGGTACCGTAGTGTAATGGTTTTCGATCCCCTCTTTATGGGATCTTCTCCCCTTTTATACATTCTGATTAAGGGTAAAAATAAGGTAGGTAAATTAATTACATCGTGGATCCCTGTAATTACGCCTTAATGGCCTGAAGTGGTTGAGAAAATCACGTTTGGGCGAGATATCCGGCGACGCTTGGTTATCCGTTACGAGTCCGGCTTCCGACCTTGTGTGTTTCTCCATCCGGTGGTGACTCATATCGAGCTCTGCAACGGTCTCGAAATGACTCGACCTCGGTTGTTGACGTGGCCGTCGTTCTACCTTGCATCCAGGTCGGGTTCGATGGCCCCGACTTGCCCCGGACCGGACCCAACCCGGTCGGGCTCAAGCAAAAAGGGTATCACCCAATACAGATAGTCCCCTCGTTTATTAGAGAGTAATGATAATAAACGATATGATCGGTGACGTGATGCCCGTGACGTATGGCCATACGCCAGCTGAAAAAGCCATCGAGTGCTCTGACCACGTCTGCTGCAGGCATTTAATGCTTCTCTTAATTATCTGTCGCTTCGTGTCTGTAACTTCGCGATTCGTGCCGCCGCCTCATGGGAAAAGTATAAACGACCCTTCCAGGTTCAAATTTCTTATCTTTCTCAAATTTTGCGTTGGTTGTATTTTCTTTTCATCTCTTCGTAAAGCTTCAAGAAATGGCGAAAACTTCACAAAGTGTTCCTTCTAGACCAAGCTCGTCTGCGAGCCCCGCTAGATCTGATGAACCTGCGCCAGAACCCCCATTGAAAGCTTTTACACCGACTAGTTGCTCGGTATCTGCCGACTTCCAGGTTGAGAACCCATCATCGGTCCCGGGCCGCGGCGAACCGGCATCGGAGTATATCAGCCTAATCACTCCCGGTTGCCTAGACCGGGTGAGGGCTGAATGTAGATGGGAAAGGAAAGACCTAGTCGCCCCTTCCCGTGACGAGTCGATTATGACTCACGTTGAAGGGTATCTTAGTGTATATACATATCCCTTCACCTTAGGCCCCTTAGAACCCATTATAGTGGAGTTCTGCCGGCGGTACGAGGTGACCTTAGGTCAGGTCCACCCCTCGATGTGGCGGATCGTATATCTCTTTCGGTTTTTTGTCGAGAGAGTCGAGGGCGATTTTCCCTTTACCCTCGACCATCTTCTTCGATTATACAGCCCTCGAATATTTCGAGGGGGATTAATAAAACTGGCCCGCCGGGCTAGCAAACCCCCATTCTCCAGCATCGATGAAGACAAAGATCGAGGCTGGATGAGCAGGTTTGTCCGGATCAGGACGTCCGACCTGATTCCGGCTGATTGCATGCCATTTCCGGAGAGGTGGAACCTCAAACGTAAGTATTTTCTCACTGTTCATCTTTTAGAGTGTGTTTTCCTCAACTTCTTCCTGAAACCCCCTTTTCTTG
>NC_031999.1:19676525-19712086 GCF_001879085.1 Nicotiana attenuata
GGAGAATGGACACCATAAATCCTAAGAACTTTCGGCATCCGACCCCGAACGCAGCATTTCTCCGGGTTCAGCTTCATGTTATATTGCTTTATAAGCAAAAGTTTCCTGCAAATGGCTAAGATGTCCTTCTGCGCGCAGGTATTTAACTAACATAATCATCAATACTAAACTTCACATGGTTTTGCCTATTGATTCTCGAAACATCTTGTTAACTAGGCGTTGGGTAGGTGAGCCCGGCGTTCTTTAACCCGAAGGGCACACTTCTATTATAGCAGTAAGTGCCATACTTAGTGATGAAGAACGTTTTTCTGATCGTCTTATCCATCCGGATACTGATTATATCCGGAATAAGGCGTCGAGAAAATTAGCGTCTCGTGGCCGGCCGTGGCATTCAATCATTGATCGATGTTTGAGCAAAGGAAGGAATCCTTGGGGCAAGCTTTTATTAAGATCTTTATAATTCAATACACATTCTTAATTTCATGTTACCCTTTTTGGGTACTACCACACTAGTTGGCTAACACATTCGGGGTATGTTAACTTCCCGGATGGCCCTATGTTTAATAGCTTAGTTACCTCCTCGGTGGATGAAAGCCTGCTTGACCTCGGATTGGGGGCCTTGCTCTTTTGTTTGACTGGCCGGAATTTTGGGTCTGTGCTCAACTTGTGAGTCGTGACCTCCGGGGGTAGGGCCTGTCATATCCAAATGGGACCAAGCAATACATCTTCGTTAGGCAGTAAGAAAAGAAAGCAAATTTTTCCTGAGCTCGGTAGTTAAACCCGAGCCCAGGTATACCTTTCGGTCTGGCGCACTCGAACGAATAGGGATCTGTTCCAGCTCTTCGACCGTTGATGTTGGTGGCATCGGACTCATCCGGAGTCACGAAAGATCGGGGAAGGAAGAAGTCTTCTCCGAAGGTAGATTCTGGTTCAGCCTCTTTACCGGAGGCTTACACTTGACTGCTATTTTGGCCTTGGACACCTCATCTACTGCGAACATCTCTCTTGCGGCGCATTGCTCCCCGTACACAGTGATGACCCGCCTCGGCAGATGGGAATTTCAGCATTTGGTGCAGCGTGGACGGTACGGCCCGACGTCGTGTAATCCAAGTCTTCCGAGCAGGGCGTTGTACCTGATATCGCCCTTGATAACACAGAACTTGGTCGCTTTTGTAACTCCGCCCACGTCGATCATCAGAGTTATTTCCCCTCGTGTTGTCTCCGTGGCCATATTAAATCCATTCAATACTCTTACTCAGAAATTCTGCCCTGTCAGTCCCAACTGTTTCGACGACCCACGACCGAATTATGTTAGCCGAGCTTCCGGGTCGACCAAGACACGCTTGATTTAGGTCTCGGCCCATCATGGATATTACCAAAGCGTCGTTATGGGGTTGTGCTGGTCCATCGATTTCCTCGTTGCTAAACATAGTGTTCCCTCTGGTGCATAATCCCCGATCCGCTTCTCCCTTGTGATCGATGTCTTGGTACGTTTCAGTATGGTACTTGAGGTGCGTCTTCCCTCCAATTATCATGTTGATATTGGTGGCCGGGGTTCCTTCCTATGCGCGGCTGGTCGATCCTCGATTTTCGTAAATGATTTTTTTGGCCCGATCACATGAGAAATTCTCGAAGGTAACCTTCATCGAGCAACCCGGGCAACTTACTCCCGCAGTTGCCTGCAATCTCGGTTCTGTGGCCATCGTGTGGTTGTGGTACTTACATATTAACTTGGGATCCCTCCTCGATGGATCGGACTGTACGGGTTTTGGGCCATCGGGCTTCTTTGGATACGTCCGATTCGCCAACACACCAGGACAGCCGAATCGATACACTGAATTATATTCAAGCGTCTAAGTCGGGGATGCTTCCTGTCTAGTCGACGCCTTTTCCCGAGGTTGGCCTTATCGGTAACGGTCTTCTTTGTTCCTCTCATAGCCGTGTCATTCCTCGTAAATTTAGGCCTCCTATCATCCTGATACGGCCGAATATCATTTCTCTTGTTGGTCTCGAATCTTTGTAGTTTTCCCTACGAGGTCCGATCGAAATTCCTATGTGTGGATGGTGAATCCGAACTTGCTCCGCTGTGGTCGTCCTCTAACCCCTTATCTTCGATTGGTACCGGTTATGGATGTCTGCCCACGTAACTGCTGGAAACTCGATCAGACTTTGCTTTAATTGCCTGGATGCGGCTGAAGCTGTTGGCGTTCAATCCTTGAGTGAAGGCTTGTACTGCCCAGTCATCCGTGACTGGGGGAAGATCCATCCTTTCCATTTGAATCGAGACACAAATTCCGGAGTGTCTCGTTTATGCGCTGTCGGAACCTTGAATAGGTCGGATTTCCTTGTTTCTACCCTGATGCGCCCGGTGTGAGCTTTCACGAAGGCATCGGCTAACATGCGAACGAAAATCGATGGAATTTGGCGTAAGTTATGATAACGTCATTGCCCCCTTGGACAAGGTTTCTCCAAACTTTTTCAACAAAACTGACTCGATTTATCATCTTCGAGGTCGTTTCCCTTAATCGCGCATGTGTATGCTGTCACATGCTCGTTTGGGTCCGAGGTCCCATTATACTTCGGGATATCGGGCATTCTAAATTTCTTAGGGATAGGTTTTGGGGCGGCACTGGATGGGAACGGTTTTTGTACAAACTTTTTAGCGTCAAGGCCTTTCAGGACCGGAGGTGCACCTGGTATTTGGTCGCCCTGGAGTTGTTGTTTCTACTTTTTTATCGTTGGCCTCGATCTTTTCCTCCCCTTTTCGATTCGTTCGGTCAATTCTTCTAGCCTCCTAAGAACCACAAGAATCAGCATCCGGCCCACCCCGTTCCGGCTGTACTGGGGTCGGATTATGATTGCAGCTGCACGGGGAGCCGCCTCGGACCTGACAGGACTCCTGGACCCGCTCTGGAGTTGAGCTATAGCCGATTGCTGGGCTTGCAACATGTCAAAAATCATTTTAAGGTTGATAGTCTCTTCGCCGACTGCCTGGGCCCTCGAATCGTCCTCTCCCCGGACGCTATGTGATGATCCGGAGGCCTGATCAGTGTTGAGCGCCATCCGGGAATCGGCATCTATCGGGTTTTCGAGCCCGGGCATTCCATTGTTTCCTGTCTGCTGTTCAAGTTCGTTGTTGATTGATTGTGCCATTCTATGAGTTGGTAATTTGAATGTAAGATGGACTCTTTTGCAAAGAACCAGTGTACTGTGATGCGTCAAGAAAGAGTATCAAAGAGCTCACTAATATCCTTAGCCCCACGGTGGGCGCCAAACTGTTTATCCTGGAATCCGGATAACAATTGAATTTATATGGGGTTTTAAGGATCCGTGAACTAAAAGATACAAAAGGTTTGGATTGAGGAAAATAAAAGATAAAGACTCAACAATTGCTGCTAAAGTAAATAATCGCAGAATATAATATTGCTTAGAACAATTGTGCTTGATAGCGTACAAGAATTGAGAGAGATGGTACCGTAGTGTAATGGTTTCCGATCCCCTCTTTATGGGGTCTTCTCCCCTTTTATACATTCTGATTAAGGGTAAAAATAAGGTAGTTAAATTAATTACATCGTGGATCCCTGTAATTACGCCTTAATGGCCTGAAGTGGTTGAGAAAATCACGTTTGGGCGAGATATCCGACGACGCTTGGTTATCCGTTACGAGTCCGGCTTCCGACCTTGTGTGTTTCTCCATCCGGTGGTGACTCATATCGAGCTCTGCAACGGTCTCGAAATGACTCGACCTCGGTTGTTGACGTGGCCGTCGTTCTACCTTGCATCCAGGTCGGGTTCGATGGCCCCAACTTGCCCCGGACCGGACCCAACCCGGTCGGGCTCAAGCAAAAAGGGTATCACCCAATACAAGATATTTATGCTATTAACTTTGTGAGTTTAGGTATGAAATTTAAAAAGAGAAAAACCAAGACTAGAAGATTGAAAAATAGTTGATGATAAATTAGAAAAATGATATATATTTAATTAGTAATGGACTGAATTACAGATATAGTGTGTTCACCGAAATCGAAAAAGTTAACTAAACCGAATATCGAAAAATTGAAATTCTTTTTTATATATATTTTTTTTTTGAATTTTAGTTTTAAAAAATAAAAAATTTGATTATATTTTGATTTTGATTTTAAGTAAAAATAATTAAAAAATCAAATCAAATCGATTACATAATTGTTTATCTAAAAATTTTAATCACCCATATATATGTATTTTTATATGTATTAAATATTTTGGTAAAATATAAATTCTTTAAGGATAACGAGCTGGTAATATTATGTCGGGATATAGTCACCAATATACGTATCTAGTAGCAGTAAGTTTCACATATTTCAAAAAGTCCACAAAAAATAAAACAGAACACACAAAAATAGAATTGATGAACAACCTATTTAATCAATTGGTTTATTTTGTCTAATATTTCAAAATCGATGACTATATTAATTTGTTTATTTTAAAGAAAAAAATCGACTCAAACTGTACATATATAGAGAGAAAATAATTTGGGAAATCAAAATAGTAGGACAATAATTTGATTTGTGTTATAAAATAATAAAAGAACAAGAGCAATATTGCAGAGAAAGAGAGAGAGGAAATTCTTATTGAATTTGGGATGAATTACAGTGGAATAGAACCCTCTATTTATAGGGAGATGGTGACTTAACTACCAAGTAATAAACCCTAGAATCTCTCTAAATATGGACATTCACCATAAATAGAATTCTATTTATAACACTCCCCCTGAATGTCTATTCAACAGATAATGTGCCTCGTTAAAACCTTAACTAAAAGAAAACCCAATGGGAAAAAAAAATTCTAGAAAAGGAAAAAGAGTACACATGTTTAGAAATGCGCCTATTGGTTGCTTCGTTAAAAACCTTGCAAGGAAAACCCAGTGGGACAAAACCTTGTAAGGGAAAAAGAGTGCAACGCGCATTAACTCCCCCTGATGAGAGCATCAATTCACATCCTTGAGCCTTCGCATCCCGATCTTGTATACTAACTTCTTGAAGGTTGACGTTGGTAGAGATTTTGTGAACAAATCAGCCATATTATCACTTGAACGAATCTGTTGCACATTGATATCACCATTCTTTTGAAGATCATGTGTGAAAAATAACTTTGGTGAAATGTGCTTTGTCCTATCCCCTTTTATGAATCCTCCCTTCAATTGAGCTATGCATGCTGCATTATCTTCATACAAAATTGTGGGTAGTTTGTCACATTTCAAACCACATTTGTCTCGAATAAGATGTATTATAGACCTCAACCACACACACTCTCGACTTGCTTCATGAATAGCAATTATCTCAGCATGATTAGATGAAGTAGCCACAATTGATTGCTTAGTCGATCGCCAAGATATGGCAGTGCCTCCACAGGTAAATACATAACCTGTTTGAGACTGAGCCTTGTGTGGGTCAGATAAATACCCAGCATCAGCATAACCAACAAGATCGGGACTGCAATTGTTGCCATAAAATAAGCCCATATCGGTAGTCCCTTTTAGATACCGCAATATGTGTTTGATCCCATTCCAATGTCTCTTCGTGGGAGCAGAGCTATATCTTGCTAAGACATTAACTGAAAAAGTTATGTCAGGCCTTGTAGTATTGGCAAGATACATTAGTGCACCAATTGCACTAAGATATGGTACTTCAGGACCAAGTAGCTCCTCATTCTCTTCTTGAGGTCGGAATGGATCCTTGTTCACATCAAGTGATCGAACAAACATCGGAGTACTTAATGGATGGGCTCCATCCATGTAAAACTGTTTCAATACCTTTTCTATGTAGGTAGATTGATGAACAAAAATTCCGTTTGCCAAATGTTCAATTTGCAAACCAAGACATAATTTTGTCTTTCCGAGATCTTTCATCTCGAATTCCTTCTTTAAATAATCAATTGCCTTTTGGAGTTCTATAGGAGTTCCAATAAGGTTTATGTCATCAACATATACAGCAAGTACAACAAATTCCGATGTTGTTTTCTTTATAAAAACACATGGGCAAATGACATCATTTATATAGCCTTCCTTTAATAAATACTCACTAAGATGATTATACCACATTCGTCCTGATTGCTTTAGACCGTACAAAGATCTTTGCAATTTGATTGAAAATATTTCCCGGGATTTTGAATTATTTGCGTTAGGCATTTTGAATCCCTCGAGAATTTTCATGTATATCTCATTATCAAGTGAGCCATAAAGGTAGGCGGTAACCACATCCATTAAATGCATGTCAAGCTTTTCATGGACAGCAAAACTAATGAGATAACGGAACGTTATAGCATCCATAACGGGTGAATATGTCTCTTCATAATCGACACAGGCCTTTGTGAAAATCCTTGTGCAACAAGGCGTGCCTTATATCTTTGTACCACATTTTTCTCATTTCTCTTGCGTACGAAGACCCATTTATAGCCAACAGGCTTAACACCATTAGGTGTTTGGACTACAGGCCCAAAAACTTCACGTTTTGCAAGCGAATTCAGCTCTGATTGGATTGCTTCTTGCCATTTTGGCCAATCAAGTCTTTGTCGACATTCTCCAACAGATTGAGGTTCAAGATCCTCACTTTCTTGCATAATGCTAGATGCAACATTATATGCAAAGACATAATCCACCACTATATCCACTCGATTCAAATTTGTCTCAATATCGATTGGATTTATTGATAGTTCCTTATTTTCTTGAGCCTCAGGCTCAGTGGATTCCTCATGAATCTCAGAATTTATTAAATCGTGGATTTCTTCACGAGATTCTTTCGTAGTGTCATTTTGATCATTTGTTTTCCTTTTTCTAGGATTTCGATCTTTGGAACCCAATGGTCTGCCACGTTTTAGGCGTGCTTTTGACTCATTAGCTATGACACTAGAAGATTGTCCAATAGGGACATCAATACGGATTGGAACATTCTCTGCAGGGATATGTGATTTTGTTATCCTTTTCAAATCCGTAAATGCGTCTGACATTTGATTTGCTATTCTTTGCAAATGAATAATCTTTTGCACCTCTTTTTCACAATTAGAGGCACGTGGATCAAGATGAGATAATGATGGATTTTTCCACAAAATTTCCCGTTTGGTTTCACCAACTTCTCCCCCTAATTTTGGGAAAAGTGTCTCATCGAATCGACAGTCTGCAAATCGTGCAGTAAACAAATCCCCCGTCAATGGTTCGAGGTAGCGAATGATGGAGGGCGATTCAAACCCAACATATATTCCTAACCTTCTTTGCGGACCCATTTTGGTGCGATATGGCGGTGCTACAGGCACATATACTGCGCATCCAAAAATTCTTAAATGGGATATATTAGGTTCATGACCCAAAACTAATTGCAACGGGGAATATTTATGATAATTTGTCGGTCTGAGACGAACTAGCATTGCTGCGTGCAAAATGGAGTGACCCCAAACAGAAGTGGGCAGCCTCGTCTTCATGAGTAACGGTCTTGCTATCAATTGCAGACGTTTAATTAAAGACTCTGCAAGACCATTTTGAGTGTGAACATGAGCTACAGGATGTTCCATTTTTATCCCAATTGATAAGCAATAATCATTAAATGCTTGGGATGAAAACTCAGCAGCATTATCAAGTCTAATAGACTTAATTGGATTATCGGGAAATTGTGCCCGTAATCGAATTATTTGTGCCATTAATTTTGCAAACGCGAGGTTGCGAGATGACAATAGGCACACATGGGATCATCTAGAAGATGCGTCTATTAAGACCATAAAATATCTAAACGACCCACTAGGTGGGTGAATAAGTCCACAAATATCTCCTTATATATGTCCCAAAAACGCAGGGGACTCAATTCCAACCTTTGTTGGTGATAGTCTAATAATTAACTTGCCTTGATAACAAGAAGTGCAAGAAAATTCATCATTTAAAAGAATCTTTAAATTCTTTAATGGATGCCCATTTGAGTTTTCTATAATTCATCTCATCATAATTGATCCAGGGTGTCCCAGTCGATCATGCCAAAGTACAAAAGTATTGGAATCGGTAACCTTTTGGTTTACAATAGAATGTGCCTCAATTGCACTAATTCTTGTCCAATACAGGCCACAAGATAAAGATGGGAACTTCTCAATAGCCCTTTTCTGGCCAGAGACATTTTTGGTAATGATGAGATATTCAAGATTATTCTCATCTATTGTCTCAATATGATATCCATTTCTGCGGATATCTTTAAAACTCAACAAGTTTCTCTTGGACTTGGAGGAGAACATTGCATTCTCTATGATAAGTATTGTTCCCTTAGGCAGAGTTATAGTAGCTCTTCCAGAGCCTTCAATTAATTTACTACTACCAGAAATTGTAGTAACATCTGCCTTACACATACTTAAATGAGAGAAATATTTCTTCTCTTTGAATATTGTATGTGTCGTACATGAATCAACTAAACAAATATTTTTACAATTGAACTTTGATCCAAGTTTGCTTTGTGAGATATCCATATTTGCTTCCCATATTTTGACATACAAAAAGAAATATACGAATAAACATTAGTATTTTCAGAGAAATAAACTAAGCTTACAAACAATTTGCTTGAACACAAATATTAAAAGTGCATCATATATTTCCGAACTGCTATCGAATTGCTATTGGTACTAATTTTCTGTTTTAAGCAGAATAATACAATACTAGCATTTAAGTATACTCCTTTTGGATGAAGAACAGAAACAATTTAATTTGGTACTACTAGTAAATATTAAAAAAATTGGATGGTAGTGACCAAACTGTTATTTTAATGAAAGAGATACATTTAAAACAATTGTACATGTTGCCATATTTTAGTCAAATACGTATGTGTAAAAGAAATAGACAAGTTACATACGTTCGTTTCTGTTGTTTAAGTTTTCATCCTCTCATATAGTTAATGTCAAAAGAATCACTTAAATATCCAGGAAAACCAAGCAACTTTTAACATTATCTCATAAAACAAATAATACTATTGATACTAATGACTACTACTCATGTAAAGAACTATGATTACATGATGTTTATTCATTAGCTACTAAAAATAGGCAAAAAACAAAAATTAAACTACTCAATCATCTTTAACCACGGATCCATCACCGATCAAGTGGTCTATTTTTCCATCAGGGCGCTCAAAGAAGTCTGCCACATCCAAGTGGGTGATGTCAAAATCATTGTCAGAGACAAAATTGGCTTCAGGGCCTTTATTCTTTAGAGATGCTTGATAAAGCTCAACCAAATGTCTTGGTACACGACAAATATTTGCCCAATGCCCTTTTCCACCGCAACGATAGCATTCAGTTTCTGAACCATTTGCTTTTGGCTTCTCATCTTTCCCTTTCCACTTTTGGTGCTTATTTCTCTTTGGGGGATGATTAACACTAGGAAAATTTCTTCCTTGTCTACGGCCACGACCACGGCTACGACCATGACCACGACCATGACTACGAATAGAGTCACGGCCTTTTTCACGCTTAGCGTAATGGGAATACACCTCATCCACTTCGGGCAATGGTGTAGATCCAGTGGGTCGATTTTCGTGATTTCTCATGAGCAAGTCATTGTTTCGCTCAGCCACAAGGAGAAGAGAAATCAGCTCAGAGTACTTCTTGAAACCTTTCTCTCTGTACTGCTGTTGCAAGACCATATTGGAGGCATAAAACGTTGTGAACGTTTTTTCAAGCATATCATAATCAGTGATAGTATCTCCACAGAGTTTCAATTTAGAAGTAATTCTGAACATCGCAGAATTATATTCAGAAACAGACTTAAAGTCTTGGAGCCTCAGATGAGCCCAATCATATCGTGCTTGTGGAAGGGTGACCAACTTTAAGTTGTCATATCTTTCCTTTAAGCCATTCCACAAAACAAGTGGGTCTTTGACTGTGAGAAATTCTATTTTCAACCCTTCGTCAAGGTGATGGCGCAAGAAAACGGAACCCACAATAAGTTAGTTAAAAATGGAACCCACAATAAGTGAGGGCATCTTTGTCAAACAAAAGTTTTGTAAATCTAAAAAAGCATATAGCAAGAATAATCCCATTTTTATTCCTGCCCTTTAATTTTCATGTTGTAAGCTTGAAGTCAAACAATACCTTTAAAAAATCTAGAAACTATTTTATTTTGCTTTGAAGGACCCACACTTCCTATTAATTCACTATCTGCGCCCACAATTTCTTGAAAAGTCAAAAAAGTGACATTTCATTTTGCTTACGTGGTGAAAATTTACAGCAGTACGTTATTTTCGACGCCACGAGATTGGGAGCTGCAGCTTTTTGGGACCGTTCGTGAAAAGTTTCTTTACCTGTTACTAAAACAGGAAATAAGAAAAGAAAACAGAAATAGTCTTGTAAATTACATTTTACTACCTATAACTTGTTTAAATATGAGCAGGATCCCCTCTTTCTTTCTTGTAGGACACTATTTACTGTTTTTCCAAATTCATGTAATCTCACTTTTGATTTGATGAATTTAATTACATTTAAATGCCTTTTTCTTCCATAAAAGGAAGAATGAATGCAATCCGATATATTGTACCTACTTACTTTGTTCACATTATTAAAAAAAGAAGAAAGAAATGAATGCAATATAATTATTTTTACATCATCTCATTCAATTATTGTACCTACTCACCTTGTTGATGTAAAGGAAAAAACTCATTTTATGTTTTTTTGTACGCCTCTTAATAAAAAAAATAAAGGGAGTATATTAAAAAACACATATTTAAATAACGGTAATATTTATAGTATTTTACTTTAATAATGTTAATCAATGTTAGTTCTAGATAGATAAATAAATTAGCTTGTGGACTTTTTAGAATCACAAAAATTTAAATCATTTATGATGAGCAAGAAAAGCTAGTTATCCTCAGTAATTTATATTCCTATAAAATATATCCAACTCTTTGTAGGTATACATTCTGTGACTGTGTATGAAAACATTATCCTCTATTACTATATTTGGTTCTTTGATAAACGCTCTTTCTCTTACAGCTTTGAAGAATACAATGGTAAGCTCGCATCCCTTCTCAATCGACATTATATACTTCTGAAAGAAACCTTTCTGGACATAACATTTGCATAGCGTATAAGGTTAGCCTTAAAACATATGACTAATTTAGAACTTTTCTTAATCTATCATATAGATCCGATTAAGCAAGTTTTTACAAGTTTTTACAAGTTCTCAGTCGATATACAATTTACTTTGATATGTTTATTATTAAAAGTTGAATTAGTGTAATTACACATAAGAAAAGTTTGTATGTTTGATTTAGATTTGATGAAAAGTTCATAGGAGCATAACACAATTCATATAAAAATATAAAAATTTGACTTACTTTTACTCTCTTTTTGACATATATTTAAAATGAAGATCTCCTATATATTAGTATTAGTTATTACTAGTAGTAATAGTAATAGCATCCTATTCTCTTGGCTAGTTTAGAATCTCTGCCTTTTCTTAAATTTTCTCCTCACTGTCCTTATCATTTCATCACCACCTCCCCTTACTCCTTACATCTAGAACCATCCTTTCTTCTCCATTAAACACACACACACACACACACACAGTTTCTCTCTATATATAGATTAACAGATTTTCATTTAGGCGGAGGAGGAGAGCGGCGGCGGAGAACGGCGTACGGAGGCGGAGATGGCGGGAAACGATTGGATTAACAGCTACTTAGAGGCGATATTGGATGTAGGTCCCGGGCTCGACGATAAGAAGTCGTCGTTGTTGTTGAGAGAGAGAGGGAGATTTAGTCCAACGCGATACTTCGTTGAGGAAGTTATTACTGGCTTCGATGAGACTGATCTACATCGCTCTTGGGTTCGAGTATGTTCAATTTTACTTTTTTGGTTAAATGTATTGATCAATGTATTTTTTTTTGCTTGAATTTTGAGGATTTGTTGTTTGATATGTGATTTTTTGCTGGATGAGTATAGGCACAAGCTACTCGGAGTCCGCAAGAGAGGAATACTAGGCTCGAGAATATGTGTTGGAGGATTTGGAATTTGGCTCGCCAGAAAAAGCAGGTCTCTCTCTCTATATATCTATGTGTGTGTGTGTGTCTGCGTATGTTTCAAATGGAGAATTTAGTCGCGTATGTATTTGACTGGCGCAAGTTTAAGAAAGAGTACACTTTTGAAACTTGTGTAAACCACGTTATAGATATTTGTGTGGCTATAAATCATTGGCAAAATATGAAATTTAAAGTTAAATTGTTTCTAAATCTCTCTCGGTGTGTGTTTGAAATGGAAAATTGAGTTGTGTACGTATGTGAAATAGGAAAAGACTCTTGAAATTTGTGGTTTTAACATTTCAAAACATTTGTATGGCTATAAAATGTACTCCATATGACTATAAAAGCTTTTCATTGGTAGTAAAATGAGAAGTTTATTGAACGGTCTGATAAGGTACTAATGTAACAATTTTTTTTGTGTGTATGGGGCTGAACAATGGAAAGTATGGATTTTGTGATGTTTTACATCTTTACGATGCAAATAATTTATTTTATTTTCGGCTGATTCACATCTCTATTGTATGGTTACTGGAGAAGTTGGAATTGTCCTGTTAAAGCCACAAAAAAAAAAAAAAAAAAAAAAATATCAACAATGCAAAAAATTGGAAAGAAGAAGAAGAAGAAGACACTTTGTTATTGATGAACAAAGGGAATTCAGTGCTGTTGATGGACCCGGTTTCACATAGATTACATGTTCTGCACAATTTATATTGTGTTTGATATTAGCACATGACTATTTAGTTTGTGGAAGGAAATACAGCAAAATTGCGGTTTTTTGTGTTTAGATTCTCTCTCTTGTATATTAGTCAGCCACCTTTTCTACAATGTAACCTTTGAGTGGACTTTTAAGACGGAAGAATATAATATGATTTAGCTAATGTGGATGACTATCGAATTCTTTACATAGTGAGAAACCATTTTCATCGCATCTTTGTTTGACCTTTGTGACTTTAGTTCACAGCTGAGCTGAGCTGACAATTCTTGATGGGGGAGAAAGCTATTAATATCTGCTAGATTATGAAGGATAAGAATTCGAAGGTCGTTCTCCTTTTTAGTTCCTCATAGGCAAATGATGCAAGGAAAGGGTACACAGGAACTGTGGACTGTGCAAAACTGTCAATGTGCTGTTATGGTTTTAGTTAGACTCTTTGTTTGCAAGTCTAATATATGTGCCATTCATTTCCTCCTTAACTCGCACATTTTAGTTCTCTAACTCAAAACTAATTTATGCATTTTATTTGTTAGAATAGAACTAAGTTCATGAAATGAATTTTGTGCTTTGCTAGGTAGCTGCATAATCTCGGGTATTCTTCTCTTGCTCAAGGTTCATGATGATGATCCATTTCAGTTTCATAAATTTTGGTTCACTACTTCAGTCAGACTAATTTAATTACCAAAGTTAATGAGTACTTCATAGTTAAGTTGAACATAATTGTCACATTAATTTTCTTTTGCTATTTTAATATTACAAAAAATGAGAGGACTTGAAATGAGCTTCAACTTTTCAGCCTCCCCATCGCATAAAAATAGCAACGTAAAGGCAAATATTATTGACAATTGGATACATTCATGTATACTTGACTACATATTTTCATCATTGTTTTATATGTTTTCTGTGTTCATTCTCTTGCCCTATCTAATGTAAAAACTGTCTACTTTGTTCGGTTTAATTAGAATATTTGCTTACTATACTAGCGAACCTATGTATCTCAACCTGCATTTAATATTACATGTCAATAATGAGTTACACAGATCAATCCATCAACTTCATTTCATTCCAAAATTAGTTTGGGAATAACGAGCAATGTACAAAGTTTACAGAATTTAAAAAAAACAAGACATCAAATTTGGTGATAATGATTGCTCATTTTAAAGTCTTCATATTACTCAAGTTATTTAAAGAAATTTTGATTAGGCATTGCAAGGTTGGTTAATTCAAATTCGTAAAATTTCACCAAGGTTTTAATTTTCATTCTCGCTAGTTTGTCCAGTTTATATCGTCAGTGATATGTTGTGTTCTTCTGTTACTGGTGGTCCCATATTACTGTCTATTCACTCTATCAAAGATCTGTGCATTTCAAAATTGTAGTAGTGTTGCCATTTGTGTGGTGTTTTATGAAGCATAGGCATGGTCTACTTTCTCAAAATTTCAGCCTTGTATTTATGTAGCTTGAGGGAGAGCAAGCTCAGTGGATGGCAAAACGCCGTCAAGAACGTGAGAAAGGTCGCAGAGAGGCAGTTGCTGATATGTCAGAAGATCTATCTGAGGGAGAGAAAGGGGATGTGGTCAGTGACATTCCATCTCACGCTGAAAGTGCCAAAGGCCGCTTGCCTAGAATCAGTTCTGTGGAGACAATGGAAGCCTGGGTTAATCAGCAGAAGGGAAAGAAGCTTTATATCGTACTTATAAGGTGTGAGTGGACCTTTTACTGTAGTTTGATGTGATGAAGTAGAATGTGGAAAATTACTTGATTTTCCTGTGCAACATTTAAAGAGAAAATATGAAATACCATCACTGGACTTGTCCCTATAAAACCTTGAGCAACCATTCTTCAATTCTTAGTCTTTACTTCCTGTCTAAGAGAGGCAATTCAGCAGCTCCAGAGTACCTAGCTGCATGCTTCATTCAGTTTTTTTTTTTCCTCACTAACACTACATTCTTGCAGTTTACATGGTTTAATTCGGGGTGAGAATATGGAGCTTGGACGGGATTCTGATACAGGTGGTCAGGTGATTATATTTCCATATGTTTTAACTATATTTCTCGACTAGTGACTACTCATTAGATTTCTGGTTATGCAAATTCATCTTTTCTGCTCTTTGCTATTGGAAAGAGACCATCTTGTTTCTCTTTCCTACTGTTTGTTGCCCATGGCAGAAGAAGATTTTATGATATTTATGTCCCTTTTCAGGTGAAGTATGTTGTTGAACTTGCGAGGGCCTTAGGGTCGATGCCAGGTGTATATCGGGTTGACTTGCTTACTAGACAAGTATCTTCGCCAGAAGTAGATTGGAGCTATGGGGAACCAACCGAGATGCTGCCACCAAGAAGTACCGAGGGCTTGATGACTGAGATGGGGGAGAGTAGTGGTGCTTATATTATTCGCATCCCTTTTGGACCTAGAGAAAAGTATATTCCAAAAGAGCAGCTATGGCCTTATATTCCCGAATTTGTTGATGGTGCTCTTAACCATATTATTCAAATGTCCAAAGTTCTGGGTGAGCAAATTGGTAACGGCTATCCTGTGTGGCCTGTTGCCATACATGGGCATTATGCAGATGCTGGTGACTCAGCCGCTCTCCTGTCAGGTGCTTTAAATGTACCAATGCTTTTCACTGGTCACTCACTTGGTAGAGATAAGTTGGATCAACTATTGCGACAAGGTCGGTTGTCAAAGGATGAAATAAATTCAACCTACAAAATAATGCGGAGAATCGAGGCTGAGGAGTTAACTCTTGACGCTTCAGAAATTGTCATAACCAGTACAAGACAGGAGATTGATGAGCAATGGCGTTTGTATGATGGGTTTGATCCAATATTAGAGCGTAAGTTACGTGCAAGGATCAAGCGCAATGTCAGCTGTTATGGCAGGTTTATGCCTCGTATGGCTGTAAGTATTGGATCCCCTCTCTAATATGCCAGTATCTACTTTCACTTTCTAGTTGGATATGTTATAAGCCAATGAATGTGAAGCTCTCAGTTGCTTCCAGTGGTTTCTGAAATAGGTAAAGCATCCGCTATTCTTGATGCAGGTGGAATTATCTCATATCACTACGTATAACGACAAGTTCAAAAAGTTAGTTTTAAGGAAAATGTTTCCCTTCATAATCTGGGATTCTTTCAGCAGCATTAGTAATGGTTATATATGTGTATTATTTAATATTCATGTCTTGGCAAAAAGGGATTTTTATGAGTAATGGGACTTGCCTTGATCTCTTTTTCTTCAAGCTGTCTTTCCAACTTGTGATGTAAACCTTCAAGTTAAATAGGTTCACAGCTTTCTCCATCTGAAACGGCTGGCAATTTCTGCACTTTTCTTTTGCAATACATTCTCTTTCTCAAGAGTCTCGTATGATAAACTAAGCATCCGTGTGCAGGTAATTCCTCCTGGGATGGAGTTTCACCATATTGTTCCACATGAAGGTGACATGGATGGCGAAACAGAAGGAACTGAAGATGGAAAAGCCCCGGATCCACCTATTTGGACAGAGGTTTCCATTGACATCATGTTTTTGCTCCTTCGAGTGACACTCTTTCTGCATTCTTCTATTCTTGCTAATTTCTTAATGTGATCTCCTTTTCTTAGATAATGCGCTTCTTTTCTAATCCAAGGAAGCCTATGATACTCGCCCTTGCTAGGCCTGATCCGAAGAAGAACCTCACTACTTTAGTGAAAGCATTTGGTGAATGTCGTCCACTGAGAGAGCTTGCTAATCTTGTAAGTTTGAGTTTACACCACTTGTATGAGGTGAATTGCCTTCCTTTATAGGGAACGGAAGCTGAGCTAGCAGTGCAATTGATGTTCCTCCTTTTCCTTTCTTCTTTTTCTTCAGATGTTGATAATGGGTAATCGAGATAATATCGACGAAATGTCTAGCACAAATTCATCAGTCCTCCTTTCAATCTTAAAGATGATAGATAAGTATGATCTTTATGGTCAAGTAGCTTATCCTAAGCATCACAAGCAGGCAGATGTTCCTGATATCTATCGCCTTGCTGCAAAGACTAAGGTACTGCCAGTCATTTTAATGTCAAGTGCATAGTTCTCACTCCCTGAGTTGTTTGATCAATCGCACACATAGGGTGTGATGCTTCTTGGTTGAATATGTTCCAAGTTTTTGTTTTTTTCAATAGTGGTGTTTCTTATTCTTTTTTCGAGGGTAATTGGTGGAAAGTATTCATGGTATATATGAAACAATAACTTTGCGTTTTATTAGCACATCATTACTCATTTTGTGCAGTGTGCACGAGTAGATTATACCAAATAAGAGAAACCACAGGAGGATGTTACTTGTCAATTAGACAACTGATGATTTTTAGTCAATGTGAAATATAGAAATCAAGTTAATGCTACATGGAAAGCAAAATTAGATTGAGGGTGTCCAATGGGCCAAGTGGACCTGAGTGCTGTTCTAAAATCCATTAATTTGGTTCAACTTAGCGACCCAGTTCAGAATGTGAAGACTGTTTGGAACCTTCTTCCTCTTATATCCTTTAATATAAGAGCATGGGCTCTCCGATACAGCAACATGATTTGCTCTTTCTCATGTTTGGCACCTTTTTCGTCCTATTTATAGTGTGCATGGGGTATCTGATACAGTAACATGTCTTACGCTTTCTCATGTCACCTGAAGCCACATCTAATTAAATGGATAGATAGATATAACATTATCTCATTGTGGTGGAAGAAAAAAGAGCAAATAAGAAGCCTTTCCCTCTCGAAATCAGATATTTTGTTAGCATGCTTACCTTACCTTCAGCAATTAGTGGCTCAGATAGACAATATTGAGATACTTCTTGAATTTCTTTTTACAGGGTGTTTTTATTAATCCAGCTTTTATTGAGCCCTTTGGACTGACTTTGATTGAGGTATTCTTCTTCATGCAGTGATTTAAGCTCTAATTGATGATTTTGTTATTCTTCATAATAAGTTGGCGAGTCTTTTCTATTGACATATGCACTTATCTCCCTTGCACAGGCAGCAGCTTACGGTCTCCCAATGGTAGCCACAAAAAATGGAGGACCTGTTGATATCCACAGGGTATGCTGTTGCATTTATTTCATATGCTGTCTTTGATGCCGTCCACTCTGTTCGACAAAGTTCCAACAAATTAGATTCAAATTGATCTTCACTCGGTTTGCAGGTTCTTGACAATGGTCTCTTAGTGGATCCCCATGATCAGCAGGCAATCGCTGATGCTCTTTTGAAGCTGGTTGCTGATAAGCACCTGTGGGCTAAATGCAGGGCAAATGGATTAAAAAATATCCACCTCTTCTCTTGGCCTGAGCACTGTAAAACATATCTTTCCCGGATAGCTAGCTGCAAACCTAGGCAACCACGCTGGCTGAGAGCCGATGATGATGATGATGAAAATTCAGAAACTGATTCTCCTAGTGATTCCTTGAGAGATATTCATGATATATCTCTGAATTTGAGATTTTCACTAGATGGGGAGAAGAATGACAATAAAGAAAATGCTGATAATACATTAGACCCGGAAGTTCGAAAGAGCAAGTTAGAGAATGCTGTTTTGTCCTGGTCTAAGGGTGTACTTAAGAGCACACCGAAAGCTTGGTCGTCAGACAAGGGAGACCAGAATTCTGGTGCTGGTAAATTCCCAGCGATAAGGAGGAGAAGACATATTTTTGTTATTGCAGTGGATTGTGATGCTAGCTCTGGACTCTCTGAAAGTGTGAGAAAGATATTTGAGGCTGTAGAGAAAGAAAGAGCAGAGGGTTCCATTGGATTCATCCTGGCCTCATCTTTCAATATATCAGAAGTACAGTCTTTCCTGGGTTCGGAGGGCATGAAGCCTACTGATTTTGATGCTTACATATGCAATAGTGGAGGTGATCTTTATTATTCATCCTTCCACTCTGAACAAAATCCTTTTGTAGTTGACTTGTACTACCACTCGCATATCGAGTATCGTTGGGGGGGCGAAGGGTTGAGGAAGACTTTGGTGCGTTGGGCCGCTTCTAGCATTGACAAGAAGGGTGAAAATGAAGATCACATTGTTGTTGAGGATGAGGACAATTCAGCCGACTACTGCTATACTTTCAAAGTCCGCAAGCTTGGGACGGTAAATTGGCTTCTTTTCTCCATTTTTTTGGTTATTTTCCCCCTTGTCATTTGCTTCTTTAACCACACCTCCTGCTGCCCTGGGGGCAGTTCAATGCTGTTGCAAAAGCTTTCCTACTTTTGTATTGGGAATCTGCTTTCACTTAAGCTGGCTGCTGACATCAAGCATTCAGGCCTGTGCTAGATATTCTTCGAAACATCCGAATCTATTTTCTCCAAGCATCTGATATAATGATGCAATTGTACACCAGTAGGGTTTTCTATTACACCCTCTTAACTTATTCTTATTGCTTTTGCAGGTTCCTCCTGCGAAGGAACTTAGAAAACTAATGAGAATTCAGGCGCTTCGTTGTCACGTCGTTTATTGTCAAAATGGGAGTAGGATTAATGTGATCCCTGTGCTGGCATCTCGGTCCCAAGCACTCAGGTAATTGTTTTAGTTCCATCTACGTAATGGTTGCTGGGGAATCTCTGCCAACTGTTCTGTTTAAAGTTATCAACTCCTGGTATGCGAATTGCTATTTCTATGTTGCTTCTTTCTTCAGAATACACGATAAATATTGACTTTGTTGATATGCATTTGTTAATCAATTTTTGCTCATATTCTTTTACTTATATCTCTGAGAGACACTGTACATGAGTGGCATGCTACCTAAACGTGGGGTCACATGGTCTTGCCACCTGTGCCTTGGTCCTTGGAAGTGGTTGATTCATTATATGTGCCAATTTTGTGTGCTCTGGGATAGTTCAATTATTAATTGCCTTGTACCCCTGCACCAGTGAAAAAGATGGGGGCCCAAGAATTTTAGGACTGCAATCCTTTTGATTTCTTCTGCTTACCAAGATTTTATTTGTGGTTTTACATGTTTGCGTAGTCAAAATAACGTCGCCCTTTATGAGGTACAAAATTAGAGCTAGTCCATACTCTATAATAAATATGAGTACTAAACTTGCTTTAAATTGTCTTTGGTTGTGAAGTTCACTCTCTAGGTCCAAAAGATGCTTCACGTCTATCAGCCGTCTTGCTAATGTTCCAAATGGCAACGTAGTACTCTTTATGATTTACCACAAATATAGTGGTTTTAATATATATCTTTTGCAGCTCTGTTTTCCGTCTCAAACACATGCTATACTATCCTTGCTGCCATTCTGGATCGTATTTCAATTGGTTCCTAACTGCAGAGTAGCTACAGGATTGTATCTTTCTGGAAATATGGGATCATTTTTATGTTCTTAAGGGGAGTAAACATTAAAGCTGAAACTGAGGCTGAAATCTTTAGTCCACTGGTAATATATTTTGAGACTGGAATTTTCATATTTGGATGACTGAGTATTGTCTACAGGTACTTGTATCTGCGATGGGGAATGGACTTGTCAAAGTTGGTGGTTTTCGTTGGAGAAAGTGGTGATACTGATTATGAAGGATTGATCGGTGGTCTACGCAAGGCTGTCATAATGAAAGGACTCTGCACTAGTGCAAGCAGCTTAATTCATGGTAATAGGAATTACCCGCTATCCGATGTTTTACCATTCGACAGCCCTAATGTTGTTCAAGCGGCAGAGGAATGTAGCAGTACCGAGATCCGTTCCTCACTGGAGAAACTAGGGGTACTCAAAGGATAATACCTTCCCCTTAGATTGGCAAAAATCTATATGAGCTAAGATTATGCCATGAAAGAATAGCCATCCATTTGGGTTGTCTTTTGAAGCTATTAACAGTTTTTAACAGACTACAAAATGAGATCAGCCCTTTGATGCTCTTAAAAGATGGACATAAAAGCTTATCTCCGTTCCGTGTGTTATGAAGTCTTTTATCTAAACCAATGCTGTATAGTTGTAGAATTTCTTTGCTATGTCATTGGATAGAACCTCTTCCGGTTCATATACTGCGAGAAAAAATAAATTTCAACTGAAAAACGTTGACCGATCTTGTAAATTATCATATACATCCACCACAATGCATTATTGGTGGTTTTCAAATGCGGTCTGTTGACTGGATCAATATTTTTTAAAGCTTGTGGATCTGGTACATTTGAGATTTCATCTTAAAGTTCAATTTTCATTTAACAGAATTGGTTTCATATAATGCAACTAGCTGTGGGATGCTATTTTACTCTTTTGCTGGTTATTATCACGAACTGTTTGAACGAACAACCATTAGATGTTCTGGACAGGCTTTTGTACTGTCTGATTTTGGGATATTTTGTCTCCATAATGTGTCTTGGTCTTTTCATTTTTGCTATTGAATTTTAACTTCAGTGTTTGTTGCCAATTACTGGTAACCATTTTGACCCATAAATACATGCACTCAGTCTCAAGTCTTGTGGTGTTAAGCTATTCATCTTTTCAATTGTGTGTTTTGGCCTTTTGTTTTGGGGACTATCAAGCTTGAGTAGTCTTTTGCAGTCTACAAGTGTTAAGATTGACCTATCAATGTATAATTGAAAAAAGTATTTGAAGTTAAAGACCAATGAGCAATTGCGAGAATTAATGGCTTAACTAGGATAATTTTTTACTACAGTAAGCAGATCTTGGGTTCTTCTGCAGCGCCTCAGTTCTCTTGTTGGCTTTGGTACCGAAGATCAAATAGAAAAAGACCTTCAAGAGAGAAGAAGATTGTAGTGTGGAATGCTCGATTTTTGGAGGTTGTCTAATGGTCAGATTCATTTATCCGATCCCAATTTGTTTGGTTTTGGAAATTGTTGTTGTTATTGTTGTTGTTGTCGTCGTCGTTTAATAGTTTACAAAAGCAACAGGAGACTTGGTCCATAGGATCCCATCTTGTTGCCGATCTTAACAGATTGCAGACTTTTTATTATCATTGTATTCAGAGTGGGTCAAGCATGCAACTTTCTAGGCTTAATGAGTTTACATTTTCGTGCTAGGAAGCTTCTTAACGTTGACAAGCTCCTCATTTCAATTCTAATATTTTACTACTCATTATTAACATGACTCTGAAAAAGGGTTTTTTTTCTTCTCATTTTCTGTTTAAACGGTTAGCCGGTTAGGTCTATATATGCCCTACCAGCCTACCTGTTCTTTGTATTAAGAGATGCTTGATCACCAATAAAAGAACTCACATTGGTATTTTGGAAGGAGATACCAAAGTGATTAACCAAAAGAAAATAAAAATAAAAAGTAAAACATTACATATGATATGGGATTGACGATGGGGAAGGATAAGAGGAAAATTGAACTCACATCTATTGTCCGAGAGAGTTTCACCTATACCATTAGGTTATAAGCCTTGAAAATATTACATCTAGAGGGCCTGTTTTCAATTGGTCATAATTAAAACTTTAGGTTAAGCTAGAGTTGACTTTTTTGTTAGACCGACACTCAAGACCCAGTTACGACCAATAGCGTCTTACACTTTCCCCAAAGACCAATACACAAGTGATTTGTCATAGTCTAATCGATTGAGGAGGACAGCCAATGACCGAGCTTTCCGCCCTTGGCCCAGTAGGGAAGTATGGCGAATGCATACCTGAATGAAGGAAAGTAATTGCTAAAGGTAGTCAAGCCCTATCTAAGTAAAGCTACGGCTCCTTGGTGGGAATAAAAAGGCGATACCTCTATCACAACAAAGCAAGTTGGGGGAGGAATCATTTTTTTTAAATAAAAAAGTCGATTGTGTGAGTTAACTAGTGTACAAAGAGAAAGTTAAATATATTCGTAGAGAAACTGAGAGAGACATATGAACTCACTTGTGGGTGGGGTGGGGGGGATTTCTCCTTTTTTTCCTTTTATTGAGCGTGACGACCTAAACAGAATGACGATTTAATACAAATAAAAGTTCAACAACTAACTTACAACTGGAAAAAATGAAGTACCTGCATGAACGAAATATAAATAAATGAACACATGGTCCACTAACATTTGACTCAAAAAATGTTCACATTGTGGCACTCAAATTGGTTCTGATCATCTAAAAGCAATCAATTAAATGACATTTATAGTCCTCCTAATAAATGTTCCTGCCACTAGCTCGTCTTTTGTTCCCAATTACAAGTACCAATTGTCTATGAATGAAAATGATGGGCTTAGGAATGTCAAAACAAGTCATGCAATAGTATCAAACAGCTAAGAAAAGACAATTAATATTCAACTGATTTGCCAGCAATAACCATACGTTAGGTGTTAGTTAGAAGCCACCTGTCACAAATTGACGTATCCGAAAACTGTAATAAGGGGATTCGAAAAAAAAGTGCAAGAATACAATATTTGAGATCAAAGATTTACACGGTCGTCGTGTGCTTTCTTTGTGCACCGGCACAGCGAAATTCGAAGCTGCTCGGCGTACTAGCCCTACAATGGAGCCAGAACTAACCACGCTCTCTTAGTATAAAGTGGAGAAGGACCGGTGGGTCTGATCTATCGGGCCGTTACATAAAAGGGATACAATAATATATGTGTAGACACTGGTAGGACCGAAAAGAGTCAGGTGTCATGCGGAAGCTAGCAAACGCGAACCTTGAACGACAATAAGTCATACAACGAAGAGAAATATACCAAAAGAGACACAAACATTTAACGTGGTTCGGTCAACTGACCTACGTCTACCGCGGAGATGAGCAATCCACTATAATAAAAAGAGAGTACAAAATATCGAGAGAACAACCTCACGAAGAGGCAAACACAAGTGACACACTAACACTTGTCCCGTAAAGTTCTCCCCCTAAACACGTTTCTCATGCCTCATATGGCTACATTGTGGATGCTACTGAATGAGAAGGAAGATCCTCAATTTATCGAAGTCCAAACCTTTTCCTACAAGAAAAAGGACTAGCCAAATATAGGAGAATTATAATTTCCTTCTACAAAAAGGAAAACCCCTATTAAGGTAAATTATATTGCCCTTTTCCTTCAACAAATAGGAAAACCAAATATGGTAAGAAAATTATGGCAAACACCTAACATGCACTGGTATATTTTATCGACAAAGGAAATAATTTACATGGCGGCGATTCTACAAAACAGCTCCCACACCTGTACCGAATCCTCCAAAAATATACTACTTTGAAAGTTTCGATACACACGCATCAACTATTTTCGGAAAATCCGAGCAACATAGGAATAAATAACATGTAAGTTTGCTCTTGCTTTCCCATACCCATGTTGTTGTGGTCCTAGAATTTTGCTTTTTCATGGAAATTGCTAGAATTTTCAACATAATGAACAAGGAATGGCTTGCAGTTAATCTTTTATGGGTATACCTATAAGGAAAAAGAAAGACCATATTGTATTCTTAATGAAAAAAGTCTTCCTTCCCTAGATTATGGGAGGAAAAGACACGAGTGGAAAACTATTGAATGTCAGGATTTCAACAGTAAATACTAGCTAGGTCTAGAAACTTGCTTTATTATTACCCAACTCCCACCCACATGCCTTCACATTTTTGGAACCTTTTGAAATATTACTCATTTGATTTGTTTCTAAAGGACAATTTGACTCGAGTTAGTTTGAATCTTGATTTTATGCTGTCTAATTGGGTCTTTTTATAGTCTCTAACTCTCTATTAACTACACTCAACACATATCTCAATTCAAAATCTCATCTGCAGCATAATATAATTTGGAATTTTGGAATCAAGGACTAACCGAGGAAATACTAGACTTGGGCTAAAGCTATTTTTAAGATAATATAATTTGGTACACTTTGCTCTATAAAATGATAAAAATAATAAATCATAGCTGTACATATAAGTATATAACAGTATTAGCATGAAACAGAAGGTTTACAATTTTCTAGTACTACATATTTTTTTATCTTAGAGTCCTTTTGATTGAAAAAGCTATGAAAAGTGGGGAATAATGAGAAAGGCAAAGTAAAACAATAAATTTGAGAAGAAATTAGCATCTATTAAAGATGAAAACGAATTATTAGAGAAGGGATATAATAATTCAGCTAAAGTCTTATAGTACTAACACTTCGGCATTTTGTCTGTCCTTGACACTCTAAAAGTCTTTTAATTTTTTTTAAATGTTTAGCTATGACTCATTATGTTGGGTGTGTGAATATTATCTTTCACATTGATAGTTAAAAAAATTGAAAAGCTACATAAAAGGTAGAAATCTCTCATGAGTCCTTCGGGGATAACCTTGCAGGCTTGGCCCACGTAAGATAATATCATACTCCATGTTAAAAGTATCATGGAAACGATATTTATCTAGAGTACTTGATCGAATTTGTTGGGTTTGTGTATACTATTATACCTGCAATTAGCACGGCATGACCCCCCAAATAGGATAGTATTGGCGGAATATCCCCATATTTAACGGTCTTAGCAAAATGTTCCCCTTCCCCCCCCCCCCCCCCTCCTTTTTTTTTTTTCTTTATTACTTGTACATCATAATTCTTTAATTTTTATGGTGGTGAAAAATAAAAAATAATGATAGACTATTATTAAAATCGTTTGAATGTTAATAATTTATGCTCAACTTTTAGTTCAAATACTGTAAAAATCTCAAAACTTCACTGTTGGACTTTAGAAAGTGTTGAAAAAGACAAAGTAGGTCTTTCTGATTTGGTATTATTCGACTAAAATGGTGATTGAGGATAGTTTGTGTTGGTTTTTGGAAGCTTTGTTTCAAATTTGAGATCATTTGGAGCAGATTTGTGATGGTTTGATCGAGATTGAAGTTGCAAATTTGAATAACACTTTGTTAAAACAACCCAAGAAAAGTATGATAATCCGGTAGACTTCGAAAATATGCATCAACTATACTAACCCGATAGAGAAATACATGAAGCACCGGTAGATTTCAATGAATAACTTAACAAATAGGTAGAGTAATAATAATATCATTCTACCAATTCGGTAGAGAAATCCTAAAAAAGCAAAAGTATGACAATCCGGTAGATTTTGATGAACAATTTAATTCGGTAGAGAAACCCCTGAAGAGCTATGTGCGGTTTCGGGATTGTTTTTTAAATACCACCAATTTTGGGGGCATTCTGCTAAGACCAACCCGAAAAAGTCGGTTTGTGCCAATCACCGCTATTATATCAGGAGTGGATTTATAGCCCAGATTATGGTGCGTATGAACTTAGTTTCTTCACCAAACTAGATTTCTTATGTATGTATTTTTTAGAATTGGTCTACTATTATCTTCTCCCTTATGCTCCAAAAAGGTCGTGTAACGACCCAACCAGCCGTTTTGAGTATTTGCACTTCACTCGGTAGTTTGGGAGCACGAGTAGCTCCGTATGATGTATTGTGACTTGTGTGAATCATCGGTTTTGATTTTCAGGTTAATCGGAATTGACTTGGAAGAATGATTCGCAACTAGAAGCTTTAAATTGGAAGAGTTGACTAAGCTAAACTTTTTAGTATTTGATATCGGATTGGAGTTTTGATGGTTCCGCTGGGTCCGGATGGTGATTTTGGACCCGGCGTATGCTCGGATTTGCATTTGGATGTTTTTAGAAAGTTACTGCACCAATTGGCAAAAATTGATGGTTTGGAAAGTTCATAAGTTTTACCGAGATTTGACTTTGTGGATATCGGGTCCGGAGTGTGGTTCCAGGAATTGGAATAGCTTCGTTATGTCAATTGAGACTTGTGTGCGAAATTTGGGTTCATTCCGGATTAATTTGCTATTTTCGGCACGAGTTTTGGAAGTTGAAAGTTCAAGGTTCATTTAAGTTTGATTTGAGGTGAGATTCGTCGCTTCGATGTTGTTAGGCATGATTTGAGGCCTCGAGTAGGTCCGAGTTATGTTATGGGACTTATTGGTATATTTGGACGGGGTCCTGGATGAGTTTCGGACGAGGTTCGGATCATTTGGATCGTTTTTTGTTTAAGTTGCTGGTGGCAGATCTGGTGTAATCGCACTTCGCATAAGCGACAAAGGAATCGCAGGAGCGGAAGTGTTGCTGGGAGCAGGAGTCCACATAAGCGGAGGTCTATTCGCATCTGCGAAGGCGCAGATGCGTTGAGACAGGGCGCAAAAGCGAATGTCAGCGCACGAGCGTAGTTTGGACTAGCACCTGCGTGTGCCCAGCAGCGGAGTTTTTACCGCAAGTGCGAAGGCAAGCCTCCAGTGCTTCTCCGCAGAAGCATGATTTTGGTCGTGAAAGCAACTAATGTGCCGCATGTGCGAAAATGCTGGGCAGAAGCTATAAATCAAGGGTTTTGGTTCTTACTTCATATTTTGAGATGTGAACTTCGGAATGGAGTGATTATGGAGGCAAATTTCACCACAAGGATTGGAGTAAGTGTTCTATACATGATTTTGACTATATTTCGTGAATCTATCTTCATTTTTAGCAATTGCTTGGTGAATTTAAAGAGGAAATTGGGGATTTTGTCTAAACCTTCATCATTCGAATTTTCGAGTTTTGAACACCGATTTGGAGTCGGATTTGAGTGAAACTAGTATGGTTGGACTCTTAATTTAATGGGTTGATGGATTTTGTGAGTTTTATCGGGTTCCGAGGCACGGGCTCGGATTGGAATTTTTGGCCGATTTTGAACTTTTGATGCAAGATTTGACCTTTGTTGATTGGGATTGGCTCCTTTGGAATTTTTTTTTGAAGTATTTGAGTTGCTTTTGGTTAGTTTCGAGCCGTTCGGAGGTCGGAACGCGTGGGATGGTATTTTTGGAGCATCGCTTGGCTTGCTCAGTATTGGAATTGGCTCGTTCGAGGTAAGTAACACTTCTAAACTTGGTGCTGAGGGTATGAAACCCCGGATTACGTGTTATGTGTTTGGTGTTGAGGTGACGCACTTGCTAGGTGACGGGCGTGTGGACGTGCACCGTGTGAATTGTGATTCCGTTATTCCTATGGTACCGTGTAGTTACCTGATCTTTTCTGTAATCATGAAATCTCTATGTACTAGAGCTATTGAGCTGTGATCCATATTAGAAATCATGTCTAGACTACATGTTTATCCTGTTTGGACCCTCTGAGGTCATTTCTGTTGTTGAGCAATCTGCTTTCATTGCATTACATACTCAGTCATACGCATTCATATGCATGTCATATCTCAGTCTCTGTTACCACTTATTGTTACATCACATCATTAGTTTTGGACTGATTTTTCATGACATTGAGAGCCCGAGAGACTGGAGAGATTGATGACTGAGTGAGGCCGATGGCCTGATGGTGAGGATGTTTATGGGATCGGGCTGCACGCAGCAGCATATTTTACTGATTTATGCCATGATTGGCTTGTTATAGCGCTTGGGCTGTAGGAACCTCTCCGGAGTCTGTACACACCCCTAATGAGCGCAGGTACCTACTGAGTGTGAGTGCAGAGTGTCGAGTGATTGGGAGGACTGAGTGACTGTAAGGACTGAGTGGCTGTGAGGACTGAGTGACTGGAAGGACTGAGTGAATTGATACTCTATGCATATGGTTTTATCACTGAGTTGCATCGTATTTGGCATGCACACTTGATATACATGCATAGAGATGCATTTTTTCTCATGATGTATGGTATCACGTCATTCATGACTTCTCATACATATTGACATATAGGCATAGAGATGTATTTTTCCTCATGCCATTTGAAAATGAAGCATTTACCGTGGAAAGTATTTGGAAAAAAATTACAGTTTTCAAACTTATTCATATTTCTGGCAATATCGGTAAAAGACTTGGGTTTTCACTATTATACTTGAAAAACGGAACTATTTTTCGGGAACTATGAAAAAGCTGAGCCTTTTATCTCTGAGTTACTTCTTTTATTATTTGCATTACGTTGTTATGAACTGTTATTGGCCATTGATGTCGGACCTGACCTTTGTCTAGCTCGTCACTACTTTCAACCTAAGGTTAGGTTTGCTACTTATTGAGTACATGTGTCACGACCCGGATTTCCCACCCTCGGGAGTCGTGATGGCGCCTACTAATAGGAGCTAGGCAAGCCAACTCAATTTACTTCTTTTAGCAATTATCGTCCATTTAATGAAAATAAAACATAATATGATAAAGCGGAAGTCTCAAATATAATTAACCGAAAGAAATGCGGAAGTTTAATAAAATCCTCTACCCAAGACTGGTCTCACAATACTCACGAACGACTAGAGAATACTAAATACAAGGTTTGAATGAAACATAGAACTGTCTGCTTCGGTACAAATGACAACAAACTGAATAAAATAGAAAGGGACTCCGGGCCTGCGGACGTCAGCAGGGCTACCTCGAATGTCCCTGGACTGAAAGCTCGCTCCCAGAATGCTACTGCTACTCAAATGCTGCTCCAACACCTGGATCTGTGCAAAAAGATGCGCAGAGTGTAGCATCAGCACAACCGACCCCATGTGCTGGTAAGTGCCTGGCCTAACCCCGGAGAAGTAGTGACGAGGCTAGACCAGACTACCAGATAAACCTGTGCAGATATATATACAAGTACAACAAAATAATAGCGGAAAGTAAACAATTAAAACTAGGAGGGGAACATGCTTAAGGGGTAGCAGATAAAACGGAATATCAGGAATAACAAAAGAAACTACATCTGATTTCTTCTAACACAGAATAAGGGAAAACAAACCACTTTCACTTGTTTCAATTTCCTCTCGTTGCAGGCGTGCAACTCGATCCCATATATCACGTGGTAGGCGTACCACTCGATCCCATTTTATAATATCATGTGGTAGGCATACCACTCGCTCCCATTTCATAATATCACGTGGTAGGCGTACCACTCGCTCCCATTTCATAATATCACGTGGTAGGCATACCACTTGCTCCCATTTCATAGTATCACGTGGTAGGCGTACCACTCGCTCCCATTTTATAGTATCACATGGTAGGCGTACCACTCGCTCCCATTTCATAATATCTCGTGGTAGGCGTACCACTCGCTCCCATTTCATAGTATCACGCGGTAGGCGTACCACTCGCTCCCATTTCATAATATCTCGTGGTCGGCGTGCCACACGATCCCATTTCATAATATCTCGTGGTCGGCGTGCCACACGATCCCGTTTCTTTCAACACAATACACAAAATAATCTCGGCAAGGGAGAAAGATGTTATAATAAACTATCCCGTCAAGGGAACAAGATAATATAATAAACTATCCCGGCAAGGGAACAAGATAATATAATAAACTATTCCGGCAAGGGAACAAGATAATATAATAAACTATCCCGGCAAGGGAGATCCAGCTATAACCAAACTTACTCAATTTCTACTTAACACAATTAAATCAATACTCAGTCTCATCAATTACTGGCTCAGTGTTAAAGATTTCCAACCAAGTCCTCATAAACAACAATTAAGAATTCGATAATATAGCAATTCAGGACTCACGGTCATGCTCGACACCAGTGTATAGATACTCGTCACCATGCCTATACACCGTACTCGACAAATAGCAATTAGCAAATAAGACTCTACTCCTATTCCCTCAAGCCAAAGTTAGACCAAACACTTACCTCAACTTCCACGGCTAAATCAATCCACAACGACCGCTTTCCCTCTCGAATTCGGCTCCAACTCAATCAAATCTAAGAAATAACGACTTTATAATATCAATAATAGCTAAACAAATCAAACCCAATGCCTAAATATAGATTCCCAACCTTTCTTCCAAAAATTCCAAAATCGACCCCGGGCCCGCTTGGTCAAAACACGAGGTTCGAACCAATTCCATATCACTCATTCCCCTACGAGCCCGAATATACAATTTGTTTTCAAATTTGACCCCAAAACGAGGTCAAAATCGAAGAAAATCGAAAAGCCCTAACTCTACCCATTTCCCCCAATTTCCACCCTAATCTATGTGATTTAAGCTTAGGAATTCACTAATTAATGAGAGAAAATGAAGGAAATAGGTGGAAAATTACTAACCCAAATGGTCTTGAAGAATGGGGGCTTCAATGGACTCCTAGAGCTTGGGGAAGAAGAGAGCTCGTGAAAATTTTGGACTAAAACCCGTATGTACTGTTTCTGAAAACTTAAAAAAAATCGCTGAACGAATTTGTTCTATGCGTTCGCGACATAGGGGTCGCGTTCGCGAAACAGGGGGAACTGGAAGCATCGCGTTCGCGTGGGAGGGCTGCGAACGCGAAGAGTAAAATTACTGGGGGTCCAAGGTTGGCCTACGCGAACGCGTATCAGGAGACGCGAACGCGATGTAGGAAACAGCAAAGCATCGCGATCGCGATAGCCAGAACGCGAACGCGAATGAGGAAAAGCTCAAGGCTATGCGAACGCGATAGGGTGAGTGCGAACGCGAATAATGGAATTACTGTGCTCCAACAGCAGATTTTCTGTAATTTTTCCTAACTCCAAAACTACTCCGAACACCTCCGAAATCACTTCCGAGCCCTCGGGGCTCCTAACCAATCACACACACTAACTCAACAACATACTACGAACTTAACCGTGCGATCAAATCGCCAAAATAACATCAAAAATGAGGAATCAAACCTCAAAATCATCACTTTTTCTTCAAACTTCTTAAACAAACTTTAAGTCCGAAACACGTCAAACGACGTCCGATTTCGACCAAATTTCACAGAAAGCGCTTAAACCACATATAAGACCTGTACCGGGCGCCGGAACCAAAATACGGGCCCGATACCAACTCTATCTAATCCATTTTCATTTCAAATTTCCATATTAATTTCAGATAAACAATTTCTCAAAAAATTCAATTCTCGGGCTCGGGACCTCGGATTTCGATTCCGGGCATACGCCCGAGTCCCATATTTTTCTACGGACCCTTCGGGACCGTCAAATCACGGGTCCGGGTCCGTTTACCCAAAATATTGACCAAAGTAAACTTTAATCATATTAATATCCAAATTCATCAATTTTTACACAGAATTCATATTTAAGCTTTCCGGCTACGCGCCCGGACTGCGCACGCAAATCGAGGCAAGTGAAAGTGAGGTTTTCAAAGCCTCGGAAGCACGGAATGAAAGAGAAAACAGGTGATGACCCTTTGGGTCGTCACATTCTCCACCTCTAAAACAACCGTTCGTCCTCGAACGGACAAAAGAAAGAAGTACCTGAGTCGGGAAATAGATGAGGATAACGGCTCCGCATATCAGACTCGGACTCCCAGGTCGATGCCTCAGGAGGCTGACCTCTCCACTGGACACGCACTGAAGGAAAACTCTTCGACCTCAACTGCCGAACCTGCCGGTCTAGAATAGCTACCGGCTCGTCCTCGTAAGACAGATCCTTGTCCAACCGGACAGTGCTGAAATCTAACACGTGGGCTGGATCGCCGTGATACCTCCGAAGCACGGACACATGAAACACTGGATGCGCGACTGACAAGCTGGGCGGCAAGGCAAGTATGTAAGCCACCTCTCCCACACGATCGAGAATCTCAAATGGGCCAATGAACCTAGGGCTAAGCTTGCCCTTCTTCCCAAATCTCATCACGCCCTTCATAGACGACACTCGTAGCAAGACCCGCTCACCAACCATGAAAGCTATATCCCGAACCTTACGATCTGCATAACTCTTTTGCCGCGACTGAGTCGAATGAAGCCTGTCCTGAATGATCTTGACCTTATCCAAGGCCTCCTGAACTAGATCGGTACCCAATAACCGAGCCTCTCCCGGCTCAAACCATCCCACTGGAGACCGACATCGCCTACCATACAACGCCTCATATGGAGCCATCTGAATGCTGGACTAGTAGCTGTTGTTGTAGGCGAACTCTGCTAAGGGCAAAAACTGGTCCCACGAGCCTCTAAAATCAATGACACAGGCTCGGAGCATATCCTCCAATATCTGAATAGTCCTCTCAGACTGGCCGTCCGTCTGAGGATGGAACGCTGTGCTCAACTCAACCCGTGTGCCCAACTCTCGCTGAACTGCACCCCAGAAACGCGAGGTAAACTGCGTACCCCGATCTGAAATGATAGATCTCAGCTAACCTCTCGGATGAATAGGAGACTGCTACAGGAATGAAATGCGCTGACTTGGTCAGCCTATCAACAATAACCCATATCGAGTCGAACTTCTTCCGAGTCAACGGAAGTCCAGTAACGAAATCCATGGTAATCCTCTCCCACTTCCACTCGGGAAGCTCAATCCTCTGAAACAAACCACCAGGCCTCTGATGCTCATACTTAACCTGCTGACAGTTCCAACATCGAGCCACATATGCAACAATATCTTTCTTCATCCTACGCCACCAATAATGCTGCCGCAAGTCCTGATACATCTTCGCGGCGCCCGGGTGAATAGAATACCGAGAACTATGGACCTCCGCTAAGATCAACTCTCGAATCCCATCGACATTGGGCACACAAACTCGCCCCCGCAATCTCAAAACACCATCGCTATCTAAGGTCACCTTCGTGGCACCTCCACGCTGCACCGTGCCTCTCAGACACACAAATGGGGATCATTAACTGCCGATCACGGATACGCTCCAATAATGAAAAACGAGCGACCGTGCAAGCTAACACTCTGCTAGGCTCAGAAATATCCAACCTCACAAATCGATTGGCCAAGGCCTGAATTTCCAAAGCAAGCGGTCTCTGGCTGACCGGAATATAAGCAAGACTACCCATGCTGGCGGACTTCCTACTCAATGCATCGGCCACCACATTGGCCTTTCCCGGGTGATACAAGATAGTCACATCATAGCTTTCAATAACTCCAACCATCTCCTCTGCCTCAAATTCAACTCCTTTTGCTTGAACAAGTACTGAAGACTCTTGTGATCAGTGTACACCTCACACGTCACACCATATAGGTAATGCCTCCAAGTCTTCAAAGCATGAACAATGGCTGCCAACTCTAGATCATGAACCGGAAAATTCTTCTCGTGGATCTTCAACTGCCTCGAAGCATAGGCAATAACTCTGCCATCCTGCATCAATACTGCACCAAGCCCAACACGAGAAGCATCACAATAGACAGTATAAGGCCCCGAACCTGTGGGCAAAACCAATACCGGTGCCGTAGTCAGAGCTGTCTTGAGCTTCTGAAAGCTCGCCTCACACTCATCCGACCATCTGAACTGGGCACCCTTCTGGGTCAATCTGATCATCGGGGTTGCGATAGATGAAAACCCCTTCACGAACCGACGATAGTAGCCCGCTAACCCCAATAAACTCCGAATTTCTGTAGCTGATGCTGGTCGAGGCCAGTTCTTGACTGCCTCTATCTTCTTCGGGTCCACCTGAATACCCTCTGCTGATACAATGTGACCCAGAAATGCTACTGAACTCAGCCAGAACTCACACTTGGAGAACTTGGCATATAACTGACTATCCTCAGAGTCTGAAGAACCACCCTAAGGTGCTGCTCATACTCCTCCTGGCTGCGGGAGTACACCAAAATATCATCAATAAAGACTATCACGAACATGTCCAAATACGGCCTGAACACTCCGTTCATCAACTCCATGAATGCTGCTGGGGCATTGGTCAACCCAAACGACATGACCAGGAACTCATAATGCCTGTACCGAGTGCGGAATGCTGTTTTAGGGACATCGGACGCCCTAATCCTCAGCTGATGGTAGCCAGATCTCAAGTCTATCTTTGAAAACACCTTTGCACCCTGAAGCTGGTCGAACAAATCATCAATCCTCGGCAGTGGATACTTGTTCTTTATCGTCACTTTGTTCAATTGCCGGTAATCAATGCACATCCTCATCGAACCATCCTTTTTCTTCACAAATAACACCGGCGCACCCCAAGGAGAAACACTGGGTCTAACGAAACCCTTCTCAAGCAAATCCTGCAACTGATCCTTTAGCTCTTTCAACTCTGGCGGGGCCATGCGATACGGCGGGGATAGAAATGGGCTGCGTGCCCGGAGCCAGATCAATACAAAAATCGATGTCCCTGTCGGGCGGCATACCCGGCAGGTCTGAAGGTAAAACCTTGGGGAACTCCCGAACAATAGGAACAGAATCAACAAAAGGGACCTCTGCGCTGGAATCACGAACATACGCCAGATAAGCTAAACACCCCTTCTCGACCATGCGTCGAGCCTTCACATATGAGATAACACTGCGAGTGGCATGACCTGGGGTCCCTTGCCACACCAAACGGGGCAAATCTGGTAAAGCCAAGGTCACGGTCTTGGCGTGACAATCTAAGATAGCATGATACGGGGATAACCAATCCATCCCTAATATAACGTCAAAATCCACCATGTCTAAGAGCAATAAATCAACACGGGTCTCAAGACTCTCAAACACTACCACACAGGAGCGATGCACTCGGTCGACCACTATAGAATCACCCACCGGTGTAGATACATGAACAGGAATACTCAAAGCATCATTAGGCATGACCAAGTACGGTACAAAAATAGGACGACACGTACGAATACGTAGACCCAAGGTCAAATAGCACTGAAGCATCTCTAATATGAATCAGAATGGTACCTGTAATGTCTGCATCTGAAGACTCGGCCTCTGGCTGCTGGCTGCTGGCTGCCGGCTGGCCTCTACCTCTGGCGACTTGAGCTCCACCTCTATGACCTCTACCTCCACCTCTAACACCTCTGCCACCGCCTCTAACTGGCTGGGCAGGCTGAGGAACCTCTGGCGCCCGAATCCTAGTACGAGAACTCTGATACTGAGAGCTGCTCAAAGCTCGAGGGCAAAATCTGACAATGTGCCTCGGATCACCACAAGCATGGCAAGACCTCGTCTGCTGCGGCTGAGCACCCCTCAACCTCGGGCAAACCCTCCTGTTGTGACCATACTCACCACACTCATAACATCTACACGAGCGCTGCAGCTGAGGAAATTGAGGCTGACCCTGTCGACCTGAATGACCACCTGAAGTACCATGAG
>NC_031999.1:19714265-19734059 GCF_001879085.1 Nicotiana attenuata
AAAAAAGAGAGAGATGAATTTGGAAGTTTGGAATTTTGAAGAGAGGAAATCATTGTTCTTCATTGAGGTAAGGATTTTGGACCCTAAAACTGATTATTTGTGATTAAGGAACAAAAATATCAGTGTAATTCATGAAAATCAGTAGAAAAAGGTGGAGTTAGAGCTTGAGATTAAGAGACCTTCTAGGGATGATTTGAGGGGTCAAACAAACTCCGATTTTCGAGTTCTTTATATGTATGGACTTGTGAGATGATGAAGAATATTTTGGTATAAAGTTTGTCCAGTTCCGAGACGTGGCCCGGGGGTTGGGTTTTGGCCGATTTCGGGTTTTGTGCTTAAAATCGATATTTTTCAATTGGAATTTATTAGTTTAGCATAATTTAATGATAAAAATCTGAACTTGGTAGATTTGGAGCACTCGAAAGTCGTTTCGAAGGGCAAACACATTGCAAGCTAGATTTCAGGCCGGATTGAGGTGAGTAATGATTTTAAATGCTGTCTTGAGGGTGTGAAACCCCAGAATTTCACAGCGTACGGCTATGTTGAGGTGACTTACACGCTAGATGACGAGCGTGGGGTAGGGCACCGTTGGGGATTGTGACTTCGTCCATCCCGAATGATTATTTTACTGCGTATTTGATAGTTAATTGTTTAACATTATTATGTTTTGGGCTAAATGCCATATGTGGGCTTCGTGCCAGCCGTTTGAGCCCTTAGGGGATTTTTAAATGAAATTTTCCTCACTGATTGATTTCATACTGGTGCTCAGTCATCTATATTTTACTATTATAAAGACTCGGCTGTATTATTCTGTTTTAAACACATTAAATGATATTTTCAAAGGTATTTGAGCTGAGCTTCATATTTTACTGTGGCCCGAGGGGCTTATGAGATTTTGACTGAGTAAGGCCAAGGGCCTGTGTTGTGAGGATACATTTGGGTCAGGCTGCACGCCGCAGCAGTGATACATTAATTATAATAATGAGGCCGAGGGCCTGAGATTGTACGCCACGAGGTGGCTTAAGATTTATATAAGTCCGAGAGCCTGTTTATGATGCCGCGAGATGGCTTGATATTGCGCTTGGGCCGTAAGGGGCCCCTCCCGGAGTCTGTACACCCCCAGTGAGCGCGGGTACCCATTGTGATTTGAGATATAGCCCGAGGGGCTGGTATTGTTCTGTGACATTGCCCGAGGGGCTGATTCTGTTGTTACTGTGCCCGAGGGGCAGTTACTATGTGTTTACGTTTTAGTTGTTTTCCTGTATATAATTTAACTGTTTAAGAGATGTTTATGAAAATTTCATTGTTTAATTATATTTGCTGATTTGTTATGCCTCTGATAGCTTAATGTTGTGCCTTACGTGGTTTTATATCACTCAGTCTTCATTTATTTTTATTTCTCACTGAGTTGGAGTACTCACTTTACTCCCTGCACCCCTGTGTGCAGATTCGGGCGCTACAGGTCCTGCTCCTGAGGGTTGATAGTTGCAGCAGGTCTTCGGAGATTTACAAGGTAGCTGTTTGGCGATTCGCAGCCCAGTGCATTCTCCCTCTATTTCAGTTTTCTTTTGATTCAGTTATGTAGTAGTGGATTAGACTCTAGACTTTTAGTGTTGTTTTAGATGCTCATGACTGGTGACACCCCGATGTTGGGCTGTGTTGGTTTATTTTATTTTCGCAACTTATATTGTTATTTTTGGGATTTATTTATATCAAAGACCTTGGTTTCATTATTTTAACTGCTTAAAGTGAATTGAAAGTGTGTCGGCTGGCCTTGTCTTTGCGAGAGGCGCCATCACGATCGGGTTTGAGTTTAGGGTCGTGACAACAAGCAACTAACATTCACCAATTGAACTGCTAAAGCATACACACTTAGATTGCAACTAGAATGAGGATTCAAATGAACTAGATCAAATCGGCTCAACCTACGCAAGTTAAGATAAAGCGACTAATACTACAATCTATTATATGAAGCAGAAGTTAAACAAACATTATTGAATCGTCGACGAAAGATAACATGGACGAAACAACTTGCTAGATGAACACTGATTCGACAACACTAAAGATTAGCTTGGTTAATAACAATCTGATAAAAAACTAAGATAGATAGTTATAATAAACCTAAACTCTAATTAACAAACAACAAACTAAAACAGAAAAAAATAAAAATAAAAAAACAGAAATTAACCTACTACTATTAAAAGATCAGAAATTAATTAAAGGGATGACGCTTATACCAATCGATCGTGCTTGAACTGTTCGAGCCACGAGAAGACACCAGAGATGTGAAGGAGTAGCTGCCCGACCCTGAAACACTCATTTCACTTCGGCAAATGCTAAAACAAAGGGATTCCAGCATTATGCCGGAAGGAAAAGAGGGTTTTTGGGTCGAAAGAAACGAAGATGGAGAAGCAGTGACGGCGGGCAGTGGGGTGGTCGACGGTGGTGGTCGGGTTTCGGAGGTAAAACTAGAGGGAAAGTCTAGATCTCCTGGAGATCTACATGTTTATGTAAAGTTTGTGTGGTAGGGTGGTCGGATTTGCCGTGAAATCGAAGAGGGAAGTAAGAGGCGGCTATCTAGGGTTTCGGTTGCACGGAATTTAGAGGGGTTTTTGAGGATTTGGGGCTCGGATTAGGAGAGAGGGTAAAGAGAGGAAGAGATTGGTGTAGGTTTTATGGGCTTTGGACGAGGTCCGCCGGCGGTGGCGATTTCCGGCCGGCGGAGCCACCATGGAGAAGGTGGCGGCGGCGGCATATAAGAGAGGGAGAGAAGTGAAGAGGTCTAGGGTTCGGTTGGGTGTAAATGAGGCCAAAAATCTGATTTTTGGTCTTTTATATTTTAGTTGAGGACAAATTTAGACCATTAGATTAAGATGGAATGAATGGCCATGATGAATTTTTATTTACTTAACCAAAACAACGTAGTTTTCTCTTGAAACTACGTCGTTTTAAATCCTCCCATAGCAGCCCCTGTCTTGCACTCTTGGCCACTTTCTTTTTAAAATTTGGCCCAATTTCTTCCTTAATCCTACTTATTAAACTAAACTTACACAAATAAATAAATTAATTAAACAACTTATTCAAATGACCAATTAACTAGATTAATTCACTAATTGAATCGTTAGTTAATTCCTAAAATGCGCAAATGAAGGAAGAACTATTTTTCTTTTTGGTATTTTTATGATAGAAAATATGGAATTAAAGACACAAAATTAATAAAAATAATTGAAATAATAAAACACTAATGAATGTAGGAGATGTTAAAATAGTACAAAAATTAGGTGTTCACATAACTAGCTATATCTTATATTAAAGTCAATGCAGGCATTTGGCAAGTCACCTTAATTTAGAGAAAATATTAATCTTCTACATCATCAAACTCATCTTCTTTTTCTACAAAATGAAGTTGACCAAGAAATTAAGTTAGTACTCTATGGACATTATAACAAAACACGTCAACCTGGCGGTTCTTAACTTACAAAATAATAGTAATAATAATAACGAAAAATTGCACATTTCTTATCATCGTAAATGTGTCATCTAATGATTAGCTTAAAATTAATGATCTTTGAAAAATGAGAACAAGCAAAATATATATTTTTTTTAAATGAAATTCTTGGCGTCTCAATTTAATTCACCACTTGAATATTTTTATAAAGGCTTAAGGCTATGTCTATATAAATGAGATGTTATGTGAAAACTTCATTTTAATTAGGTTCTAACACAAGCCTTTTCTTGATGGCTACTTTACATAAACATATTACTCTCCAAACGGCTGCTATTATACTGCTAGGATTACTTGTTGCCAGCACTGAGATAGTAGGTATGCCACTCCCTCTCAACAAAAAATGTAAAAGAAAGTCTAAACTTTTGAATTTCAAAGTCAATAATAGTCTTATATTTTGTGTTTGCAAAATATACATTAGCCATTTTGATGATAGCTATTTCCTTATTTTTCGTCTCCAATTTGTGTATTTTTCCAAAATTAACTTGCAAATTATTCATTTTAGTGTGGTTATTTGCTATTTTTCGGGTAAAACTCGTGTGGTTTTTCCTATTAGAACCACTAGCTTTTCCAATTTGAGGAGGGACTTACCAAGTCTTTTTTAAGGGAAATATCCAAAACTATTTTAATTTTATCGTTCATTATATTTTGGTTCGTTTATATATTAGTCATTAACAAATTATTTCGTACTTGTCCTTGGACTTAATTGAGCTCGAGTATGGACCGGGTGGGTTTCACATGTCAAAATATTAACAAAAAAAAGTCCAAATTTACATCTCTACTTTTGACTATTGTTTAAAACTATCCTCTATTATTCTTACGCTAGAGATCAGTTAATCTCAAGGATAAATACAAGATGATTTGGTAACGCAAAAAATATGAATAACCTCAAGTAAAATTAAGACATTTCATAAAGCAGAAAGGTATTTTAACCTTTATCCCGGCTATTTTTACTTTGCAATAATTCCATAACTAATTATAATATGTAACACTATTTTTTATTCTTATGGAGAAGGGGCTCAATCAGTAGGTGTTTGCTATGGAATGCTAGGCAACAACTTGCCACCAGCATCACATGTTGTACAACTCTACAAGTCAAGAAACATAAGAAGAATGAGACCTTATGATCCAAATCAAGCAGCTCTACAAGCTTTAAGAGGCTCCAACATTGAAGTTATGGTAGGAGTTCCCAATTCAGATCTCCAAAATTGCTGCTAACCCTTCAAATGCAAATAATTGGGTACAGAGGAATGTCAGAAATTTCTGGCCAGCCGTTAAATTTAGGTATTGGCAATTTTTGTGACTATCTCGCCTAAAAGGTAAAGTTATTATAGAGATTATATTTTATTTATTTAATTATGTCTTCAACATGCTCCTTACGTACGGCTTAATTCTTTTTCACTAGTCAAGTACATGGTGTTGGACTAAACTAGCCCAAGTACACCTTAATATGGTGTGATATTGTCCGCTTTGGGCCAAGCCCGCACGGTTTTTCCCAAAAGGCCTCACACCATTAAGAGATCTCTACACCTTATATGTAGACTCCCAATCTTTTCAGCTACCAATGTGGGACTTTGTTCGTACACCCAACAATTCATTATATCAGAGTCCAGGTTCAGCGGAACGAGTATGGAGATGGCGGAGTGATGGTGCAAGGCGGTGCACACACAAGAAGAAGCTAGTTGCGGGCTTCGGTTGCCATAATACTCTAACAATGTGGGTGGCACACAGTGAATCTCGAAAATTGACCCGTGGATCGTGGTAGTGGACCACGTGGAACTTAGTTCGAGGGGGAGATTGTTGGGTGTGCGAACAAAGTCCCACATTGGTAGCTGAAAAGATTGGAGTCTACATATAAGGTGTAGAGATCTCTTAATGGTGTGAGGCCTTTTGGGAAAAACCGTGCGGGCTTGGCCCAAAGCGGACAATATCACACCATATTAAGAGTGTACTTGGGCTAGTTTAGCCCAACAATATGTCGAGGAAGAGGCAAACCCGAAAATAAAGAAGATAAAGAACACCAAATTTTAACGTGGAAAACCCTTCAAATCGAAGGTAAAAACCACGGGATCACAAAGATCCAAAAAGCTCCACTATAACAATAAGAGGGTTACAAAAGTTCTCCAAATTGGCTACATAACAAGGGCCAAACACGGAGCAACAATAGCAACAAGAGCAACAACTAATCAATTGAAGAAAGAGTATGATCCACAAAATGAAGCTGCTGTTCGAGGCTCGAAATCAGATGCTACAAGCCTCCAAATCTGATCTCCACCGTTCAAATCCAAGACTAAGATATTACAAATACTCAGTCAAAATTTCAGCCCGATCCAACGGTTAACGAATTGGAAAACGTGAGTTGAAGTTGGCTGGTCGGAATAAAAATCTGCAGCAAAACAAATACTTTTTTTCTCTCTTCTCTCTTGATGAAAGCTCTCTCAAAACCCACTCTTATGTGCTTAAGTCTTTCAAAGACTTGTATCAATGAGCATAGAATAATTCTCCAAGGTTGTCCTATTTATAGATCATGAGTGGTGTTTTCTCTTAAAGCCAAAACCCACTCAAAATAGGAATAAACCGAATCCAATTCCAAATAGGATTGGAAACCAAAAGAGAATAGGATTAGGCCATTGGGCCTTTGGCTGGACAACATGGGCATGTGCCCAACAAACTCCCCCTCCAGCCAAGGGGCCAAATGTGTCTTCAAGTAGAGGAACTATTGACAGGCTTCATGCCTGCCAATTTTCTACAAAATTCATGTTTATCTGCAACCACCGCCTTTGTCAGCATATCCGAAGGATTTTCATCAGTGTGTATCTTCTTAACCTCAAATAATTTCTCTTCCACGGCCATTCTTATCCAATGATACTTTCTATTTATATGTTTGGTCTTAGAATGAAAAGTGGAGTGCTTGGTGAGACAGATAGCACTCTGATTATCACAAAATAAGATGTACCTTGGATGCTCAAAGCCAAGATCATTAATAAACTCCTTCATCCATAATAGTTCTTTGGCACCTTCTGTGACAGCAATATATTCGGCTTCTGTGGTGGATAGAGCTATGCACTTCTGTAGTCTAGATTTCCAAGAAACAGTTCCCCTTGCAAAGGTGATCAAATAACCAGAAGTCGATCTTGAATTATCAAGATTGCCTCCTAAATCAGAGTCTGTGCAACAAACAAGTTCAGGCTTGCCATTACCAAAGCACAGCTTCAAATCTGCAGTNAACGACTTTATAATATCAATATAGCTAAACAAATCAAACCCAATGCCTAAATATAGATTCCCAACCTTTCTTCCGAAAATTCCAAAATCGACCGCGGGCCTGCTTGGTCAAAACACGAGGTTCGAACCAATTCCATATCACCCATTCCCCCACGAGCCCGAATATACAATTTGTTTTCAAATTTGACCCCAAAACGAGGTCAAAATCAAAGAAAATCGAAAAGCCCTAACTCTACCCATTTCCCCCAATTTCCACCCTAATCTATGTGATTTAAGCTTAGGAATTCACTGATTAATGAGAGAAAATGAAGGAAATAGGTGGAAAATTACTAACCCAAATGGTCTTGAAGAATGGGGGCTTTAATGGACTCCTAGAGCTTGGGGAAGAAGAGAGCTCGTGAAAATTTTGGACTAAAACCCGTATGTACTGTTTCTGAAAACTTAAAAAAAATCGCTGAACGAATTTGTTCTATGCGTTCGCAACATAGGGGTCGCGTTCGTGAAATAGGGGGAACTGGAAGCATCGCGTTTGCGTGGGAGGGCTGCGAACGCGAAGAGTAAAATTAATGGGGGTCCAAGGTTGGCCTACGCGAACGCGTATCAGGAGATGCGAACGCGATGGAGGAGACAGCAAAGCATCGCGCGAACGCGAAGGAGGGAAAAGCTCAAGGCTACCCGAAAGCGATAGGGTGAGTGCGAACGCGAAGAAGGGAATTACTATGCACCAACAACAGATTTTCTGCAATTTTTCCTAACTCCAAAACTACCCCGAACACCTCCGAAATCACTCCCGAGCCCTCGGGGCTCCTAACCAATCACACACACTAACTCAACAACATACTACGAACTTAACCGTGCGTTCAAATCGCCAAAATAACATCAAAAACGAGGAATCAAACCTCAAAATCATCACTTTTTCTTCAAACTTCTTAAACTTTCAACTTTAGAACTTTAAGTCCGAAACACGTCAAACGACCTCCGATTTCGACCAAATTTCACAGAAAGCGCTTAAACCACATATAAGACCTGTACCGGGCGCCGAAACCAAAATACGGGCACGATACCAACACTATATAATCCATTTTCATTTCAAATTTCCATATTAATTTCAGAAAAATAATTTCTCAAAAAAATTTATTTCTCGGGCTCGGGACCTTGAATTTTGATTCTGGGCATACGCCCAAGTCCCATATTTTTCTACGCACCCTCTGGGACCGTCAAATCATGGGGCCGGGTCCGTTTACCCAAAATGTTGACCAAAGTCAACTTTAATCATATTAATATCCAAATTCATCAATTTTTACACAGAATTCATATTTAAGCTTTCCGGCTACACGCCCGGACTGCGCATGCAAATCGAGGCAAGTAAAAGTGAGGTGTTCAAAGCCTCGGAAGCACGGAATGAAAGAGAAAACAGGTGATGACCCTTTGGGTCGTCACACCTACCAGCTTCGGGTTCTCATGACCAGGGAGAGGGTGTCAGGTGCTACATTCGATGAGGTTGTGGATATTGCTCGAGAGATTGAGTTAGTTCGTCGCCAGGAGCGCGAGGAGAGAGAGGCTACGTGGCCTCTAGGACATGGCAGTTTTGGGGGTGCTCCTTCTAGGGGCCAGTTTCAGCACGGCAGAGGCCAACAGTTCCGACATGGTCTGTCAGCTCGCCCAGGTTATCGTGGGGCATCTTCAGGCCACAGTTCTCACGGTTCTCAACAGGGCCATTCTTCACTTAGTGCACTTCCAGCCCAGGGTTCTTCCCGTGCTCCATCGGTTCAGGATTCTTTTACGCCAGGGGCGTCTGCTAGTCATACCGGTGCTAGGGGTTCCCACCAGTCCCCGTCTCCAGCACCCGGGAGTTGTTATGAGTGTAGAGAGATGGGCCACTTGTAGAGGCAGTGCCCTCGTCGTTCTCAGTAGAGGGGTCAGTCATCAGCCTCAGCCCCAGCCACTTCACCACCCACCCAGCCAGCTAGGTGTGAGGGACAGTCATCTAGGGGTCGCCCCAGAGGGGGAGGTCGATCCGGAGGTGGCCAGGCTCGCTTCTATGCACTTCCAGCAAGGCCCGATGCGATTGCTTCAGATGCGGTGATTACAGGTATTATCTCAGTCTGCCGCAGGGATGCTTCTGTGTTATTTGACCCTTGATCTACTTTCTCTTATGTGTCGTCTTATTTTTCCCATTATCTGGATATGCCATGTGAGTCCCTTGTTTCTTCTGTTCATGTTTCTACGCCGGTGGGCGATACTGTTGTGGTAGACCGTGTGTACCGGTCGTGTGTTGTGACTATTGGGGGTCTGGAGACCCGAGTGGATCTGTTATTATTATGTATGGTGGAATTCGATGTTATTTTGGGCATGGACTGGTTATCTCCGNTGCCACAATTCTGACAAACTATCACTTTCTACCAGATTTATTGAGTCATTAAGAATAGAGCCTTGTGTCACATATAATTGACCAGACTTGACTCCTCGAGCCACTACTAACGAGCCCTTGGTGAGCTTCCATTGGCCGTTAAAGAGAGCATTATGGTAACCTTCATCGTCTAATCTTCCTGCGGAGATCAAATTGAAAGGAAAGTCTGGAGTATGCTTCACATCTTGAAGAACTAACGTTGAACCATTATTAGTTTTCAAACAAACTGTGCCAACACCAAACACCTTAACTTCACTGGCGTTGCCCATCTTTAACACTCCAAAGCGGACGATATCACACCATATTAAGAGTGTACTTGGGCTAGTTTAGCCCAACAACTGGTATCAGAGCCCAGGTTCAACGGAACGAGTATGGAGATGGCGGAGTGATGGTGCAGGGCGGTGCACACACAAGAAGAAGCTAGTTGCGGGCTTCGGTTGCCATAATACTCTAACAATGTGGGTGGCACACAGTGAATCTCGAAAATTGACCCGTGGATCGTGGTAGTGGACCACGTGGAATTTAGTTCGAGGGGGAGATTGTTGGGTGTGCGAACAAAGTCCCACATTGGTAGCTGAAAAGATTGGGAGTCTACATATAAGGTGTAGAGATCTCTTAATGGTGTAGGCCTTTTGGGAAAAACCGTGCGGGCTTGGCCCAAAGCGGACAATATCACACCATATTAAGAGTGTACTTGGGCTAGTTTATCCCAACACATGGAGTTCTTTTTGATAATAGGTGTTGCTAAGTACTGGGGGTGAGGTGATTAGGCAGGACATTGCGCTACTTCATCTTACCGAAGACATGACCCTCGATAGGAAGGTGTGGAGGTGGAGGATTAGGGTTCTGGGTTGATAGGCAGCTAGAGTTTCGTCTAGGCATCCCAGTAGTATTAGTACTAATCTTGTATTTTTCTATGCCTAGCCCCTTGCTATTTCATATTGTGTCATTAATATTTTTAGCAAGACTGAATCTATTTTATTGTGTAGTATTCTTAGAAATCTGTTTTTGCACGTATCTTCATTTGTGCCCATATCTAATTACCTGGTTATTGCTACTATCTGTTTATTGCTTCATTTGCATTTCTTTTGAGCCGAGAGTCTTTCGAAAACAGTCTCCCTACCTTTATTAGGTAGGGGTAAGGTCTGCGTACACCCCACCCTCCCCAGATCCCACTTGTGGAATTTTATTGGGCTTGTTGTTGTTGTTAAGTCTCAAATTCAGAAAATGTGACTGCTCTAATACCATATTGAAGTGTATAAACATTTTATCCAAAAGTTTAAATTGTTAAAGAGTGTACGCTTTATTTATTTAATTATATCTTCGACAGGTATATTGCCGTTGGAAATGAAGTCAGCCCTGTAACAGGCACATCTTCACTTACCCGATATCTTCTTCCGACCATGAGGAACATTCGGAATGCAATTTCTTCAGCTGGTTTGCGAAACAATATCAAAGTCTCAACTTCTGTAGACATAACCTTGATTGGGAATTCTTTTCCACCATCACAGGGTTCATTTAGGAACGACGTTCGTTCGTTCATTGATCTGATTATTGGGTTTTAAAGAGGCATAAATTCGCCTTTGCTCGTAAATGTTTATCCTTATTTTAGCTATGCTGGTAATCCGCGCGATATTTTTCTCCCCTATGCTCTTTTCACTGCACCTAATGTGGTGGTACAAGATGGTTCACTTGGATATAGAAACTTATTTGATGCAATGTTGGATGCTGTGTATGCTGCCCTGTCTCGAGCCGGAGGGGGCTCGATAGAGATAACAGTGTCCGAGAGTGGCTGGCCGTCTGCTGGCGCATTTGCAGCGACAACAAACAATGCAGCAACTTACTACAAGAACTTAATTCAGCATGTTAAAAGGGGTAGTCCAAGAAGGCCTAATAGAGTTGAGACCTATTTATTTGCCATGTTTGATGAGAATAACAAGAACCCTGAATTGGAGAAACATTTTGGATTGTTTTCAGATAGATTTTGGGACATTTCTGCTGAAAATAATACTACTGCAGCTTCTCTCACAAGTGAGATGTGATAAGAGAGTACTCTTAAAATATCCTTAAATGAGTAATACATGGATGGAAAACTTAGTACCAATAACAAGATAGTTTGTTCTCTATGCAATTTTCTTGTAATGAGACACTAGTACTTGCTCTCTGTTAGTCATCATGGATTGTTAACTAGAGACAAATTAAGCAAATATCATAAACAATTGAGTGCTGATTCTGCAATGATAAATGGAAATTAATAGTGGTGTTTTTTACTTCCTGATCTTGAGATGTTGTCAAGCAGCCTTTTGTAAGTTTATTAATTGCAAAGAAGAATGCCTCATCTTTTCCAAGATTCAAGATTCTCATTTATCAGTTTATTGCACCAACTGCTACAGTTTTAGGCAAATGAATCGGTATTTAATTGACTAGAATTTCAAATTATCTGTCAGTGTACTGAAAAGAAGATGAAAGCAATAATTAACATGTAAAAGCATACATACATGAAATTAACATATCGCAAAAAGTGAAGAACCATGTACTCAATCGGGCATCAATGCTGAATTGTTTTAGGCTTCTTGTCACGCCACGACTTGAACTAGTTAGTGTACGCGTATTCTGTTATTGACAAATAATAAGACCAAAAAGTTAAGAGAGTGTTTTGTCGTGCTAAATCACTGACATATCTATTCTCAAGACTCAGAACTCAAAACTGTAAGAGTAACAACACTTTTTTCATTCCACCACGTGGTGATCCAAGCTAAAAAGTAACGGAATTAGTCATACTGTCTGTATACGGTTAAAACCGGACCCACCCGATTATGCTATTTGATCGAGACAAGGGAACTGCATCGAGGGGTAGCCTCGTAATAAATCAGACTAGAGCACGAAGACGAGGCATCGAGTCCGAGGATCGAGGTGTCTACTGAGATCGAGGCCCAACAGCGACCGAGACCAAATGTGACAGACTTCGAGAAAAGCGTAATAACGGAAATGCGAGATATCTGTGACTGGCCGGAGATCATGGCGTAAATCTCGGAACATATCAAATCAAGGGCGGTTCTCTAGTTAATCATGAGATTTACTTCCATAGTTAGAATTGCATATTAAATTGGATTCCTCTACTATATAAATGGGGTCCTAATCATCTTGTACACACCTTACATACACACAGATTAAAGCAATACAATATTCTCTCTTTAATTCACACTCTCTTATTTATCAGCTTGTTGCATTTTAACTGTTCTTGCACAACTAGCTCGAGGGTATTCAAGCTCGAGGGTTCTATCCAAATGCTGGTTTACTTTATATTATTATCAATTTCCATCACTTATCTTTACATTTATCAATTGGTATTAGGTGAAATCACATGTCCTTAAAACCATATTATAAGTCTAATTGTTATCCAATTGTTAGGGTAAACAGTTTGGCGCCCAACGTGGGGCTAAGGAAAAAATCCTCAATGCCTAATCTTCATCGGGAGCCTCATCTTCATCCCCTCCACTCTCTGATCCACTTGATCTCCCGGAATCATCATCATCAGAAGAGAGCAACGCTTTGTCTACGACCTCGAGTACTTTCGCGTTCTCGATATCGATAGTAAGGTCGAATCCACGAGCATGAATCTCCTCGAGAGTCTCTCTTCGAGACTGGTATTTGGCATGCTCGACAACCCACTATGATCAAGTCTAGGCGGTGTCAGCCACCTCCTTTGCTCGAAGTTGAGTAGCTTCAGCATCAGCTCGATAGACGACCATGATCGCCTCAGCTTCAGCCTTTACTCTTTTTGCCTCAGATGTAGCCTTTGCAAGCTCAGCGACCAACCGAGCCTCGAGCTCCTTAATTTTCTTGGCTCGGGCCAAGCTTTCCTCCTTTATGCTTCGGAGTTGACGTTCAGCCGAAGACAGCTGGGCTCGAGCAATATCTTTCTCCGAGGCAAGGCGGTCCATGTTTTGCTTCCACCCCAAAGTCTCTGCCTCCTTCATCTTGGCCTCCTCGCGAAGTTGCTCGATCTTTTCGGCCTTTTGTTAAACCTGCAGGATCGAAGTGTTAGTTGTCGCTCCCGAAATAATATATCAAGATTCCAAAAATTCACATTACCTGCTCAATCAGGTCGGTTTGCCCTTATGAGTTGTTGCCAATTCAGCTCGGAGGTCCTTGACCTCCTCTTCGTTTTGCCCACTGAGAAGTTTGAGGGCATCTCTCTCCTCCGTGAGCTTTTTGAGATCGGCCTCGCACTGGCTCAGCTCCGACCGAGATTTGGAAAATGCTTCCTGATGAAGTGTCAAGGCCTACGAATAAAGAAGGAAGTCAGGCAAGAAAAAATAAACGCAAGCATAATATTAATGAAGGGAACTAAAGCTTACCTGGCTCAGAAGTCATTGAGCCTCATCGAAGATACTCGATGCGTCGCCCAAGTCGGTAACATCTTCGACCCCCGTGAAGCATCCACGGAATAAGTCCTCCCCTTCGTGGGCCGTCCCCACATCGGGGGTCTCCATAGCCTGGGCCTCCTGAATTTTCCCCTCAGAAAATTTGGGGAGGGGTGGCGAATCACCAATATCAATTGCCCCAAGCAAGACACTTGGGGCGTTCTCTCCTTTTCGAAGGGCCTCAGAACCGGTCCCTTCGGGCACATCCGCCGATTGTTCATCACGGCGGGAGACATCTTCAGCCTCCGATGACTCGGGGACTTTGCTCGGACCATCTTCTGAGATCTCCTCAGTCCGAAGCTGAACCTCCTCGACCATCACCGGCTCAACTGCTTTTGGGGCTTTGGAGCTCCCCCTCTTTCGAGCTACTAGCTCAATGTCGGCGTCTTCTTTTTCCTCTTCTTCCTCCTTTAGTCGCTGAGCTACATCAGCAGGAAGGGTGGTGGTATCTTTCTTCGACTTGCGAGCCTTGATCTTCTTAGGCTTCAGAGTATCAGGGGGCGAGACCCTTTTCTTTTTCTTCTCCTTCAACGGCTTTGGGACTGGGGGTAAAACCTCCTCCTCCCCGAACGGGGGCCTCCTGACAACATCTTTATCGAGGCCTGCATAAAAGGAAGTTAGGTAAGTTTAAGAGGGGAACGTTTTACGGTCATCAGATACATAAAGGAAAAGGCTTACCATGATTTTTGGCCTCCCAACGGCCCCTTGCTAAATCGCGCCATGAGCGCTCAGCGTACAAGGAGGACGAAGCTAGGGTCCAAACCTAACTCTCGATATTCGGAATCGCCAGGCATCCAAGCAACCGCTACATCACAAAAAAGGATGCTAGTAAAAGGAAGTAAAGGAAACAAAACGGTAAATAAAAATCTAGAGGAAGGATCGAACTTACACTTCATGTTCTACTTCTCGGGAAATGGCATCTTCTCGGGCGGAATTAGGTTGGAAGTCTTCAGTCGGACAAATCAACCCATCCACCCTCTATCCTTGTCCTCGTCTATGCTCGAGAACCACCTTGGTAGCCCGATGCTGAAGCTTTATCAGTCCACCTCAGAAAAGATAAGGCTTGTACAGTCTGATGAGATGATCGATGGTGAAAGGCATCCCTTTCTTTTTGCTCGCAAAACACCGGAACAGAAGGACAATCCGCCAGAAGGAAGGGTGGATCTAACCTAGGGTTATTTGGTATTGGGGGCAGAAGTCGAGGATGACGGGGTCGACAGGGCCCAGCGTGAAAGGGTAAGTGTAAACACTTAGAAACCCATTCACGTGGGTAGTGATATCTTCCTCAGGGGACGGGACCACCACCTATTTCTTGTCCCAATTGCAGGCTTTCTTGACCTGCTCAAGGTTACCCTCGGTTATCAAGCATATGTATCTCGTCATTGGTTCACACCGGCCAGAGACGGAGGAGGTTTTCTCGACTTTGAAGTCGGAAGTAAGATCACCCCCCTCGGGAACACACTCCTCAAGGCGCGGGTCCACCAGCATTTTATCGTCGGCCGGCCACGGCGAAGAGGCCTTTTCTTTTTGAGGAACATTTTTTGATGTCTTTGCCATTTTTGTATAAAGAAAAAAGAAGAGGATAAGGTTTGGTGTTTTGAGGAAGGGTTGGTAACGGAGCAGAACGGGAAGGCTTAGAAGATGTGAAAAGCTTTGAAGATTCACAGATAGACTTGAAGAACACAAAGAGATTTTGAAGATTAGTACTAGAAAAATCCAAAGTAAAGTTTGAGGAATTGAGAATAAGACCTATTTAAGGATTCACGGCGACGGTTCAAAGGCACTAGTGGCCGACCGCCAATTGACACTCATTAATAATTTGGGAACTATTCTGACGGGACGTTTCGATCGCTTACGTCATAAGGATGACTTCATGATGGATCGAGGTACAAAATCGAAGGCTTAATTCATTTCTTCTCATTACATTCCAAGAAACGAGGGGACTATTTGTATACGGTTAAAATTGGGCCTACCCGGTTATGCTATTTGATCGAGACAAGGGAACTGCATCGAGGGGTAGCCTCGTAATGAATCAGACTAGAGCACTAAGACGAGGCATCGAGTCTGAGGATCGAGGTGCCTGCCGAGATCGAGGCCAACAGCGACAGACTTCGAGCAAAGCGTAATAACGAAAAGGCGAGATATCCGTGACTGGCCGGAGATCGTGGCGTAAATCTCGGAACAGATCAAATCAAGGGCGGTTATCTAGTTAATCATGGGATTTACTTTCATAGTTAGAATTGTATCTTAAATAGGATTCCTCTACTATATAAAGGGGGTCCTAATCATCTTGTACACACCTTATATTCACACAGGTTAAAGCAATACAATATTCTCTCTTTAATTCACATTCTCTTGTTTATTAACTTGTTGCATTTTAACTGTTCTTGCATAACTAGCTCGAGGGTATTCAAGATCGAGGGTTCTATCCAAACGCTGGTTTAATTGGTTTAATTAAAAATACTTATCTTTACGTTTATCAATTGGTATTAGGTGAAATCACATATCCTTAAAATCACATTATAAGTTTAAATTGTTATCCAATTTTTAGGGTAAACACTATCCAACTGCATCCTTCGAGAAAACCATAGTGCATTAGGTATGTTTCCCGTCTAAAATGATCCCATAGATCGAATTAATAAAATATTTTTAATTTTTTGGAAGCACTCAAAGTTTTTCAATTTGATTAAAAGAAAACAACAATAATAATATATCCAATGAAATCTCACAAATATGGTACGAGGTATTACCCCTACCTTTTGTGGGGTAAAGAGGTGGTTTTCGATATTGATTTAAAACAATAGAGTTTGCAAAAAAATTAAAAGTCATTTCCATTAAAACTTTTCCTCGAAAATTTGAAGTTGTCGTCATGGTGGCGCATTCACTAAACCTCTATAGGTATGGGGTTTCTAACAATTATACTATATGAAATCAAAATGAGTTAATAGTAAGAGGAGACAAGATGGTAGTGTACATTGTATACGGTCAAAATCGTATGCCTCGGATTTATAGGCTCGAGTCCGGGTGATATCGAGTTCGAGACCGGCTGACCTGACTTAAGCTCGAAGGTAGAGTGCGATGCCCGGAGATAGGAGTGCGAGAAATACCGGTGCCAAGTGAGCTCGACCCCGAAATAGTACCGTTATGGATTTGTACCAGAACGAGCTAGATTCCTGCCACGTCCCCAAAGTCATGGCGCAAATCCCGGAATAGAATTGTACAATTCCGTACTAGGCGGTTAGACAGCTGTATCAAGAATATTCCCTACTGTAAATAGAAATATTCCTTATTTAGGGATATAAAGGGGACCCCAATCATTTGTAACTTCATCTGATCACTGAGAAAAGAATATACTCTACCTTTTTTCGCCTGTTTTTCATCAGCATTGTCCTTTAACTCTATTGTTCTTACTTTGCTTTATTTATTGTTCTTATTATATCAAGCTTACCTTGAGGTCCCTGAGCTAGAGGTCACTGTTGCTGAGTAACATTGGTTTGATTCACTTTTCTCTTTCATTTCTACTTCATACTTCTTGATTATTAATCGGTATTGAACTAAATCACGTATCTTTAAAACCACAAATCAAATTTAATTGTTACTCGTATTTTCGAGGTAAACAGTTTGGTGCCCACCATGGGGCTAAAGATAATAGTAATTGTTTTTTTTACTGATTCTTATTACACACGTTATTTTTACACTTTTTCTTATGAAGAATTTTTAATTCTCAGGCTGAAACATGTCTAGCTCACAAGATGCACCTGCTCATGACAACGAAGGTCTTGGTAAAAGCAACAATGTAGGGGTCGTTGTACCACCAGTAAACCCTGGGGAGGTGCCAAACATGGAACCAGTTGATGTTAGTTCTTATATTGCTATAAACACCAACTTAGGCACAGACCCCAAAGGGAGTGTACGCAGGGAAGCCCGACCAGGGGACCAAGGAACACCAGGAGTAGGAGATGGGGGAGTCGGCCTCCAAGTGATATTCGAGATGCTGCAGGCTCAGCAAATCGCCATAGCTCAACTTCAAAGTCAAAATAAGACTCCGAGCGTAGCCGAACATAAAAATACTCGGCATGCTGAGCCAGAACCGGAGAGGTCGAACGGAAATAACTCGGGGACTGACCCCACCATTATGAGGATGCTCGAAGAGCTCGCCAAGAGGATCGAGTCCGGAGAAAAGAAGATTGAATAAAATGACAAAAAGGTGGAGACTTACAACTCCCGTGTTGATCAAATCCCAGGGGCACCACCGATATTGGAAGGGCTGGATTCTAAAAAGTTCGTGCAAAGACCTTTCCCCCCTAGTGCGGCTCCGAAGCCAATCCCTAAGAGGTTCCGTATGCCTGAGATTCTCAAATATAACGGGACGACCGATCTGAATGAACACGTCACCTCGTATACATGCGCCATCAAAGGAAACGATTTAGGAGATGACGAAACTGAATCCATATTATTGAAAAAATTCGGAGAGACTTTATCGAAGGGTGCCTTAATTTGGTATCATAACTTACCCCCTAATTCTATTGATTCGTTTGCTATGCTTGCAGATTCTTTTGTAAAGGCACACGTCGGAGCCCTCAAAATTGCAACGAGGAAATCGTACCTTTTTAAGGTAAGGCAGAAAGATAATGAGATGCTCAGGGAATTCGTGTCTCGGTTCCAAACGGAGAGAATGGATTTGCCCCCGATCTCCGAAGACTGGGTTGTTCAAGCTTTCGCTCAAGGTCTCAATACTCGGAGTTCTATAGCTTCACAGCAACTGAAGCAAAGTTTAATCGAGTATCCTGCTGTCATTTGGGCCGACGTACACAAACGGTATCAGTCGAAGATTAGGGTCGAGGATGATCAACTGGGACTCTTTCGGGGTCCGTTTATTCTAACATGCACATGGATAGGGTCAAAAGGGACATTGATCGAGAACCGAGGTCGACTAGAGATCGATATCAATCGTACAACGGAGATCATATGTGTTGATACTCATTTTTCCCCAAAATAGTTTTAAAATGCATATATGTCTTCAAAATCATGCATTAGCATCAATTGGTATTTTTCCACAATTTCTACATTTTTAATTAATTTGCCCAGTATTTTACTTCTAATAAATAATTACAAAATTGCATCACAAATGATTTCAAAAATATTTTTTGATTTAATATTACTATTTATGGCCCTATTAAGTCCAAATTATCCCATAAATAGCCGAATTGGCACCTTTTGGCTATAATTGCAATAACTTTGCAATTATAGCCCATGCATACATTTTTTGTATTATTTTACCAAAAATTAGTCCTTTGTATTTTTAAATACTAAACAACTATTTTTAAAATATTTCTATGCATGAAATTCATTTTTTATAATTAGTAACTATTTTAGAAATTATTTTAATTAATTTATTTGGGGTATTTGACAAATAGCCTTTTTAATTTCAATTTTAGCCTAAGTCTACCAGCCCAACACCCTTAAAACCAGCCCAATACCCTCACCTACCCGATCGGCTAATCCTGGCCGTTGATCATTTTTTATCAACGGCCCCCAACGGCCCAGAAATACCTTACCATAATTAAACCAATACCCCCCCTCTAACCCTAATCACTTCTCACCCCTTCCCGCCGTCACTCTCCTCTCCATCTCTCAGATGCTCTCTAGCCTTAACCCTAATTCTTCCCCCGCCGTCACTCATCTACCGCCGTTCATGGTAGTTCTTCACCACCCCAGGCCTCTAATGGCCCCTCCTATGCTGGGTACCTCTGTCTCTAAGGTCCTTGAGAAGATTCTCAAGAGACCAGGGCTAGTCTGCTTACGCCTCTGGGTTTTTCTTGCCTGTTTCAGGCCATTCTGGTTCGATTTCGAGTAAGAACTTCTTATTTCGCCTTAAATCTATGGATTTCTAAGCCGACGTCTTCATCTCTGTCTCACTTCTGAAAACCCTAATTTTGTCCTTTGATCTTCTCAGATCTTTATAGATCTGAGAAGAATTTGACCTATTTCACAAATTTTTCATGAAAATCTTCTGGTTTTCTAAGTGACTTTCCATTTTCCTAAAGCTAGGGTTTCCTGAAAATCCTTTTCTCCAAAATGTTTTTTGACTTTGAATGTTTAATCTCATGTTCTTATGAGTTTTGACCGATTTATGTTGAGCTTGCCTCAACCCTAATTAGTTTATTGCTAAACCCCTAAATTTTTCGTTATATTTTTAGTCTTTGTACTTTGTAGTCTGTCCGTGT
>NC_031999.1:19734069-19734805 GCF_001879085.1 Nicotiana attenuata
TTCTTCATTGAGGTAAGGATTTTGGACCCTAAAACTTGATTATTTGTGATTAAGGAACAAAAATATCAGTGTAAATTCATGAAAATCAGTAGAAAAAGGTGGAGTTAGAGCTTGAGATTAAGAGACCTTCTAGGGATGATTTGAGGGGTCAAACAAACTCCGATTTTCGAGTTCTTTATATGTATGGACTTGTGAGATGATGAAGAATATTTTGGTATAAAGTTTGTCCAGTTCCGAGACGTGGGCCCGGGGGTTGGGTTTTGGCCGATTTCGGGTTTTGTGCTTAAAATCGATATTTTTCAATTGGAATTTATTAGTTTAGCATAATTTAATGATAAAAATCTGAACTTGGTAGATTTGGAGCACTCGAAAGTCGTTTTCGAAGGGCAAACACATTTCCCTCACTAAATAATTCATGGCCCAGGACGTCATGGTCTGAGGACGTCATCCTTTACCGTCCGAAGACAACTTTCATGGTCCAAAAGGAATCCGCATCATGTTTAAATTTTCGCACAAATCATGTCTGTAGCATCTCTTTATCTGTAGGTGACCATCAAGCAACCACTATCCTAGCCGGGAGCGACCTCGCTCCAGTTCCTTCAAACTATCTCAAACTTACTGTTCCACCATAACCGCTCTTGCATCTCATATCCCGTTCTTGTAATAACTTCATCGGTATATTTCACCGTTGAACTCCGGACTACACATGGCCTGATTCCCTGTAAAAACTGGGGTA
>NC_031999.1:19736651-19799806 GCF_001879085.1 Nicotiana attenuata
AAAGAGAGAGATTTCTTTCAAATTATATAGAGTATTCATTTTTCTCTTCATGTTAGGCAATGGTTCCCTCATTAATTTCTCTTCATTTTGTTGTACAAACTGGGCTCTTTCCTCAGTTCTTCTTTGCCATTGTGCTCTGAACTTTGCCATGTTCCCCTCGGATTTCTGCACAATTTCCCTACATTCTAAGACTTGCTTCTTCAACCCTTTTATCAACTCTCTCAATCGGACCGAACTTCTTTCTTTGATTTTTTTAGCAGCTATTTCATTTGTTGGAATTTGAGCCTTGAGAGCTTCATTCTCTTGGTTCAGTTTCTTTTTGTCCCACCTGCAATCGGCTGCGGCTTGCAAGCTGTTTTTCAAATCGGAAGATCTTGAACCCTGTTTTTTCCTATGCCCTATTCGGGCCCTATACTCCTTTTCTTTGGCTAACCAATCCCATTTGCACGCTGGACTCGTTAGTGAGTTGTTGTACATGTGGCCTTTTTGCGGGTCTTTCAGGGATGTGAAACCTTTTTGCCAAACGCACGTTCAAATATTGGATCCTACCTCGCTCTAGCTTGGTCCTGTAATCTATGGTTTTTTAAGGCTCGAAGGAATCGGCCTCAATTTCTATAATCTTTCGGATTCTGCCTTCTGGAATGCAGCCTTCGGGCCTAACTCGTGACTTGCCCACTCAGGTCTTCATCGCATTGTGCACTGTCTGGAATCTTCCAAGTTTGTCGAAAAAACTCGGTAAGGAGCCAAAGGTTGTAATGCTTCGAATACCCATGCAAAGAATAATAAGAGACCTCTGCTGATATTATACAGCATTCAGTAGTAGGAAGCATCCATAAGCCCATTCAACTTTATCTGCGGTTCCAGGGATCTTTTAAAGCATGACGAACCAGGCCTCAGTACCTTAAGGGAACTCAATACCTGTCACCCGGGTCTCGAATTCTGAATACAACTCTAACCCCGGTAAACCGTAGTTTCATATAGCCTGTGCGGTACAGAGGTGTTCCTGTATCCCAAACTATAAGAGCAATTAACAACTGAAAGAATTTCACACCTTTCCGACATTTTGTCAAGCTCGGTACATTTCTGCTACAATCAGGGAAACCCTGTTGCTAGTAGGTTTTTTTCATTGGCAACATCCTATGCATCCCTACCATGCCGAGGTCTATGTGACCATCTTTTCTCTGACAAAACCACCAACCCCAGAAAGGCACCATGAAGGCTAATCCCCGTCGGGCTTCCGCATTTGTCTTTATTTTCGGCATGTGTCAATCTGGTATTGGGTTTCCTCGAAACCTTGGGGTTACCATAACCGGTGATATAAGAAATGTAAGTACAACAGCCCTTCCGTCAGGTGGCGGGTCTTGAATATCCCGGCTGATGTTTCAACAAATCCAAGAACCTATGAAGGGTTACCGGTCGTGGGGCCAATGGGTATCTACCTTGGAGTTTCCCGTTGAGACCCGCGTATCCCGCAATCTCTTCTAATGTAGGTGTGAGTTCAAAATCTGAAAAACCGGAATACATTACGGGTCGGGTCCCAAAAATGGTATTAGTGCCTCAATGATATCCTTCCTCGGTTTGATGTTCAATAAATTTAACGAGGCCGCCCAAACTTTTGACCACAGTATCTCTGCTTCCTTTTCCCAAATCATGCCACCACATAATGGAGTTTCAAGGGGGAATCTCGCTCAGGACTGAGAAGGTTTTCGATGTTACTTGAATTCATCCTGCACATTTATTTAGGGGAATTTAATGATTTATTTTGAAAATGGCTATTTTGTGCAAAAATTCTTTATTTAGAAAACAAGACTTGGATTTTGCAAATACGGGCCTTTCAGCATTTCTTGGAGGAAGATTTTAAGGCTGTGCCCGCAAACCATTTAAAAATGAACTCAGGGTGGCTGCTGTTCTTGCAACAACGGCCTTCCGGCGTCCTTTTAGGGACATTCGGCTTATTTTAGACAAGAATGGCATCACCCGACTTATCAATGACAAAAATTAAATGTTTGACACTTTTTGGCTATTTTTTGCAAAAGGGTGGTTGGACCCGATGAGGGTTGCCTACGTATCTCAACATCCGGTGAGAATCAAACCAGCGTAGTTCGGGCAGATTTGCCTAAATCAAAACTATTTTGAACAACAACTTTCTTCTTATTTTTCAAATATTTTTCTCTTTCTTTTTCACTTTTCAAAAATCCGGCAGCATTTCGGTACTATTTTGGCATTGGTTTTTCACAACAAAAGGTTATCCTCACTGAGTTTTAACACTGCTATATTTTCTCAATTTTCCTCTCATTTATTACAAACCGGTCAACATGCAAAGCAAGCAAATAAAATGCGCAAGTAGCACGTAAGATGCATCAGGTTGGTCATTTCATTTCAGGTCACCTGTCCTAAGACGGACCCAACCCCTGTGTTGAGTCCCCTAAGCCAAATGCACATGATGCAAACAAACGTCCTACTAGGGCTCCGGCATGAGTTTTTGTCTTCTAGGTTTAAAAGCCTAGGTTTATTGATTCTAAGACCTGGCTTACCCCGAGCGGACAAACTCGAGCCGAGGGGGAGGCAGCGTACCGGGGATACAGAAGCTCCGCCGGCTTAGCAACTTATCCAAACCTCGTTCTAAATAGGGAAAGACTCTAAACAGAAGAGAAGCTACAACGAAGTGCACCCTTCTCCAAGATGTAGAAGACTCAGAAAGAGGAAGGGCTTCGTAGCAGTTTATATACAAATTCAACATAATTAAAGCGGTAAAACATTTAGCACATATAGCATGGAACATGTAGAAAAATCAGATAAAGCCAAAAATAACAATATACTAAGCTCGAATCTTGAATCCTAAATCGAAATTCTGGGTTCGTATCCCCAGCAGAGTCGCCAGAGCTGTCACACCTCCTTTTTTTACACACCTTACCCCAAAGGATAAACGTATAAGGGAGTTTTTCATTTAAAGTGACATTATTCGAAATGGGATTATTTATTTAATTTTAGAGTCGCCACTTGGGATAGGATTGACTTTTGGTGTCCCAAGTCACCGGTTTAACTTGAATCCCAAATCGAGAAAAATTGTCGACTTCCCCAATTGGAGTCTGCGAACCAGAAATTCTGAACAAGGAATTCTGTTGACCCGAGGGAAGGTGTTAGGCACCCCCGGATCCCCTGGTTTCTAAGCACGGTCTCTTAAATCATTATAAATGGCTAAAATCAGATTTTTATACATGCTCCAACCTATAGTGCTAAGATTATTTACCGCCTTTTAAGTTAATTTTTTAAGAAAGTGATCGTCGTTTTAAAAACGTGTTTTTGGATCACGTCACATGAAATGCACCCGGATCTTCGACCATTCTTATTAAACGTTTGGATTTGGATTTGGGTTGCATGAAGCACACCCGTATTTAAGAAGGTAAAATTATTTAAAAGCGCGCCTAAAGCGACTAACAGGTTATTATCTTTGCGGAGGGCCGTGAAATTCGCTAAACGGCACGCCCCAAATTCTAAGTATTTTTATATAAGCATTTAATGAGGGCCCCGCAATTTCTGTGTTTGTTTGGCGAGGGCTCATCTCCTTTTTATTTAAAGGCCAACCTAAAGCAAACTATGATTTTTCTATTTATTTTGTCTCTAAAAGGGCCTAATTAATTCACATTTATAAATTCGTGCCTCGAGTTCAAGTCCGAATTCAAGCAAAAAGGGAGGACCCTCTTAATTTTGAACCCGCTACCTAACTCGAAAACCTAAGTTCACATTGTAAACTAATTTCCATATTCCTAATATAATTTTGAAGGATTTTTTGAATTCTAACAATTTTTGGGCCCGGAAAGTTTAGCCCATCCCAGTAAAATTCATTTAACTCAGGCCTGTAGCGTGATGCCCAAACATATAATTCAAGATCCAACTCCTATCTAATTAGTGGTGGAATTCTTAGTGTTAACTGAGTGTGGATTTAATTCACACGGATACGAGTTCACATCTGGACCAACCAAACACAATGGGAACGAAATTAAACAGCTCATTTGATGACCATATATTGTGCTAGGGATCTGATTTTTTGTTTTGCATTAAATGATATGCCAAAACAAGGATGAAAACTTTATTGCAACCGCTCTTACAATTAGGAACAAACAGTCCAGGTCTAAAATCTGCTTAATTATTAACTACAAATGAAAATCTTACAATCAGCCAATAGTTAACCTAATTTACTAAACACTATTGTTTTAAGCTAATTAATAGTCCAACACGAAATTAACAGTCCCTAAACAATCCGAATCAATTTTTTTAACATTTTCCTAATTATACAGTCCATGTAATTAAGCAGTCTTAACTATTATGCCAGTCCAAAATAGTTCTATTACAATAACTACATATCTATCCACAAATCATGATAAAATTACTTGAAGCAAACTGGAAAAACACAACAAAATTATGCTGCAGCCACCGTTTCATATTTTTCAAACTGGAAATCTACATAGTGATGAATCTCAGAACATGTACCTGGATCAAAGGGCAACAAAAGAAGGAAATAATGTCAGCAATGGTGCAGCAAATCACAGCAACAAGATCAGCAGTAACACAGCTCACACAATGCCAATTTTTAACCCAGATCAGGCCACAATACCCAGGGAGAAATGACAGAAGAGTACAACAACAAAATGACCCAACATCACACTGATTTTCACTCAAATTTAGTTGAATTTGAACCAGGAATACTCAGATCACTTCAACACTTCAATGTCTAACCCAAGGATGAAAATTAAAGCCTAGAACTCAAAAATCAGCCTAGAGAATTCAATTGAAACAATATTTTTTGGAGTTTTCTGCTGTATTTTTTGCTAGTTTTTGGTTTTTTCTTTGGAAGAGATGAAGATCTGAAGAAGTTCTAATTATATAATTCAGATTTTTGAATTTTCTTAGAATTTGAAAACTCAAATTTTGAAGATCAGATCTGCAGAGAATGGATTTTGGGTAAATTACAAGCTGGGAAGGTTTTTTTCGAATTTTCAGAGGTGTAAAAACCTTGTGGGAATTTTTCAGATTGTTAAAACTTGTGAATGAAGGCATATTAGGCCTGCTTTTTATAGGCAAGGAAGGGACAGGAATGTTCTAGAGGTTTTCACTCATTTTCCCCCCTTTTTATTTTCAGAAATTGTACATTAATCCCTAAAATTTGTGGCTTGTTGGTCCAAGTTACTGCATTAAGAATGCAGAAAACTTACACTAAGACCCCCCTTCTAGAAGGACCTAGGGTGTTCTAACTTTGTTTTTTTACCTATGGAATACCTATACTACCTTCATTTTGGTTCTGAAATTACAGAGCCTTAACAAAATTGACCCATTTCAGGTGCCTAAACTACCCTTGGTTGCCCCTGAAATTACTAACCAACCCAAACCCCTTTTGTCCTAGTTAAAATCTAACTATAGTTAATTAAAGAGTAATTTTAATTCAGCTATATATATCCAATCATCCTAACTTAAAAATTGAACTAATCAATACTAATTAATCAAAAAGCCTTAGTTAACACTAATATGGAATTGACAACTAACAAACAAATAAAAATTGCAACTAAAGTAGAACAAAATCATGAATTGAAATCAGGCTGAATCAAAATTAGTTCCAAGAAAACAGAAATAAATAGAGAAAGATCGAATTTAACTGACTAATCACTAAAAGTGAAAATTGAAGATTTAAATCCTAGAGAACTAAGCATTGAATTAAATTGAAACATAATAGAAATAAAACCCAAAATCATAACAGAAACAAGACCCTAAAATTCTAAATCAATTAGCACGAAGAACAGTCAATCAAGGAGGAGAATACTACGTGAATAATAAAAAAATCAAACGAAAAAGGACACTTATTGATTTGGTCTTCTATGGACTGACTTTGAACTTGATGGATTTCTTTGGCCTTTTGGATCACAACCGCCCTTAATCATGTGTTTTCATAAGAAAACACATGATTAAGGGCTATTATAGCCCAAAATTAAAGAATCCCCAACATTAGGGTTTTAGGGTTTTTTCGGCCAAAATTCGATCTAAAATTCGAGAAGATGTGGTGATGTTTGAGGCGTTTCAGTTAGGGATTGGGGATGAGGAAGGTCAGGGGAGTATAGGGTGTAATTTTGATGGGGTTTGGACGACTTTGCATTTTGGCCGAAATTTTGATTTGAAATTCGAAGCTTTTGGTGAGGATTTGAGGGAAGTTAAGGCTAGATATGGAAAGAGGAGGAGGAGAGGATTCAATGGTATAATTTTGGGGTGATTTAGAGCTTCGCCGCCGGCAGCGGCGATTTCCGGCCGGCGGAGGACGGTGGGCTAACGGTGGTGTTACAGGGGCTGGGGGTTGTACGAGGAGGGAGAGAAATGGTCTCTAGGGTTTGGCTATTTTTTGGACAGTTTTATTTAAAACTCCAGATAAGTTATGGGCCGTCGGATTATGGGAAATGAAAGGCCACGATTGATTTGCCTTGAAACGACGTAGTGGCACCCCCATACTACGTCGTTTTGATGGTTTGAGGGGCGGGGCGTCTGGACTGGGTATGGACATAGTTTGGGCCTGGGGTTTGGTCCGGTTTCGGGGACATTTGGTTTGGGCCAACGAATTCAATGGACTAAAGCCCAAGTCTTCTTTCTTGTATTTTCTTTTCAACTAATTTCTTTCTTTATTCAATTCAATTTCATTTGTGATTTTTATCTTTTGTATTAAAAGCAAAAACATGGATTAGACTAAAATTAAACCAATTAATTTCCTCAAACTAACTAGATCCTAATTTTAAGAGGAAAAAAAAATTAAGCAAAAAGTGAAATTAGAAAAAAAATGTAAAAGATTTATTTTTTGTTATTTTTCTCTTATTTTAGTAATATTAATTAACTAGTAAAACTAAAAATATAAAATCGAATTCTAAATGCGAATGCACTATTTTTTTACCTTTTTTTATGAATTATGGCACCTAAAATGCACACAAAAACACAAACAAGACACAAAATTATGCAATTAATTCCTAAAAATTCAAATAATAAAGAAAAATCCTAATTCTAAGGAATTTTATAGGAGTGATTTAAGCGTGGCAAAAATCACGTGCTCACAGGAAGTAGCATTGTTTTGGAATTTTTTCGCAGCTGTTTTGGGGCTGGGTTTAGGTGTGCTTTCATGGATATTTGCAGGTCATTTTCTGCTGCGTTTTGGAAGAAGTTAAGCTGCGTTCTTGGCTGATTTTCAGAAGTTACGGGGGCTGTTTTGAGTGATGTTTTGGGGTGAGTTTTGCGGCAGATCTTATGGTTGTTTCTAAGTTTTGACTGCTCATTTCGGCAGCAGGTTTCAGCTGTAATTTTTCGACTGTTTTTAGGTGAGAAAGTCGCGCCGTTTTGGACTGTTTACTGCTGATTTTTGCTGCTTTTTGGAGTATTTTGGGCCTGTTCTAAGGTGGAGTTTACAACTGATTTGTGTGGGTTTAAGGTGGAAGAAGAAGGCTGTGCAAAAAGAACAATTTTTGTGTTCCTCAAACAGCTGCTGCTGCTGCGTTTTTACTACTAGAAATTGATGTTTTGGGTTATGTTTTGGGTTATGTTTTGCTGAGGTTTTTGGCTGTATGTTTCATTTAGTTTTCATGAATTTTTCTCAGAATATCTCGAGGGATGATTCTTCTGTATAGTATATGTATCTTTTGAGTTCAAAGAGTAAGCTTACGTGCAATAAGGTTTATATGTTGGGTTGCCTTTGCACTGTGTATGCTGAAGTATTTGTCAGAAGTACAATCGAGTTTACTTTGTTTCACCTATACTTATTACTTACGGTGTTGCAACATCTTCCTCGCATTGTCCCTTGCTTAATTTACATCATTGTCTCTCTTTTTTTGTTTGTATATAGAGTCTATTTTAAAGGCCAAGTGCTGAGTCACATTAAGTTTTGGTTACTGATGTCATTCAATTTATCTATGCATATTACATCTTCATTTAGAGCAATGGATCCTTTAATTAATTTCATCTACACTTTTGATCATCCTTGCGAAAAATTCCATCTTTCTTGGTAGAGTTCATCACACCAAACTATTTTATGGCTCCATTCAGTTGTGCAATTTTTTTTCCTTCTACAGTATGCTTCTGCATTCAGAGTTTCAAGCCATTGCATTTTCATATTCCTGGCTCCCAAACAATAACTGAACGTCTATACAAATCCACAAACAAACTTCTTTAGTCTATAATTGGTTTCTTCTGCACCAAACAACTGAAATCCAAAGTAACATATAACAAGGATAAATTACCTAAAGTTAATTACTTTAGCAAGATAAAGGTGAACAATTATGTTGAAGCAGAGCAAAGTCTCATTTGCCATCTTAATGCCTCCAGATTTAGTCCTACTGTAGAAATTCTGAAAAACTGCAGTGAACACAAAGTTTTTGTTGTCCCCTTCTTCTAACGTGAATCATGATGCTGGTCTCAACAGTTTAGCTCTTGATGGTTCATACTTTCTGTCCTCGTTTTCATGTTCTTCACTACCAAGATATCCTTAAGCTGCGCGCCACCTGCTATTTTAACAAATAACAACTTAATGGGGAACTTTTAAGCCCAAAAAAGTTCTAAATGTTCTTTTCTTCTCTTCATATCAATAGTCATTGATTCAATTCTTCATCCTTAGACCAATCCAACTCATTAATTCCAGCACTTCCCAATGGAAACATTACAAAGGAAGCTGACTGAATCCATTCTCGGCGAGGAAATTGAAAATGTGGTCATCGCAGTTGTAGGTGAACCTATTATTTGATGTAGGTAATTTTTTAAGGCATTGCGAGGCAATGCTGCTGAAATTACCGGTGAACTCGGTGTATTCGGCCAATATCACCTTTCCCCGGGCCACAAAGCTGTACATCATTCTCAGAAATGCCTTATAATATTATGGACCTTGAATCTGTTACAATGACTAGAGATGTATTAGCTAGCTACGTTATTGTAAAGGATTTAAATGTCAATTCATGTTTATTTTCTTTTGGAGCTCAATGTAATGACTTTAGTTTAGAGCATCAGATTATATTTGGAGTGTTACTTTGCTTCAACAAATCAAAAAATAACCACTCTTTGTTTTTCTATACGAGTATAAATTCGTGTTTGGAAAAATGCTCATTACTAATGAAAGTTTCTCTACAGTTTATTATTATCATTATATTAGCAACCTAAACTTTGTACTTTTTATGTGTTTCTCAGCCAAATATTGATGTCAAATACGTGGAGGGCAAACACATTGGGAACTTTGATAAGTTGCATGTCATCTTTGCCACCAATTATTATAATGTATCTGAAACCGGCATGGACAATACATGTGATGGCAGTACATAACATTTATCTCAGAGCAACGCCTTCTTCGTCGTCGCATTCAAAGCAGAACCCACAAAGAGGAGGTGCAATGACAACACTTGAGATGTGTGTCATTCCTGCAAATATCGAGGATTGCAACAGCCAATGCGTGTGCTCGGCCAAGATGTTTGTCCTGATAAAAAATTGTCGGGATTCGATGATGATTTAGTGATCGACGCTTATAAGTTCCTTTCGAGAAAAGAGCAAGACATTCCTCAAATTGGATGAGATATTAAGAAGACTTTGGTTAATCAAACACTGGACATTTGATTTTTCGAGTATACTCATATTGATTAACAATATAGGCTTTAGGTAAAATGTGAGTTGTTATGAAAAATAAATGTATTGGTTTTGGAAAAAATGTAAATAGCCAAAATTAAATAAAAATATATTTGGATTAGGATTGTAGGTCAAAATTCCATATCTATTAGAATTGCACTGTATTTCAAAATTCCCCGTTATTAGGAATATGTGAAAAACCATTCAAAATTCCCTTCAAGTTTCTAAAATTCTAATTTTTTTTAATTATTAAATGATTTTATATTGTTATTTTTTTTAACAAACACCTCACGTCCCTCATACCCCCCACGATTTTCCACTCCCACACAACATTCCTCACGTCCCAACCCTATCCTTCACGTCTCCCTTCACAAATCCTCCCCACTTCCCCACTATAATAATCCCATCATATATAAAAGGACACAAAAAGGGAGGGGTCAGAAGAAGAAAAAGTGAGAGAAAAAAGAAAAAGAGAGGAATGTCCCACAATATTAGGTAAAAATTCTCTCTGCAAAATCACGATAGCCTCAACTGTCTAACCCACGATTGACTATATTGTATACCAACTGCTCAAAACTGCAAATTTATATTTCTTCCACAACTACACGTACTTTTTTAATAAGCCTGTATCATCAACTGTCTTCTCTTCAATAGACGACTCTACAACTTCTCACAACTACGCCAGTTACGACTCAATTTGACATGGAAGAACAGAAGAAACTAGCCAGAAAAAATCGAATGGATATACGAAAGCAGAAACGGTCTAAATTTTCTCCCGATAACAACGGTATGAACTTTAATACACTGTTTGCAGATTTGCGATTTGCATAATTGTTGCTTACAGAGGGTCTCTTTGTTCACTGCTTACAAATACTCTATATTTCCTACTTCACCTTCTTTTATCTCTGATTTTCCTTGGGCTAATTAACAAATGTCATTCTTTATAATTATCATGGATATTGGATGGCTCAAAAGCTCTATCAATGTTCATCGTAGACTTGCATAAGTTATTAGTTAAGTAAATTTTATGTGATCTATTGGAATTATTGTTTTTTGTTGCAATATGGACTGATATCCTTCTACAAGTAATTGTGATATATGTTGTCACATTGAGTGGTTGTAGCCATTCTTATTGTTTCCTTGGTCCTATTTCAGATATGGCTGAACAAGGACAAGTTCGAATTACTCCAACTGGGAGTTCTCGAAGTCAAGCAAGGGGACAACGTAGAAGGGTACGCCGTCGCAGGACTTATTCCTATAATGATTCTGACTCGGAGCCTGAAGTCATCAGGAATGTCCCAAGGCCGATGCAAAAAAGTTAAGGGATCGAAGGGCTGAAAGGGAAAGAGAAAAGAAATTTAGAGGGCTTAGGGCTTCACTAGCTGAACATATTGGAAATTATCAGTTTACCCGAGATGCACTAATCGATGCTATTGACGAAATTAAACTATCTGATTGGGAAGCCTTAGCAATTTTAGTAGATTCACTTGGACAACATTTAGGTAGTATTTTAACTGAAGTTTATCACGAGGTTTGGCCAAGTGAACCTTTTTGGGTTATGTTCTTAAATTTGAAGCTGAGTGGGAGAACCGTCTCTACAACTACTTGTAATTTGTTTAATTGATGAAACTTTGTTATTTGTTTGCAAGACTACCTGTCATTTTACTCTTGATTTTTTCTTAAGAATATTAGATAAAGAACATAAAGGAATAATAGTAACTTATTCCTTCAAATAATGCAACTTTAACGACATATCCAATGTGTTAAAAGAGGATAAACATGAAGAGACAGATTACTTTACGCTCTTTACTTCATTATATATACCCTCACGTAAAGTAATACTTTACAATCTGTTTTGCCTCTTTTCAAATCAAAAATTAATGAGGAATCTATCTATATTTAGGTAATTACAAATATGAATTCGTCCAAAGTATACTTGCAGTAGAGTATTACTTTATAAATGAAAATTTTAACTTCACTTATGTTCCTTTCGGTGAGTATCAAGTGTTGATAGATATTTATATTGTTCAATCGAGGCAGTCGTTTGGGCAGTAACGTAGAAAAATAATATGGCAGCAACTATCTTATGATTGAAATATTGACATAAAGGTTAGTCACTCTGTATTTTGTATCGATCACTTTTGTAACCATTAGATAGAAGATTACCTATGTTACTTAGCTAGATTTAGTTACAATGACCGTTGCTTTATACAAAGATTGTGCACAAAACTTTCATAACTAATGTCAACTAAATTTTCTTTTCTTCTCAATATAAGATGATTTACCACCTGTTAGTTCATTTTTGGTAATTTTTGTCCATAGGGATGTCATGAGGAGTGCAAAAACAAATTTGACCGATTCGCGCATTGCGCGGGTACGTATACTAGTGACAGAGAAAATACAAAAGGCAGTACACGTGTTTTACTAACATAATGTGCTTATACGTGTCCTTATAAAAAGGTTCAGAGGCATGAGATGAATTACCATTCCTACACGTTTAGGGGTCGTTTGGTATGAGGTATAAGAAGGTATAAGGGTGGTATAAAAATTTAATACCACCTTAATACTCTGTTTGGTTAGTAAACCAGGTATAAGTTATCCCGGTGTTAATTTTAATACTGGGATAACTTATACCTTATAAAAGGTGGGGTAATTAACACCGGTATAACTTATACCTTCTTCTTAGAAATTATGCAATTGTCATTCTTAATACAACATACCAAACAATGAATAAACAACAATCCCAGCATAACTAATCCCAGCATAACTTATCCCAATATAACTTATACCGGCATAACTTATCCCAATATAACTTATACCGGTATAAATCATATTCCAACCAAACGACCCCTTAAAGTACAAGTTGTAATGCTTTTTGTACGGCTATATGAACATATCATCAACCACCTTGTGTGCATAGTCCATTTCAAAGCTCTTTTTATACCTCAGATTTTCTGGTTAGTTTAGCACTAATTAGTTGGTAATAAAGACAAAATTAATCAAAGACATAATGCATGTCAAAATCTGGCACAATCACTAACATGCACTGAGAAGTGAGAATTCCAGCAAGAAATTATTAAAAAAGAAAAAGAAAATAACATATATGCACACAAAATTGTGATTTCAAATAAAGAGGTGCAAAAATAACTCCGAAAATAAAGAGGCTAGGCATGATACATATAGAGCAAAAATTGGCAATCTAGGTGAGAGTGCAGACCCAAAAGAACATGCACTACATTACTTCACACGGCAAAGCGCATGTACATCAGCACTCCAATTCCATTATAGAACCCAATTTAAGCTTTCCCAGGGCTCTCACGCCTTAAAGCACCATCACAAATCCATCAAGACAAATTTTACACTTTGAAAGAGTGAAAAACAGAGAGAAGCGCTGTAGAAAGTTCAGAGACTTTCCAAAAGAGAGAGATAACACTTTGAAAGAGTGATGAAAAAATAGAATGAGTTGAGGTCTTTGAACTTACTGTAGAAGCAAAAACAGAGAATTAAGCTGTGAAATTGTGTAAACAAAGTGGTGCACGTGTCATAGGAAAAGGCATGTTGAATACTATCTAATTACCAGCTAACCCTTAGAAAGTTTTTACAATTCCCATTATACCCCTGTTCGTACCCCAAGCCTCACTTCTGTTCGTACACCCCAAGTCTCACTTCTATATAATAGTAAAGTAATATATCTATTTATCTATCTATGCTATACTAAAAGCACGAAGGCCCTATCAAAACATGGTTCCCCTTTTTCACCCTACATAAGTGCATTTTATGTTGGATATACTTGTAAGTGTAATCATTAAAGACAAAATCAAAAACTGACATGTGCTTCCTTTTAGGTTTAGAATTCTTGCCTTACAATTTTTTTTCCTTTGATTTTGTTCGAATCTAGGAAATCTAGTACAAGAGTGCACTACTAAAAAACAAATGAGAAAAAAATGTGTTAAGTGGGAATAGATCCCTAATCCTCTTGGTAATTAACTTAACTTCCAACCAAGTGCACTATTCCATCTTTTTGCAACATAGGTGCCAACAGTTAATATTGTACTAATTTTAAAATATACGTACATAAAATATCTAATTTTGCGGAGAGACCATGGGTTCACGTGCCCCATAATCTTGCCTATGAATCCGCCCCTGTTTATGGTAACATTGTGTCTTCACTTTATTTATATGATTCAATTAAGTGTAACGACCCGACCGGTCGTTTCATGAGTTACAGCTCTGTTTCTTCCATTTCTGCCTTCTTATGTATTGTTCAGCTACATTTCATCGTATCATGTTGGTTGGTTCAGCTTTGGAGTAGTTTTGGAGTGTTATGAGACACTTAGTCTCGTAAGTTGGCCATTTAGTTAGAAAAGTCAACCGGAAGTTGACTTGTGAGTAAACGATCTCGGAATTAGGTTTTTATGGTTCGGATACCTTCATTAGGTGATTTGAGACTTAGGAGCGTGATCGGAATGTATTTTGGAGGTCCGTGGTAGATTTAGGCTTGAATTGGCGAAATTGGAATTTTGGCGCTTTCTGGTTGGTAGTGGAAATCTTGATATCGGGGTCGAAATGAAATTTCAAAAATTGAAGTAGGTCCGTAGTGTCATTTGTGACGTGTGTGCAAAATTTCAGGTTATTCGGAATTGATTTGATAGGTTTCAGCGTCGTTTGTGGAATTTGAAAGTTTCTAAGTTCTTAGGCTTGAATCCGAGGTTGATTTGGTGTTTTAGTGTTGTTTTGAGTGATTCGAAGGCTCGACTAAGTTTGAATGATGTTATGGGATGTGTTGTCATGTTTGGTTGAGGTCCCGAGGGTCGAGGGTGAGTTTCGGGAGGTTATCGGACCAAGTTCGAGGTTTTGAGAGTTGCAGATTTTTCTTCTGCTCTGTTGCAGAGGTTCCTTCTTTGCGATCGCGTGAGGAGGCTCGCGATCGCGTAGAGCATTTGTGGAGGCAGTCAAGTTTGTTCTTCGCGTTCGCGCATTAAGGGTTGAGATCGCGATGGATGATCTGGTGAAGCACCCCGAACGCGTGGGTTAGGTCGCGTTCGCGTAAGGTTAAGTGGACCAAAGCTGGGGCCACGCGTTTGTTCATCGCGAACGCGGTCAGTGGTCCGCGATCGCGTAGGAGTGAGGGGCGGAGCATCGCGTTCGCATGGAGAGGGACGCGTTCACGTAGAGTTATTTCAGGAGCCAACAAAGTTGTTCTTCGCGATCGCGAGGGTCTTTCTGCAATCGCGATTAAGGAAAAATACCTGGGCACAATGTTTAAATAGAGGTCTTCGCGATTTTTCGCCATTTTTCACCATTGTTGAGCAGTTTTGAAGCTTTTTGAGAGGGATTGAAGAGGGATTTGAAGGGAAACACTTGGAGGTAAGATTTTTGAACTCAATACTCAATTCTATGGTGATTTCTAACTAATTAGACATGAAATTAGTGGGATTTAAAGCCTAAAATTGGGGAATTAGGGCTTGAAATTGGAAATTGGAAATTGGAAATTGGAAATTGTAAATTGAGGATTTGAGGGGCCATTTGAGGTCCGATTTTGATGTTCTTGGTATGTATGGACTCGTGGGAGGATAAGGATTCTATTGATGTGATTTTTATCGAATTCCGAGACATGGGCCCGGGGGTCGGGTTTGACCAATTTTGGGATTTTTGATGTAATTTGATTATTTTCGCGTGGGCTTTGTTCTCTTAGCGTATTTTGATGTTATGATTCTGATTTTGGATAGATTCGAGGCGTGTTGAGGCCGAGTCGAGAGGTAAGGGCGTCGCGGAGTAGGATTTCATCCAGTTTGAGGTAAGTAACGATTGTAAATCTAGACCTGAGGGTGTGAAACCCCGGAATTTCGTACTGTTTTGATAAATGAGGTGACGCACATGCTAGGTGACGGGCGTATGGGCATGCACCCGTGGGGATTCTGACTTGGTCCGTCCCTTGGCGAATGTATAGTTGCATATTTTGATATATTGTATATGATATCCACGTGTTTTCGAGATGAATTTATTAACTTGGACTGAATGCCACGTTTGGGGCCTTTGTGCCGAACTGCTTAGACCCTTAGGGGTGTTTTACTACTTTCCCCGCACTGTTTTGATTTGAAAGCATATCCTCAGTTATGTTTTACCTGTTTATTGTTTAGTCCAGCTTCATTACTCTACTTCTTAATATATGAAAACTGTTTGGGCTGAGTTTTCTTGATTTTTACTGAAATGCCTGAGTGGCTGTGAGGTTAATGACTGAGAGAGGTTGAGGACTTGATGGTAAGGATTATATATATTCATGGATCGGGCTGTATGCCGCAGCGATATATATATATATATATATCGGGCTGTGCACCGCAGCGATATAGCGCTTGGGCTGTAGGAGCCCCTCCGGAGTCTTTACACCCCCAGTGAGCATAGTCGGCTATATATTACAGATCGGGCTGCACGCCGCAGCGGTATTTATTATGATATATTTATTGAGTGGGAGTGCTGAGTGTGAGTACTGATTGACGAGAGTTGAGTCGCGAGTGACTGAGAGGCTTGCCCGATGTCACGACCCAATTCCCCAAAACCCGGTCGTGATGGCGCCTCTCGTGAAGACAAGGCCAGCCAACAGAACAACAACGCCTCTGAATCATAGATAATGAAATCATATTGCGGAATAAACTGTATAAAAATAGAGAACCCATCCCGACTCAGCCCGAAATCGGGGTGTCACAAGTCGCGAGCATCTAGAAGGATCTTTGATACAACTACAAAGCCTGTAATACATAGAATACAATCTGGAATCAGAAGGAAGAAATCCGGTGCCGCGAACGCTGGCGGTCACCTTGCTCAGCTACGATAGCAAATCCTCAACCAGCTCAAACCCGCTACCGGGTAAACCAATACCTGCATCTGTACACGAGGTGCAGGGAGTAAAGTGAGTACTCCAACTCAGTGAGTAATAAAGGTAAATAATAACTGAGCAGCAAGAAACCACGTAAAGCAAGCCATAATGCTATATAGAACATTGTAACCCTTTGAGAAAACAGTGAAACCGTATAATCTTTAGAAATATCTGGGCTCAGTTTAAAACCTCTTTCGAAAATGTCTTTTTCCAACAGTTAAGCAAATGAATGCGAAACATATAGTGCAAGACAGCACATAAGTCAGCCCCTCGGGCACAGCACTCCATTAAACAATAACACCAGGGTACCAGGTAAACAGTGCAAGAAATAGCATGGAAGCCAATGAAATGCGAGTGCTGGAATGTCATGACAAATAATACAAATAGGAACAAATGCATGAGTGCAATGCAATGCATATGACGGTACACTCCGGTACCCGCTGCGGTGTGCAGCCCGAGCCATCCATATATTTAACGTCGACGGCTCTCACTGGGGGTGTGTACAGACTCCGGAGGGGCTCCTACAGCCCAAGCGCAAATAATCAAGCCATCTCGTGGCACCAACCAGGCCCTCGGCCTCAATATCAATACAATACCGCTGCGGCGCGCAGCTCGAGCCATCCATATAACCAGAAATCACCATAACACTGCTGCGGCGCGCAGCCCGATCCATGCTCAGTCCAGAAATGCACATAAGCCACTTGGGCAATATTAAAATAATGGTTCTCAGCTCAAAACGTCGATAAAATATTGTTTAAGTTTTCAAATCTTAAAAAAATAGTTGAGTTTGCAAAACAATATTAAAACCCTGGACCGAGATCAAATAATATACAAAGTAATGCGAAAACAGTAATATCAATCCCTGAAGGATTCACATAGTTGGCGCGAAGCCCAAGCATGGCAATCAGCCCAAATTATGATGATAACAAATAGTTTCAGTCAAATACGTAGTAATTTCATCAATCGGGACGGACCAAGTCACAATCCCCAACGGTGCTCTACCCCACGCTCGCTATCCGGCGTGCAAGTCACCCCAATACAGCATTATGATGTGCACATCCGGGGTTTCAAACCCTCAGACTATCATTTACAATCATTACTCACCTCGAACCGGTGAAATCTCTAGCTCGCGACGCCTTTGCCCCTCAACTCGGCCTCCACGCGCGCCGAATCTAACCAAAATCAGAGCGAATACATCACCATATGCTAAGGGAACAATACCCAATCGAAAAATAGCAAAAATCTCGAAACTAGCAAAACCCGAGCCCCGGGCCCACTTCTCGAAAAATCAGAAAATTTAACATTAATGGATTCCTCATCTTCTCACGAGTTCATGCATACTAAGAACTCTCAAATCCGAGCTCAAATGACCCATCAAATCCCAATTTGAAATATCAAAAACTCAAGCCCTAGTTCATCAATTTTAGGCTTAATTTCCATGAATTTCTAGACCAATTTCACAATATAATCGTGTTTTAAGTTCAAAAATCTTACCTCCAATCGATTCTCCTTGAATCCCTCTTCAATTTCCTTCAAAAAGCTCTCAAAAATATCAACAATGGAATAAATGAGCCCCAAAATCGCGACTGACGTGTTTTAAAACATTCTGCCCAGGTATTTACTCTTAGCGATCGCGGAGAACAATTTTTCCAGCCCAAAATTTACTCTTCGCGATCGCGGTCGATGCTTCGCGATCGCGATGAACAGTTCCCAGCTTTTCCGGAAAGCCTCCAGTATAACGGTCATAACCTTTTGCACACAACTCCAAATTACAAATGGTTTGATGTTCTAAAAACTAGACACATAGGGATATAATTTCATATGTTGTTCATTTCCTGACTCCTTATACATTGCGAGATATAAGCTTTCAAAGTCATCCCTGTGTATTAGAGACCTTCCCGGGCAGCCTATAGTGTAACTACCATAACTTCTTGTACACAACTTTAAATTCCAATTAATTTACATTTCTGAAAACTAGACACAAAGGGCTACAATTTTTATTTTTGGATCATCTCCAAATTCCTTATAGATTGTGAGATATAAGCTTCCGAAGTGGGATCAATGCAACAGGAGATTTCTTCTCCGCGATCGCATACGCGATCGCGATTCATTGGCACGTTTCTCACATTTTACTCACCGCGATCGCGACCTATTCCCCGCGATCGCATAGAACACTGCTGTAGCCAAAAACCAGCAGTTAAAAAATGGCCTAAAATGGGTCCGAAACCACCCCGAAACTCACCCGAGGCCCCCCGGGACCTCAACCAAACATGCCAACCAATCCTAAAACATCATTCAAACTTGTTCCAATCTTCGGAACGCTCAAAACAACATCAAAACACAAATTTTTCGTCGGATTCAACCTTAGAATTTTCAAAAACTCTTAAAACACATTTTTGATCAAAAAGTCTACCAAACCTCGTTCGAATGATGACATAACGGAGCTACTGCAACTCTCGGAATTCCATTCCGACCCCTATATCAAAATCTCGCCTATCAACCGGAATTCGCCAAAATACTAACTTCGCCAATTCAAGCCTAATTCTACACCGGACCTCCAAAACCACTTCCGATCACACTCCTAAGTCACAAATCATCTCCCGGAGCTAACCGAACCATCGGAATTCATATCCGAGCCCTCTAACTCATAAGTCAACGTCCAGTTGACTTTTCCAACTTAAGGCTTCTTAAAAGAGACTAAGTGTCTCATTTCTTATTAAAACCACTTCAAATCGACTCGATTACACAAGATATGGATAATGAAGCATAAGGAAGCTAAAAATGGGGAAATCGGAGCGGTAACTCATGAGACGACGGGTCGGGTCGTCACACCCGAGAGGCTGTATGAGTGATACTTTGCCCGAGGGGATTGTTTGTGAGATTTCCTGTTTTCACTCTTCTTTTATACTGAGACTCTAATGAAAATGTTGAATAAATGTTTTAAAGGATTTTCATTGAAACTAGAGATTTTACAAGACATTTGGTTATGGAACTGCAGATTTTGCCTTTGATAGTTGTGTTGAAATTCTTGATAAGTATGCATATGATTTTAAATGCTCGTCACTGCACTCAGACTTTATTTACTTTAGTTACTTACTGAGTTGGCGTACTCACGTTACTCCCTGCACCTTGTGTGCAGATCCAGGTGCCCGAGCATCAGAGTGAGAGCTTTCAGCACCTTCAGAGTCTTATCTGGAGATTGCAAGGTAGTTGCACGGCGTTCACAACCCTGCCTTTCTCCTTCCTATCCTAGTAATTTGTATTTCAGACTTATTTTGTATTAAGCAGACGGTGTTGAGTTGTACTTAGTGGCTCATGGCTAGTGACACCAGATTCGGGCTGGGTTGATGTATTTACATACTTGTTTCTGTGTATTTCTGTTATATATATTAAAATGAAAGATTTGAGACAATCTGTTTAGGAAATACAAATTTTAGAAAAGATCTTCTATATTGTTCGTATTGTTTCGGCTGGCCTAGTTCTGTGATAGGCGCCATCAAGACCGGGGTATTTGGGGTCGTGACAAGTTGGTATCAGAGCCTAGGTTACATAGGTCTCACGGGTCATGAGCCGGTTTAGTAGAGTCTCGCGGATCGGTACGGAGACGTATGTACTTATCCTCGGGAGGCTGCAGAACCTTTAGGAAAAAGTTCACATTCTTGAAATTCTTGTCGTGCGAATCTGTTGATTCTGGTACTAAACTTCTGTTATTCTATTCTCTCACAGATGGTGAGGACACGTGCTACCGGCCAGGACGGACGACCACCAGTACCACTAGTTGGGTCCACTAGAGGCCGAGGTCGCGGTCGAGGCCGTGGTAGGGGCAGGGGTGTAGCCTACACAGCAGCTAGGGTAGCACCTGCAGATCCACCAGCCGCCCCAGTTCAGGATCAGGTCCCAGTTGCGGACGCTCCAGCAGGACCAGCTCAGGCACCGGCTGTGCCAATTGTCATTCCAGGCCTTTAGGAGGCCCTAGCTCAGATACTATCAGTATGCACTGGCCTGGCTCAGGCGGTCTCAATTACTACGGCCGCAGCTACTTCTCAGGCCGGGAGAGGAACTTAGACTCCCGTTGCTCGCACACCTGAGCAGGTTGTACAGGGACTTCAAACACCGGGGGCACCTCCAGCCCAGCCGGTTGCACCAGTCCAGGATTATGTGGTACAAGTTATGCCTGACGACAAGCAGCGTCGATTGGAGAGGTTTGGTAGACTTCAGCCTCCGACTTTCAGTGGTACAGAGGGCGAGGATGCCCAGGGTTTCTTGGACAAGTGTCAGAGGATTCTTCGTACATCGGGTATTCTGGAGACCAGTGGGGTCGCATTTACTACTTTTCAGTTTTCTGGAGCTTCCTTTACTTGGTGGGAGGCTTATGAGAGGCGTAGGCCTGTTGATGCAGCGCCCCTTACCTGGCAGCAGTTCCTTGTTCTCTTTTTGGAGAAGTATGTGCCACAGTCTTGCAGGGAGGATCTGCGCAGGCAGTTCGAGCAGTTGCGTCAGGGTGATATGACTGTGACGCAGTATAAGATGAGGTTCTCGGAGTTAGCTCGTCATGCTGTTTGGTTGGTTTCTACGGATAGAGAGAGGATCAGGAGGTTCATTGATGGCCTCACATATCAGCTTCGGATTCTCATGACCAGGGAGAGGGTGTCAAGTGCTACTTTTGAGGAGGTTGTTGACATTGCTCGCGAGATTGAGTCAGTTCGTCGCCAGGAGCGAGATGAGGGAGGCCAAGAGTCCTCGGGGATCTGGTAGTTTTGGTGGTGCTCCTTCGAGAGGTCAGTTTCAGCACGGCAGAGGCCGTCCATTCAGACATGCTTAGTCAGCTTGCCCAGTTCATCGTGGGGCATCATCGGGCCATGGTTCTCACAGCTCACATCAGGGCCATTCATCACTCAGTGCCCTACCAGCCTAGAGTTCATCCCGTGCTCCATCGGTTCAGAGTTATTCCATGCCAGGTCCTTCTACTGGTCATTCCGGTGCTAGGGGTTCCCTTCAGTCCCCGTTCCCCGCATCAGGGAGTTGTTATGAGTGTGGAGAGTTTGGACATATGAGGAGGCAGTGTCCTCGTTTTCTTGAGGGTCCGTCTTAGCAGAGGAGTCAGCCCTCGACTTTAGCTCCAGTTACTTCACCACCCGCTCAGGCAGCTAGGGGTGGGGGTCAGTCAGCTAGGGGTCACCCCAGAGGGGGAGGTCGATCAGGTGGTGGTCAGGCCCGTTTCTATGCACTCCCAGATAGACGAGATGCTATTGCTTCAGATGCCGTGATTATAGATATTGTCTCAGTTTGCCACAAAGATGCCTTTGTGTTATTTGATCCTGGTTCCACTTTTTCATATGTGTCATCATATTTTGCTCGTTATTTGGATACGCCCCGTGAGTCTCTTGTTTCACCTGTTCGTGTATCTACTCCGGTGGGCGATACTATTTTTGTGGACCATGTATACCGGTCGTGTGTGGTGACGATTGGAGGTCTGGAGACCCAAGTGGACCTTTTATTGCTTTGTATGGTGGACTTTGATGTGATATTAGGCATGGATTGGCTATCTCCGTGTCGTGCTATATTGTACTGTCATGCTAAGACAGTGACGTTGGCTATGCCGGGTGTGCCACGGATTGAGTGGCGAGGTTCGACTGATTTTGTCACCAGTAGGGTAATTTCATTTATGAAGGCCCAGCGGATTTGTCACGACCCAATTTAGGATCATGACCGGCACCTAGGAGCAAGTGCCCCCAAGTAAGCCTTGTCAGCACGTGATTTTTGCCTCGCTCAAATATTCCTATAGAATTCTTAAAATTAGGATTTTTCTTTTATTATTTGAATTTTTATGAGTTAATTGCATGATTTTGTGTTTTGTTTGCATTTTATGTGCATTCTTGTAGTTGTTGTAAAATGAAAGAAAATTACAAAATAGCATAATAGCATCCAATTCTAGCATGTTTTTTAGTAAATTGATATTGCAAAAAATAAAGAAATACCAAAAATATGTCTTTTGCATCTTTTATTTTTGTTTTAGGAATTGGTTAATTTAAAAATTAATTAGTACAATTGTAGAGTTGCTTTGGGGTCTTTTATTTTTTTTATTTAACAAAATTCAGAAAATAATAAATAAACAAAAAAAATCAAAAGAAAAGGAATTAAAAGAAGATAATGGGTCTTCATTTTTGGGCCAAATCCGGGTGAAATCAAGCCCAAAACCCCTCAACCCATTTCAGATTAGTCCAGCCCAAACCCAAACTACCTGGTCCAGTTACCCTATAACAAAACGACGCCGTTTTTGACTCAAATCAATCTCAATCGTCTAGGTTTTTTAATCTGACGGTTGAGAAGTCCCCATCACTTAATATAAATATGTCCAAACAACCCCTACCCCCTCAGGACCCCCCTACCCCCTCAGGACCCCCTACCCTTTGTCTCTCTCAAATCTCACCGGAAACCTTAGTTCCGCCGTCCCCGCCTTAAGCCGCCGGCCGGAAATCGCCTCCCCCAGCGGCGATTGTCCAAATGCTCCCAAATTTTCACCACTGCCTCCCCTTCACCTCCCCTTTCCAAATCCGACCCCCGTTTCCTTCAAATCACACCCAAACACGTCGAATAAGAAAAACCCTAGCGCCGCCTCCAGTATGTCAGGCGGCGGCGCCTCAAAACCCCACCAAACTTACACCCCAGACTCGCCTCACCCTCTTCTTTCCAAATCCACAACCATTAATCTTCAAACCTTACCCAAAACCCTCAAATTTCAAATCGAAAGTTGGCCTGGAACACCTAATTTTTTTTTAGACTGAGGGAATACTGATTTATGGACTATAATAGTCCCTAATCATGTGTTTCCTATGAAAACACATGATTAGGGATGGTTGTAGTCCGATTAAGTCCAAGAAAACCTGCCAGTGTTCGAGTCCAAGTCGAAATTTCGAGGTATTTCATTTTTTCACCTTCTTCTCTATTTTTCTTTTCATTCATGATTGTTATTTTTCATTCTTCTATTTTTACCTAGAATTTCTTTTCATTTTTATTTTTGTGTTTGAGTTAGGGTTTTGATTTAGGGTTCTGATTTTACAGCCATATAGTTTAATTTTGTTATTAGTAATTTGATTGTTTGTTTGATTTTAATCGTATGATTCCATGATGGCTACTGTTTTTACATTTTTATTTTGTTTTGTTGTTAGTTTACTGTTTCATTAGTTTAATAATAAATTTAGTCTTAGAGCACATATTGATCAGAATTAATTCAAAGTTCAAAGTTAGGTTTAGTGGTCAATTTTAGAGGTTTCTATTAGTTTGTTTGGATATAGCTGAATTAGGATTCTTTGAGTTTAACTATAGTTGAATTTTAACTAGGGTAAAAGGGACTAGGGTTTAGTTAGTATATGATAGTAATTTTAGATTAAATGAAGGGTAGTATAGGCATTCCTAAGTAGAGAATAATGCTGTAGTTGACACTAGAACACCCTAGAATCTTCTAAAATAGGGCCTTAGTCATAATTTCAGAAACTTAATGCAGTAACTTGAGAAACAAGTCAGAAAATGAAGGGCTAATGTATAAAAACTGAAAATAAAAAGAGGGAAAAAATGGGTAATGAAATCTAGAAGCTTCCCCTTGATTTTCTGCCTATAAAAGGCATGCATTCTGCCTTCATTCACAAGTTTTGGCATCTAAAAAAAATCCCCCAAAAGCTTCCATAAGTTCGAACCTCTGAAAATTTGAAAATTCAAAAATCCAAAACCAAAAACTGAAGTTTGAACATCTGAAAAGTTCATTTTTAAATCTTTGTTCTTCAAAAAATCCAAAAAAATAGCAAAAAAAACTCCAAAAAATGTTATTCCATTGAAATTTCCCTTAGATTAGTTGCAAATTTCAGCTGTTAATTTGAATTCCTAGCTTAGATAGAGATACATTTCTAGTTACTGAAGTTCAGAGATTATCCTAAGTGATTTCGAGTTATTTTGGGTGTATTTAAGCTGTTTTTGGGTGGTTTACTGGTTGAAATTGGTCCTGGTTTGGTTGATATTGCTTCTGGATTTATAACATTATCTCAAGCTGTTGATTCCTGTTGCTGTACTGCTGTGACACTGCTGACTGTCCATTTTTCCTTATTTTGCCTCAAATTCCAGGTACACTTTAAAACCTCAAGTGTTGTGAGACTGGATCCATGTGTATGACTGCCTTTTGAAGAAGAATATTGAAGGATTTCTTTGTTTTCCTTTGTTTTACGTGAAGCTGTTCTGATTTGTATACTTAGGCGTTAATTCAATAGTGTTATTTAGACTGTCGCTTATTTTGTACTAATTGGACTATATGAACTGTTATTCTTTCAGCTCTAAGTGGACTTTATGAGTAAAGTACCAGCTGTGGTAAATTTCATTTAAGCTGTAGAACAATTTGAAGTCAAACAGGCCTTATAGTTTGAATATAATACTGGCCTTAAGGTAACGCGCTTAATTTCTTATGTTAGTTCGACTTAAGATTGAAGAATGTCATGAAATTGATTCTGAAATTAGTGAATACGCTCATATAAATGTTAAGTTCAGGCCTGTTAAAAGTTTAGTGCAATATTTTAGTATTTGAAATCAGTAATCGTAGGCTTAATTAATCAGTACATTTTCGTTTGCATTAAGTCTCTGATTTTAAGGATTCAATGTAGGTATAAATTTCTTCATGTTCATTCATTGCAAGCTTGTAGCAGTTCATTACCTTAAGTATGGGTTAAACATGAAACTCGTTTTTAACAAAATGGCAGCCCCTTACTTGAATAAGAGTTAGGCCTAAAATTTGTTGTCTAAAGACCCAATGTGAGACAATTTCTCATGAAGCTAATCGTATTTTCACATTCCTGGACTGACTTTTGAGGCCCAAAAGAATGCTGAAGGCTTAAAATCACACTAAAGTTATAGGATCAATTTTATGACATAGGTTGTGGGCCTTCTAGTTAAGTAGCATGCTTGAATTAAGAGGTTTTCCTCTTGTTCAAGTGTGGACTTGAACTGGAGGCCCAAATTCCTTGATTACTTTTAATAATAGCAATTAACAATGTTAATTAATTAGGCCCCCTTTTAGAGACAATACTTAATAGAAAATCATAGTTCTTTTAGGTTGGCCTTAAAATGAAACGAGGGGCGCCACGCCAAATAAAACTCATAAATTGCGTGGCCCTCTTTAAATGTTTATATTAAAATATTTTAGACCTTGGGACGTGCCATTTAGCGAATTCCATGGCCTCCCGCAAAGTAATAATACGCTAGTTGCTTTAGGCCCGGCATTTAATAATATTACTTTCTTAAACTCGGGTGCACATTTATGTGACCCAAATCCAAATCCCAACGAAGTCGAAATGTGTCAAAATCCACGGGTGCATTTATGTGACGTGGTTCGAGACGTATTTTCACGACGTTGCAATCTTCCTTAAAAATAATAATAAAAGCGGTTTAAAGTTAAAAAGCACATAGGTTAAAACATGTATTAAAATCAGATTTTTAGCCAATTATAATAATTTAAGCGACCGTGCTAGAACCACGGGATCCGGGGGTGCCTAACATCTTCCCTCGGGTCAACAGAATTCCTTATTCAGAATTTCTGGTTCGCAGACTCCAACTCGGAAGTCGAAATTTTTCTCGATTTGGGATTCAAGTTAAACCGGTGACTTGGCACACCAAAAGCCAGTCCTATCCCAAGTGGCGACTCTAAAAATAAATAAATAATTCCATTTCGAATAATGTCACTTTAAATGGAAAAAATTCCTTATACATTATCCTCCGGAGTAAGTGTGTAAAAAAAGGAGGTGTGACAAGCCTCAACGGTATTTTACAGAAAATCGGACAGAGTTTCCCCTATTTTTGGACTATCCCAAAAATTTCCCTATCTCAATCAGCAACCAAACATCCTAATATCATACCAAACAATTGACAACTTATCAATTTGCCAAAACCGAAGTCTCCACCATTACTAATCAACCCACTAACAACCAGAAACACTAATTATCTCCAATTTTGATACTAAAGAACGATACTCAACATAAGACTAATAGCAAAATAATACTCATGACACTAAAAGAATGACTATAGAGCGACTCTAAGAATTTAAAGGAAAGACCATAACAATTGATAAAAATCTCCGCCCACGCGAACAAGTGCGAGGCTCACCAAGAATTCTCAACTTGTGCGCTCTAATTAACAAAACCCTCACCTGCGTCAACTGATGTCTCTGTAAAAAAAATTAGCGGGGAATGAGTCGCTAGCTCAGTGAGTAATAACACTTAACCACAATCGTTTTTATTGGGGACAAGTCAGAAAATATGCTAGTATATTAAACAGAAATTATCATAAAAATGCCCCTTTCAGAAACTATAATAAACAATTTTCAGTCTCATCATGTTTTTCTTGTAGTATAATACGATTGACAATTCCGTAATAAGCTCGGTAACCACTGTATAATATCAATATTCATATTTGGGAGGTTTCAATGAACGGATCATGTAATCGGTATAACTGTGGACTTCTTCGCAAGAAGTCAAATATAACGGTAGTCCCTACTCGAGGGAAATCGATAACGGCATGCTAGTTCTACCTTCCCACTAGCGAGGGCTATAACGGTAATTGGTAATTACAAGGTGCACCAGGTCTAACGAACCCGCCGTTAGCTACGGGATCCTTCAATATCTACTCCCATTTATATTTGTCTCTGTAATCCGTATATATACTCGTAGAAACTATTATAAAATAGTATAGGGCATTTCGGTTCTTATCAAATCATATAATTTCCTTTCGATAACAGTAAATTCAAGTAACGGTAAAACAGATCTAGTGACAACGAAAATATTTAAAACCACGGTATTCATCTCAAATAACTATTTCGGTATCATATCGAGTAAAAGACTTGTCCCACATGCAACTCAAAATAATCGGTAACATATTCATATTAAAAAATCATGTGTAAATCATGCAAGTTATGAAAACACAAATTGCGGTAAGATTACTACTCACAGTACTCGTGCAGAAATATCAAACTTATCGTTGCGAGCACTTCGTTTGACTTCTTCAACTACCTATATCGTTACAAAATCAGTTTATGTATTAACTCCACGAGCACCAGTATAGTCGGTTAAATTTTGTTGAACTTAATTCTTTCCTTGTTCTCAGAATATCTTGTTTAATTCCCAAATAACCTAAACTAGTCCAGTATCTTCTTAAAAAATGTTCATATAGTTTATTTTTCTATAATATTAAAGAAGACCAAAAGTTCTTTTTCCTGGACATAGGAATCAGACGTAATCTAAAATATCATTGCTGCCCATAATATTTTTTATTGATTATTAGTTTTCTATATCTTGTGGAATCATTCAAACGGAAACGAGATTTAAAAAGTTACCAGAAGAAAAGAACTCATATGAAAAGTTCGAGTATTACCCGTAAGAGCCAGTACATATTTAAAATTTTCGAAGTTTGCTTCCAGCCTCTTTCTTCTTCTTCTCCTTTGTTCCTCTTCTGCGTCCCTTTTTCCCCACTTGTATAGCTTCTGTTTTAGATGCGCAAGGCTGGTTCCCATTTCCCCCAAATCTTTCTTTTTTATTGTGTTAAAATCCTAAAAGAAAAAGGACTCAAAACTCCTTTCTAGTTTCTAGTTACGCCTCTCCTCTTTTGGTGGGCTTTGACCCACCTAGATTTTATTATTTAATTACTTGTTTATTTATCTTATTTTTTTCACTTTTGTCTTTTTCAGTTAAGTTCTAATAAAGGATAATTATGCCCTTATTTTACATACGGGGTATTACATTCTCCACACTTTATGAAATTCGGTCCCCGAATTTAGCACAGGTATATACCTATAGACTGAAATAAATGCAGATACTTGACTCGCATAGTATCTTCCACTTCCATTGTAGCTTTTTCAATTGTATGGTTTCTCCATAATACTTTCAGGATCACAATTTCTTTCGATCGTAGTTTTCTTACTTGTCTATCAACATTAATCATTGGCTCTTCGTCATAAGTTAATTTCTGATCAAGTTGCGTAATTGGTGCTTCAAGCACATGAGATGAGTCCAATATACAATTTTTTTGGAATAGAAATATAGAACACTAGATAGAAAAGAAAGAAAAAAAAATAACCCCACCCCTTCGAGTATCTCTTATAATCTTACAAACCTTGGATTTATCTTTCCTATTTTTCCAAATTGTATCACACCTTTCACAAGGGAGACTCGTATGATCACTCGGTCTCTAGCTGTAAATTCTAAGTCTATTTTCTTTTCTCTTATCTGCGTAAGACTTTTGTCTGCTTTGTGATGTAAGTAATATCTATCTGATTAACTGGGCCTTATCAATAGCTTCTTATACTACTAAGCCTGAACCCAATACATTAGCATCATTGTTTTTAATCATCTAATAAGGGAGCGAATTCGTCACAACGTTTCATACGATGCCATGCTCTAACCTAAAGTTATCATTATAGTTAAGTTCAGCTAAAGGTTGAGAATCATCCCAACTACCTTCGAGAGCAAATATTCAAGCTCTTCAACATGTCCTCCAAGATTTGTATAGTACGCGGACTGCCCGTTTGACTATAGATGAAATGAAATACTAAGACCTAATCGTGTACTCGATACTTCTTGAAAAGATTTTCAAAAGTGTAAGGTGAATTGTGATCCTTGCTAGTGATGATGAACACGGAAATCTCGTGTGAAGTTAGAAATTTCTTTCATGTATATTTACGCATATCTTGCCCCACTATATGTAGTTTTGATCGATAAAAAGAATGCTAGTTTGATAAGCCGATCTACAATTACCCACACAATTTCATGACCTATAAGCATTCAAGGTAGTACCGTCACAAAATACATGGTAACTCTTTCCCGTTTCTACTTTGAGATCTCTAGTTCTTGTACTAAACCAGAGGGCCATGGATGTTCAACCTTGTCCTGCTCACAAGTTAAATAACTAGAAATAAAGCTAATAATTTTTTTTCCCTTCCCACCACTATAATTGCTTCAGGTTATGGTGCATATTCGTGTATCAAAAGTCTTGGGCTTCATCAAGAGTCTATAACCCGTCTCAACCCATCTACATGTGCTACACATGATCTATTACCTAATCGAAAAGAAAAAGAACACCATCATTGCCAGGAGTTATATCCTTGAGTTTACCAGCTAGGACGTCATCTTAGTGTTTGTAAAATCACTCACCCTCGTATTGACTAGACTTTATGCACACTATATCAGGGTTGACCAATATCCAATAATGCCTTTGAATTTTTTTTTTCACATTGAATCTTATACATGTACCCTCTAGTCATGCATATCTTTGTCAAGAACTATCTTTACAGGAGCTATATGCGCCAAATTACCCATGTTTTTGTTTTCAATGCATAAGCCAAAATATTTATCTTTCTCGAAAAATACCAAATAGTATATTTATATCTTTAGTAGTTCTCTCCATCAGCATTGCTAAATATTTATCTCTATGCTGGTTTTAAATGTACTTCAAGCTCTTGTGCTATGTATAAATCTCATAGGTTTCTTCGTATAAATAATGCCCTACAGTGTGACCATCTCCGGATCCTGAGTGGCATAATTCGACTTGAACTTCTTTAATTTCCTTGAAGCATAAGTTATCACACAACCATTATGCATGAGAAAATATCCTAATTCTACCCTAGAAGCATCATAGAACACCATGATTCCTCTAGAGCCTATTATCATGAGGCTAACATTGGTGTGGTTGTCAAACATGCCTGAGTTTCTGGAATCTCATCATTTACTCCTCCATCCATTGAAATTTAGCAATTTTCCATATTAACTTGGTGAGTAGTGGTGCTATTCTAGAGAAATCCTACACAAATACCTGTAGTAGCCTGTCAAGCCAAAAAAATTCAATCTATGTAAGAGAAATGGGTCTCGGCCATATATGAACTACTTCTATCTTCTCAGAATCTACCATGTTTTCATTCTTAGATACCATGTGCCCTAAGAATACCAAATCTAGCCAAGATTCACAATTAAAGAACTTATCATTAAGTCGATATTCGTGCAGTGTTTGCAACATATTCCTCAGGTGAACCTCATGCACTTTCCGGCGACAAGAATATACCAGAACATCATCAATAAGCACAACAACAAATATAGGGAGAATCGCCTTTAACAACCTATTTATTAAATCCATGAATGAAGCTGAATTATTGGCCAATACAAGAAACTCCTAGTGCTCGTTTGAAAGTCGTCTAAGGAATATCTTCGTCTCTAATTCTAACTGGTGATAACAGGACCGAGGATCAATTTTTTTTTTCCTGGAAGTGGTAACTCCCTTTAACTATGAAATAGGCCATCTATATGAGAAAGATATTTTTCTTCTTCTTCTTCTTTTTTTTTTGCGCATTGCCACCTTATTTTAATTGCATGTAGTAGATGCACATTCTAAAAGATCTGCCTATCCTTTTTTTTATTTTTTTTTACAAAAAAATATCAGTGCACCCCAAAGTGATATATTCGATCTGATAAAATCCTTGTCAGTAGGTCATGTAACTCTTTATTTAGTTCTCTTTGCTTCACTAGTTCAATAAAATATGGAGGTATTGATATAAGTTGTGTCTAGTGCCACGTCAATTAAAAATTTATTTCTCGTACTCGGGTTAGTACTAGTAAATCCTTAGAAATACATCAAAGAATTCTCTCACTATTAATACTTTTATTTTTCAAATTAAGTTTCACATCTCTTGGATCCCTTTACGGAAGTTACAAGACCATAACCACTCTTATTCAATAATTATAGAGCCTTCTTAAATGATATAACCTCGACTATCACTAGGATATAATTACTTCTGTTTATTTTAATTTTTTTTTTAAAATTAGGTTTACTAGATATGTCATTCTAACTATCTTCGCATGATAATAAAATATAATGTGGTAAGATGATAACCAATCATACATATAAGCACGTCAAAATCCACAAGGTCAAGTACAATTTGGCTAGATATGGTATCCTCTCTCTGAACTTGAATCTGATAAGCTTAATACAAAGTTTCAACTGTACGAGATTCTTCCATAAAAGTGGCAACTAATAAAGGATCTCATAATATCTCAAGACGTTATTTATCTAACTCTTCGTCCCATATAAGAAAATAAATTCATACTTTTTTCTAGTCTCTACCTTCTTAAATGAATTCTTAGTTGCATGACAATCACATCCAGTTCTTAAATTATTATTTTTTTTTGCAAGTTCAACTTCCACATATAGGTCAGGGTCTTTGTATGTGAGAGTATTGCCTTTTTAAACGGTTAACCAACCATTAGACAAGACTCTAAACCTAAGGCATCACGTATTTAGCCAGTTAATAAAGCCTGGTGTTACATGTCAGTACATCCATCATCTGAATTAATTTTTTAAGTACCTATCAGGTTTGCGCTTTCGATTATCGAGAAGGAAAGAATCATTAAAAGTTTACTAAACTTATTTCTAAGTCATTTGTGTCACTCCTAACCGCGTCCCTAACAATATGGTTCCATTCTATATATTCGTCATATACTCCAGTCGATAAGTTGCTAGATCAATAGGTCTCTCACTGGAATATTATAGAACTCATAATACTTTAAGTATTTCTTCAAGAACCTTTGAGGATCCTCTACATTATCAGAAAATGGTAAACTTAGTGGCTTCAATTTTAGGAACTCTATTAGAGAAATATCTTGGTTCCTCACTTAGTCTAAATGCATGAGGCTTCTAGAGCCCTTTGTTGTTGATCATTCTTCTCTTGTCTGTCCAATATATATGTATCCATCGAGAACTCCATTTACCTTGCATGAAGGTAATTACTTTTTGTAATGGCACTCTCCTGATGCTATAGTGGTGAACTCGTACTAATTTCAAGAATAGACTCTATTACACATCTTAGCGGTAAGACTCTCATTGTGGAAAAACAGGCCTTTCATTGGCCTTGTCTACTACTTTTGTCACTTTTCGAAGTTAGGAGATGATTTCCTATCTAGTGGCAAAATTTGATGTCATTGAACCTCTAGCCAAATTCTATTATCGGGTGATTGATCTGAGTAATACAAGAAAAGGATAGCGATGACAGATTCAGTTATTTGACCCTAATCGCCACACACGTACGGAAGAATAAGAAAGAAAGAGAGAAAGACACATCCTATCATGCCCTCGCAGAATCACGATTATGGGAATGGCCGGCTATATAACCATAATTGAGATTCTACTACCGATATGTGCTCCATTAGTCACAAGAATAACCTAGGGCTCTGATACAAACTTTGTCACGACCCAATTGAGGATCATGACCGGCACCTAGGAGCAAGTGCCCCCAAGTAAGCCTCAACGGTATTTTACAGAAAATCGGACAGAGTTTCCCCTGTTTTTGGACTATACCAAAAATTTCCATGTCTCAATCAGCAACCAAACATCCTAATATCATACCAAACAATTGACAACTTATCAATTTATCAAAACAGAAGTCTCCACCATTACTAATCAACCCACTAACAACCAGAAATACTAATTATCTCCAACTTTGATACTAAAGAACGATACTCAACATAAGACTAATAGCAAAATAATACTCATGACACTAAAAGAATGACTATGGAGCGACTCTAAGAATTCAAAGAAAAGACCAATAACAATTGATAAAAATCTCCGCCCACGCGAACAAGTGCGAGGCTCACCAAGAATTCTCAACCTGTGCACTCTAATTAACGAAACACTCGCCTGTGTCAACTGTTGTCTTTGTAAAAAAAATTAGCGGGGAATGAGTCGCTAGCTCAGTGAGTAATAACACTTAACCACAACCGTTTTTATTGGGGACAAGTCAGAAAATATGCTAGTATATTAAATAGAAATTATCATAAAAATGCCCCTTTCAGAAACTATAATAAATAATTTTCAGTCTCATGATGTTTTTCTTGTAGTATAATACGATTGACAATTCCGTAATAAGCTCGGTAACCACTGTATAATATCAATATTCATATTTGGGAGGTTTCAATGAACGGATCATGTAATCGGTATAACTGTGAACTTCTTCGCAAGAAGTCAAATATAACGGTAGTCCCTACTCGAGGGAAATCGGTAACGGTATGCTAGTTCTACCTTCCCACTAGCGAGGGCTATAACGGTAATCGGTAATTACAAGGTGCACCATGTCTAGCGAACCCGCCGTTAGCTACGGGATCCTTCAATGTCTACTCCCATTTATACTTGTCTCTGTAATCCGTATATATACTCGTAGAAACTATTTTAAAACAATATAGGGCATTTCGGTTCTTATCAAATCATATAATTTCCTTTCGATAACAGTAAATTCAAGTAACGGTAAAGCAGATCTAGTGACAACAAAAATATTTAAAACCACGGTATTCATCTCAAATAACTATTTCGGTATCATATCGAGTAAAAAACTTTTCCCACATGCAACTCAAAATAATCGGTAACATATTCGTATTAAAAAATCATGTGTAAATCATGCAAGTTATGAAAACACAAATTGCGGTAAGATTACTACTCACAGTACTCGTGCAGAAATATCAAACTTATCGTTGCGAGCACTTCGTTCGACTTCTTCAACTACCTATATCGTTACAAAATCAGTTTATGTATTAACTCCACGAGCACCAGTATAGTCGGTTAAATTTTGTTGAACTTAATTCTTTCCTTGTTCTCAGGATATCTTGTTTAATTCTCAAATAACCTAAACTAGTCCAGTATCTTCTTAAAAAATGTTCATATAGTTTATTTTCTATAATATTAAAGAAGACGGAAAGTTCTTTTTCCTGGACATAGGAATCAGACGCAATTTAAAATATCATTGCTGCCCATAATATTTCTTATTGATTATTAGTTTTCTATATCTTGTGGAATCATTCAAACGGAAACGAGATTTAAAAAGTTACCAGAAAAAAAGAACTCATATGAAAAGTTCGAGTATTACCCGTAAGAGCCAGTACGTATTTAAAATTTTCGAAGTTTGCTTCCAGCCTCTTTCTTCTTCTTATCCTTTGTTCCTCTTCCGTGTCCCTTTTTCCCCACTTGTATAGCTTCTGTTTTAGATGCGCAAGGCTGGTTCCCGTTTCCCCCAAATCTTTCTTTTTTTATTGTATTAAAATCCTAAAAGAAAAAGCACTCAATACTCCTTTCTAGTTTCCAGTTACGCCTCTCCACTTTTGGTGGGCTTTGACCCACCTAGATTTTATTATTTCATTACTTGTTTATTTATCTTATTTTTTTCTCTTTTGTCTTTTTCAGTTAAGTTCTAATAAAGAATAATTATGCCCTTATTTTACATACGGCGTCTTACAGGTTGGGAAAGGTTGTCTCTCATACTTAGCTTTTGTGAGGGATGTCAGTGCAGAGGCTCCTAGTATTGATTCTGTTCCGATAGTGAGGGGTTTTCCCGATGTGTTTCCTGCAGACCTGCCGGGCATGCCACCGGACAGGGATATTGACTTTGGTATTGATTTATTGCCGGGAACTCAGCCTATTTCTATTCCACCGTATCGTATGGCACCGGCGGAGTTGAGGAGCAACTTTAGGAACTCCTTGATAAGGGATTTATTCGGCCTAGTGTGTCGCCTTGGGGTGCGCCTGTTCTGTTTCTGAAAAAGAAGGATGGCACAATGAGGATGTGCATTGATTATAGGCAGTTGAACAAAGTTACAATCAAGAACAAGTATCCTTTGCCTCGTATTGATGATTTATTTGAACAACTTTAGGGAGCGAGAGTGTTCTCCAAGATTGATCTCCGGTCAGGGTATCACCAGTTGAAGATCAGGGACTCGGATATTCTTAAGACTGCTTTCAGGACCCGATATGGTCATTATGAGTTCCTTGTGATGTCATTTGGGCTGACTAATGCCCCAGCAGCATTCGTGCATTTGATGAAAAGCGTGTTTCGGCCTTATCTCGACTCGTTTATGAATGTTTTTGTTGATGATATTCTGGTATACTCGCGTAGTCAGGAGGAGCACGCGGAGCATTTGAGAGTTGAGTTGCAGAGATTGAGGGAGGATGTCACGACCCAATTCCCAACCCGGTCGTGATGACGCCTCTCGTGAAGACAAGGCCAGCCAGAACAACGCAAACACCTCTTTTAAATAAATTAATTAATATTAACAATTCTAACACATGCTTAATATAGTCAATAATTCGGAATCATCGATAATAACAAGGGAAACCATCCCGACACAGCCCAAACCAGGGTGTCACAAGTCATGAGCTACTACAGAGTTTGCTATAAGTCTACAAAGAGTAATATCCGATACAATAGTCTGAAGAAAACATAAATGATGTAAGATAGGGGAGACAAGGGGCTGCGGACGTCAACAGCTACCTCGTAACTCCAACTCGCTGCCTGGTCTGGAAGGAATCAGTGCTCAGGAGCGGACTCTGCTATGCCTGAATCTGCACAGATGGTGCAGGGAGTAATGTGAGTACTCCGACCCAGTGAGTAATAATAATGAATAATAACCGAAGGCAAGAAAACACATAAGTGCACAAGGCAATTCTATATCAGGCAGTAAATCACTTAAAGCCGTAAAACAGTAAAGGTCAAGTGAAATCTCCTTTTTTTTAAAAAAAACAGGTAAATCAGATAAAACAACAGGTAAATAGTGAGTAGAAATCTGCCCCTCGGGCCCAGTATCAATCGCTCAGAACAGTATCAGCCCCTCGGGCTCAGTATCAGTCACTCAGCATAATATCAGCCCCTCGGGCTCACTCTCAGATCATATGGGTACCCGCGCTCACTGTGGGTGTGCAGACTCCGGAGGGGCCCCTTACGGCCCAAGCGCTATATCAACATAAGGCCTGAAAGCCTTCTCACATCACTCATAATGCCTGAAAGCCTCCTCACATCACTCACAAGGCCTAAAAGCCTCCTCACATCACTCACAAGGCCTGAAAGCCTCCTCACATCACTCACAAGGCCTGAAAGCCTCCTCACATATGGCCCTCGGCCTCACTCAGTCCAGAAAACATCATAAGCTCCTCAGGCATCAATAAAATAGTAGTGCTCCGCCCAAACAACAGTGGAAATATCATTTAAGTCTCAAAGTTCAACTAAAGCAGCTGAGTTTGTAAAACAGTATAATCAACAGGACTGAGTTCAAGTAGTATATCAAAATAGTGAGGAAACAGTGATAAAAATCCACGAAGGATTCAAGTAGTCGGCATGAAGCCCAAAATATGGCAATAGGCCCAAATCAAGTTGATAACAAATAGATTTCAGTCAAATACGCGGTAAAAATATCAATCGGGACGGACCAAGTCACAATCCCCAGTAGTAAACAACCCCGCGCTCGTCATGAAGCGCGTGTTTCGCCTCAGTATAGCACTGCGTTGTGCAAATCAGGGGTTTCAAACGCTCAGGATATCATTTACTATCATTACTCACCTCAAGCCGGCCAAAATCCTAGCTCGCTATGCCCTTGCCTCTCAAATCGGTCTCCTCGCGCGTCGAATCTGATCAAAACCACAACGAATACATCACAATAGGCTAAGGGAACATAACCCAATCGAAAAGAATTGAAAAACATCGAAAATTACGAAATTTGTAAAACCCGAGCCCCGGTCCCACTTCTCGAATTCCAGCAAATTTTACATCAACGGATTCCTTATCTCGCCACGAGTCTATACATATCAAGAACTCCCAAATCCGAGTTCAAATGACCCATCAAAACCCAATTTGAAATACCAAAACTCAAGCCCTAGTTCTTCCCCCTTTTTGATGAATTTTCATGAATTTCTAGGTTGATAAATCATGTATTTAGGTCATAGAACTCACCTCCAATCAATCCCAGTCGAAATCCCCTTCAATTCTCGTCCAAAAGCTCTCAAGGATGTTCAAAAATGGTGGAAAAATGCCTTAGCTCGCGGAACAAAATGAAACTTTTAAAACCCTTTCTGTCCAGACATTTTCGCTCCTGCAATCCTCTAACCGCTTCTGCGGTTTCTACTTTTGCGGAGCTTTACTATTTGCTCAGAACCGCTTCTGCGGTCTAAATCCGCTTCTGCGGACACCTGCCCGCTTCTGCGGAAAATCCCAATGGCCCATGTCCGCTTCTGCGGTTCCATCGCCGCATCTGCGACACCGCAGATGTGGCTCCAAGCCCGCATCTAGGAAAAACTAACTCCTCAAGAAACTCGCACCTGCGACTCCCTTTCCGCATCTGCGGAACCGCATCTGCGGTCCCTTTTCTGCAGATGCGGAAATACCAGAACCAGCAAATATCAGCAATGACAAAAGTCTAAAATTCATCCCGATGGCCATCCGAAATCACCCCGAGGCCCCCCGGGACCTCAACCAAAAGTGCCAATCCATCCTAAAACATCATTCAAACTTTCTCAAATCATCAAAACACCTCCACCAATACCAAAACTATCAAATTACATCGGATTCAAGCCTAAATTCTTCTAAAACTTCCAAAACACACATTTGATCAAAAACCTGACCAAAACACCTCCGAATGACCTGAAATTTTGCACACACATCCCAAATCACCTAACGAAGCTACAGCAACTCTCGAATCCATTTCGACCCTCGGATCAAAATCTCACATATCAACCGGAATTCGCCAAAATACTAACTTCGCCAATTCAAGCCTAATTCTACACCGGACCTCCAAAATTACTTCCGATCACGCTCCTAAGTCACAAATCATCTCCCGGAGCTAACCGAATCACCGGAAATCACATCCGAGCCCTCTAACTCATCAGTCAACATCCGAATGACTTTTCCAAACCAAACCTTCCTTAAAGAGACTAAGTGTCTCATTTCCTTCTAAATCCAATCCAAATCAAATGGTTCACACAAGACTCTTATAATGAAGCATAAAGAAGCAGGAAATGGGGGAAACGGGGCGGTAACTCACGTGACGACGGGTCGGGTCGTCACATCCTCCCCAACTAAAACAAACGCTCGTCCTCGAGCGGGTCAAGAAACATACCTGAAGCCTCAAACAGGTGAGGGTATCTGCTCCGCATCTCCCGCTCGGTCTCCCAAGTAGCCTCCTCCACGGGCCGACCTCTCCATCGTACTTTCACTGAAGCAACATCCTTTGACCTCAACTTTCGAACCTGACGATCCAAAATGGTTGTTGGCTCTACATCATAAGTCAAATCATCATCCAACTGAACTGTGCTGAAGTCCAATACATGGGACGGGTCCCCAACATACTTTCGGAACATAGAAACATGAAATACTGGATGCACGCCTAACAAGCTGGGTGGCAAGGCAAGCTCATAAGCCACCTCCCCAATCCTCCTAAGTACCTCAGAAGGCCCAATAAACCGCGGACTCAACTTCCCTTTCTTTCCAAACCGCATAACACCCTTCATGGGCGAAACCTTCAGCAAGACCTTCTCACCAACCATATAAGACACCTCTCGAACTTTCCGGTCCGCATAACTCTTCTGACGCGACTGTTCTGTACGAAGCCTCTCCTGAATCAGCTTCACCTTCTCCAAGGCATCCTGAACCAACTCTGTCCCCAATAGCCTAACCTCGCCGGGCTCGAACCAACCAACAGGAGATCTACACCGCCTCCCACACAACGCCTCATACAAAGCCATCTGAATGCTCGATTGATAACTGTTGTTGTAGGCAAACTCTGCAAGCGGCAAAAACCCATCCCAAGAACCTCCAAAATCAATAACACAGGCACGCAACATGTCTTCTAATATCTGAATAGTACGCTCGGACTGTCCGTCCGTCTGTGGATGAAATGTTGTGCTCAACTCCACCTGTGTACCCAACTCTCGCTGAAAAGTCTTCCAGAACTGAGAAGTAAACTGAGTACCCCTATCTGAGATAATAGAGACTGGAACACCATGCAATCGGACAATCTCCCGGATAAAGATCCCTGCCAGCCGCTCCGAAGAATAGGTAGTACATACCGGAATGAAGTGCGCGGACTTGGTCAGCCGATCCACAATCACCCAAATTGAATCGAACTTCTTCAAAGTCCGAGGAAGACCACTCACAATATCTTTCTGACAGTTGAGACATCGAGCCACAAATCCTACAATATCTTTCTTCATTCTTCTCCACCAATAGTGCTGCCTCAAATCCTNTGGATACTTGTATGGCCTTGTTGGCCTATGTTTTGAGTTTACAAATGGTCATGTCGGCCTTATAGGCCCGTATGTCACATGTATAAGTTTGTATATCATACTGGGTCATCATACGTTAAGTATTCCTTATGTTTTATTCTTGTTATCTCATGAAGGGTTTTCTAGCTCATTTACCCATGATAGTATGATAAGAAAGATATGTTACGTTGGTACTCGGTTGAGTAAGGCACCGGGTGCCCGTCGCGGCCCTTCGGTTTGGGTCGTGACAATAATTCTTAAGTAACTCTAGCCACCTCCGCCGCCTCAAATTAAGATCCTTTTGCTTGAAGAAATGCTGAAGACTGCGATGATCGGTGAATACCTCACAAGATACGCCATACAAGTAGTGCCTCCAAATCTTAAAAGCATGAACTATTGCAGCCAACTCCAAATCATGTACAGGGTAGTTCTTCTCGTGGGCTTCAACTGAAGAGAATCATAAGCAATAAATCTACCCTCCTACATCAATACACATCCAATCCTAACTCTCGAAGCATCACAATAGACAGTATAAGAACCTGAAGCTGATGGCAAAACCAATACCGGAGCTGTGGTCAAAGCTGTCTTGAGCTTCTGAAAGCTCTCCCCGCACTCGTCCGACCATACAAATGGAGCACCCTTCTGAGTCAACTTGGTAAAGGGCGATGCAATAGAGGAAAATCCCTGAATAACCCGGCGATAATAACCTGCCAAACCAAGGAAACTACGAATCTCTGCAGCTGAGGTTGGTCTAGGCCAACTCTGCACCGCCTCTATCTTCTTCGGGTCGACCTGAATACCCTCGCTGGACACCACGTGCCCCAAGAAAGCCACTGAACTGAGCCAAAACTCACACTTGGAGAACTTTGCATAAAGCTTCTCCTCTCTCAATCTCTGCAATACAACTCGCAAATGCTACGCGTGCTCCTCCTGACTACGCGAGTACACCAGAATATCATCAATAAAAACAATAATGAACAAATCCAGATAAGGCCGAAATACACTGTTCATCAAATGCATGAACGTTGCTGGGGCATTGGTCAGCCCAAAAGACATAACAAGAAACTCATAGTGCCCATATCTAGTCCTGAAAGCAGTCTTAATAATGTCTGAATCCCTGATCTTCAACTGGTGATAGCCCGAACGAAGATCAATCTTGGAGAACACCCTCGCTCCCTGAAGCTGGTCGAACAAATCATCAATGCGAGGCAAGGGACACTTGTTCTTCACTGTTACTTTGTTCAATTGCTTGTAGTCAATGCACATTCTCATGGTGCCATCCTTCTTCTTCACAAACAGAACCGATGCACCCCACGGTGACACACTAGGCCGAATGAACCCCTTATCTAGGAGTTCCTGAAGTTGATCCTTCAATTCTTTCAACTCCGTTGGTGCCATACGATATGGTGGAATGGAAATGGGCTGAGTGCCCGACACTAGGTCAATACCAAAATCAATATCTCTGTCCGGGGGCATGCCCGGCAGGTCTGCAGGGAAAACATCGGGAAACTTCCTCACAAGTGGAACAGAATCAATGCTAGGAGTCTCTGCCCCAACATCCCTCACGAATGCCAAATATGAAAAGCAACCCTTCCCAACCATACGCTGGACCTTTAGGAATGAAATCACTCTACTGGAAACATGATCAGTCACACCACGCCACTCGATCCTCGGTACACCCGGTATAGCCAAAGTGACTGTCTTAGCATGACAATCTATAATAGCGTGACACGGAGATAACCAGTCCATGCCCAAAATGACATCAAAATCCACCATGCTCAATAGAAACAGATCAACTCGGGTCTCCAGACCCCCAATAGTCACCAAACATGACCGGTACACATGGTCTACAACAATAGTATCGCCCATCGGGGTAGATACATGAACAGGTAAAGCAAGACACCCTCGGGACGTACCCAAATGATGAGCAAAATATGAGGACACATAAGAATAGGTGGAACCGGGATCAAATAAGACTGAGGCATCTCTGTGGCAGACTGAGATAATACCTGTAATGACGACATCTGAAGCAATGGCATCTGTCCTACCTTGAAGAGCATAAAAACGAGCCTGACCACCGCCTGACCGACCTCCACCTCTGGGGTGACCCCTGGCTGCCTGACTCTCACCCCTAGCTGACGGGGCGGGTGCTGAAGAAACTGGACCGGAAGATAAGGGCTGACCCCTCTGCTGAGATGAGCTAGCAGCACGATGAGGACACTGCCTCCACATATGTCCAAACTCTCCGCACTCATAACAACTCCCAGGTGCTGGAGAATGGGACTGATGGGAACCCCTCGAGCCGGAGTGACTAGCTGACGAACTCGGCCTAGAAGAACCCTGAGCAGACGGGGCACGAGATGAACTCTGTGCTGGGAGAGCACTGAGTGAAGGCTGACTCTGCTGAGAACCATGATAACCACGACCTGAAGATGCACCACGATACTCGGGGCGAGCCGACTGAGCGGGCCTGAAAGAACGACCCCTACCATGCTGGAACTGGCCCCTCAAAGGAGCGCCACTGAAACTGCCAGAATCTCGAGGCCTCTTGGCCTCCCTCTCCTCTCGATCCTGACGGCGAACCGCCTCAATCTCTCAAGCTATATCAACCACCTCCTTGAATGAAGCACCCAATACTCTCTCTCTAGTCATAAGAACACGGAGATGGTAGTTAAGGCCATCAACAAATCTCCTGATCCGCTCACGATCCGACGGAACCATCCAGACGGCATGACGAGCCAACTCTGAAAACCTCATCTCATACTGAGACACAGTCATATCTCCCTGCCGTAACCACTCAAACTGCCTGCGCAGCTCCTCTCTGCGGGACTGCGGTACATACTTCTCCATGAAGAGAGTGGAGAACTCCTGCCAAGTCAAAGGTGCTGCACCAGCCGGCCTACGCCTCTCATACGCCTCCCACCAAGTAAAGGCAGCCCCAGTAAACTGAGTGGTAAAAGCCACACCACTAGACTCGAGAATCCCTGCTGTACGGAGCATCCGCTAACATCTGTCAAGAAAACCTTGGGCATCCTCGCCCTCAGTACCACTGAATGTCAGAGGCTGGAGTCTACCAAACCTCTCAAGACGACACTGCTCATCCTCGGGCATAGCTGGAACCCTGAACTCCTGCACTGGTGCAACTGGCTGGGCTGGAGGTGCCTCTGGAGTCTGTAATCCCTGTACTACCTGCTCAGGTGTGCGAGCAGCGGGGGTCTGATTGCCTCCCCCAGCCTGCGAAGTAGCTGCTGCTGTGGTGGCTGAAACGACCTGAGCCAGGCCAGTGCAAACTATCAATATTGAGCCAAAGTCTCCTGAAGGCCAGGAATCACGATGGGCACAGCTGGTGCCTGAACTAGTGTGGCTGGAGCCCGATCCTGAGCTGGGGCAACTAGGGGATCAGCAAGTGCTGCCCCTGCTGCTCTGCCTCTGCCGCGACCACGACCGCGTCCACGGCCTCCGATGGTCTCAGTGGGTGGTACTGGTAGTCGTCCACCTCGTCCTGTAGTTCGTGTCCTCGCCATCTATGAGAGAATCGAATAAAGAGAAGTTTAGTACTCGGATCAACAAGTTCGCACGACAGAAATTTCAAGAATGTGGAATTTTCCTAAAGGTTCTGCAGCCTCTCGAGGATAAGTACAGACGTCTCCGTACTGATCCGCGAGACTCTACTAAACCAGCTCATGACTCGTGAGACCTAGTAACCTAGGCTCTGATACCAACTTGTCACGACCCAATTCCCAACCCGGACGTGATGGCGCCTCTCGTGAAGACAAGGCCAGCTAGAACAACGCAAACACCTCTTTTAAAGAAATTAATTAATATTAACAATTCTAACACATGCTTAATATAGTCAATAATGCGTAATCAGCGATAATAACAAGGGAAACCATCCCGACACAGCCTAAACCGGGGTGTCACAAGTCATAAGCTACTACAGAGTTTGCTATAAGTCTACAAAGAGTAATATCCGATACAATATTCTGAAGAAAACATAAATGATGTAAAATATGGGAGACAAGGGGCTGCGGACGTCAACAGCTACCTCGTAACTCCAACTCGCTGCCTGGTCTGGAAGGAATCAGTGCTCAGGAGCGGACTCTACTATGCCTGAATCTGCACAGATGGTGCAGGGAGTAATATGAGTACTCCGACCCAGTGAGTAATAATAATAAATAATAACCGAAGGCAAGAAAACAAATAAGTGCACAAGGCAATTCTATATCAGGCAGTAAATCACTTAAAGCCGTAAAACAGTAAAGGTCAAGTGAAATCTCCTTTTTTTTAAAAACAGGTGAATCAGATAAAACAACAGGTAAATAGTGAGTAGAAATCTGCCCCTCGGGCCCAGTATCAATCGCTCAGAAGAGTATCAGCCCCTCGGGCTCAGTATCAGTCACTCAGCATAATATCAGCCCCTCGAGCTCACTCTCAGATCATATGGGTACCCGCGCTCACTGTGGGTGTGCAGACTCCGGAGGGGCCCCTTACGGCCCAAGCACTATATCAACATAAGGCCTGAAAGCCTTCTCACATCACTCATAAGGCCTGAAAGCCTCCTCACATCACTCACAAGGCCTTAAAGCCTCCTCACATCACTCACAAGGCCTGAAAGCCTCCTCACATATGGCCCTCGGCCTCACTCAGTCCAGAAAATATCATAAGCCCCTCAGGCATCAATAAAATAGTAGTGCTCGGCCCAAACAACAGTGGAAGTATCATTTAAGTCTCAAAGTTCAATTAAAGCAGCCGAGTTTGTAAAACAGTATAATCAACAGGACTGAGTTCAAGTAGTATATCAAAATAGTGAGGAAACAGTGATAAAAATCCACGAAGGATTCAAGTAGTCGGCATGAAGCCCAAAATATGGCAATAGGCCCAAATCATGTTGATAACAATACATTTCAGTCAAATACGCGGTAAAAATATCAATCGGGACTGACCAAGTCACAATCCCCAATAGTAAACAACCCCGCGCTCGTCATGAAGCGCGTGTTTCGCCTCAGTATAGCACTACGTTGTGCAAATCCGGGGTTTCAAACCCTCAGGATATCATTTACTATCATTACTCACCTCAAGCCGGCCAAAATCCTAGATCGCTATGCCCTTGCCTCTCAAATCGGCCTCCTCGCGCGTCGAATTTGATCAAAACCACAACGAATACATCACAATAGGCTAAGGGAACATAACCCAATCGAAAAGAATCGAAAAACATCGAAAATTACGAAATTTGCAATACCCGAGCTCCGGTCCCACTTCTCGAATTCCAACAAATTTTACATCAACGGATTCCTTATCTCTCCACGAGTCTATACATATCAAGAACTCCCAAATCCGAGCTCAAATGACCCATCAAAACCCAATTTGAAATACCAAAACTCAAGCCCTAGTTCTTCCCCCTTTTTGATGAATTTTCATGAATTTCTAGGTTGATTCTACCATTAAATCATGTATTTAGGTCATAGAACTCACCTCCAATCAATCCCAGTCGAAATCCCCTTCAATTCTCGTCCAAAAGCTCTCAAGGATGTTCAAAAATGGTGGAAAAATGCCTTAGCTCGCGGAACAAAATGAAACTTTTAAAACCCTTTCTGTCCAGACATTTTCGCTTCTGCGATCCTCTAACCGCTTCTGCGGAATTCCTCCGCTTCTGCAGAGCTTTACTATTTGCTAAGGACCGCTTCTGCGGTCTAAATCCGCTTCTGCGGACAACTGCCCGCTTCTGCGGAAAATCCCAATGGCCCATGTCCGCTTCTGCGGTTCCATCGCCGCATCTGCGACACCGCAGATGCGGCTCCAAGCCCGTATTTGCAAAAAGCTAACTCCTCAAAACCATCAAATTACATCGGATTCAAGCCTAAGTTCTTCTAAAACTTCCAAAACACGCATTTGATCAAAAACCCGACCAAAACACCTCCGAATGACCTAAAATTTTGCACACACATCCCAAATCACCTAACGAAGCTACAGCAACTCTCGGAATTCCATTCCGACCCTCAGATCAAAATCTCACATATCAACCGGAATTCGCCAAAATACTAACTTCGCCAATTCAAGCCTAATTCTACACCGCACCTCCAAAATTACTTCCGATCACGCTCCTAAGTCAGAAATCATCCCCCGAAGCTAATCGAATCACCAGAAATCACATCCGAGCCCTCTAACTCATAAGCCAACATCCGGTTGACTTTTCCAAACCAAATCTTCCTTAAAGAGACTAAGTGTCTCATTTCCTTCTAAAACCAATCCAAATCAACTCGTTCATACAAGACTCTTATAATGAAGTATAAAGAAGCAGGAAATGGGGGAAATGGGGCGGTAACTCACGTGACAACAGGTCGGGTCATCACCAAGGAGAAGCTTTATGCAAAGTTCTCCAAATGTGAATTTTGGCTCAGTTCAGTGGCTTTCTTGGGGCACGTGTTGTCCAGTGAGGGTATTCAGGTTGATCCAAAGAAGATAGAGGCGGTTCAGAGTTGGCCCAGACCGTCCTCAGCCACAGATATTCGCAACTTTCTTGGTTTGGCGGGCTATTACCGTTGGTTCGTTCAGGGATTTTCATCTATTGCATCACCCTTGACCAAATTGACTCGAAAGGGTGCTCCAGTCAAATGGTCGGATGAGTGTGAGGCGAGCTTTCAGAAGCTCAAGACTGCCTTGACCACAGCTCCAGTGTTAGTTTAACCATCAGCTTCAGGTTTATATACCGTATATTGTGATGCTTTGAGAGTTGATATTGGGTGTGTGTTGATGTAGGAGGGTAGAGTGATTGCTTATGCTTCTCGTCAGTTGAAGCCCCATGAGAAGAACTACCATGTTCACGATTTGGAGTTGGCTGCCATTGTTCACGCGTTGAAGATTTGGAGGCATTATCTCTATGGTGTGTCTTGTGAGGTGTTTACTGACCATCGTAGCCTCCGGCACTTGTCAAACTGAAGGATCTCAATTTGAGGCAGCAGAGATGGTTGGAGCTGCTAAAGGACTATGATATCGCTATCTTGTATCATCTGGGAAATGCCAATGTAGTGGCCGATGCCTTGAGTAGGAAGGCGGTGAGTATAGGCAGTTTTGCATATATTCCGGTAGGGGAGAGACTTCTTGTAATTGATGTTCATGCCTTGGCCAATCGATTCGTGAGGTTGGATATTTTGGAGTCCAGTCGGGTCTTAGCTTGTGTGGTTTTCGGTCTTCCTTATTTGATCGCATCAGGGAGCGGAGTATGATGATCCTCATTTGCTCGTCCTTAAGGACAGAGTTCAACACGGCGATGCCAGAGATGTGGCTATTGGTGATAATGGAGCATTGAGGATGCAGAGCCGGATATGTGTGCCCAATGTAGATGGGCTTCGGGAGTTGATTCTGGAGGAGGCCCATAGCTCACTGTATTCTATCCATCCGGGTGCCGCGAAGATGTATCAGAAGGATATTGTGGGATTTGTAGCTCGGTGTCTCAATTGTCAGCAGGTGAAATATGAGCATCAAAGACCGGGTGGCTTGCTTCAGCAGATAGATATTCCAGAGCGGAAGTGGGAGCGGATCACCATGGACTTTGTAGTTGGGCTCCCACGGACTTTTAAGAAGTTCGATGCTATTTGGGTGATTATGGATTGGCTGACCAAGTCCGTGCACTTCATTCTTGTGTGTACTACATATTCCTTAGAGCGGTTAGCAGAGATTTATATCCGAGAGGTTGTTCGCCTGCATGGGGTTCCAGTTTCCATCATTTTAGATAGGGGTAGTCAGTTTACTTCACAGTTTTGGAGGGCCGTGCAGCGAGAGTTGGGTACCCAGGTTGAGTTGAGCACAGCTTTTCATCCTCAGACGGACGGGCAGTCTGAGCGCACTATTCAGATATTGGAGGACATGTTGCGTGCTTGTGTCATTGATTTTGGAGGGTCATGGGATCAGTTTCTACCGCTCGCGGAGTTTGCTTACAACAACAGTTATCAGTCGAGTATTCAGATGGCTCCATACGAGGCTTTATATGGGAGACGGTATAGATCTCCAGTTGGTTGGTTTGATCCGGGTGAGGCTAGGCTTTTGGGTACAGACTTGGTGCAGGATGCTTTAGACAAGGTGAAGGTGATTCAGGAGCGGCTTCGTACAGCGCAGTCGAGACAAAAGAGTTATGCTGACAAGAAGGTCCGTGATGTGTCTTACATGGTTGGGGAGAAGGTTCTACTGAAGGTTTCACCCATGAAGGGTGTTATGAGATTTGGGAGGAAGGGTAAATTGAGTCCTCGGTTCATTGGGCCTTTTGAGGTGCTTCGGAGGATTGGGGAGGTGGCTTATGAGCTTGCTTTGCCAACCAGCTTATCGAGTGTGCATCCGGTATTTCATGTTTATATGCTCCGGAAGTATATCGGCGATCCGTCGCATGTTTTGAATTTCAGCACGGTTTAGTTGGTGATTTGACTTATGATGTGGAGCCAGTGGCTATTATGGAGCGTCAGGTTCAAAAGTTGAGATCAAAGGATATAGCTTCAGTGAAAGTGTAGTGGCGAGGTCGGCCCGTGGAGGAGGCTACCTGGGAGACCGAGCGGGAGATGCGGAGCAGATATCATCACCTATTTGAGGCTTCAGGTATATTTCTTGACTCGTTTTAGGATGAACGCTTGTTTAAGAGGCGGAGGATGTAACGACCCGGCCGGTCGTTTCATGAGTTACAGCTCCGTTTTCCCTATTTCTTCCTTCTTATGTGTTGTTCAGCTACATTTCATCGTATCGTGTTGGTTGGTTCGGGTTTGGAGTAGTTTTGGAGTGTTATGAGACACTTAGTCACTTAAGTTGGCCATTTAGTTGGAAAAGTCAACCGAAAGTTGACTTGTGAGTAAATGATCTCGGAATTTGGTTTTTATGGTTCGGATAGCTTCGTTAGGTGATTTGGGACTTAGGAGCGTGATCGGAATGTATTTTGGAGGTCCGTGGTAGATTTAGGCTTGAATTGGCGAAATTGGAATTTTGGCGCTTTCCGGTTGGTAGTGGAAATCTTGATGTCGGTGTCGGAATGGAATTCCGGAAATTGGAGTAGGTCTGTATGTCATTTGTGACGTGTGTGCAAAATTTCAGGTCATCCGGAGTTGATTTGATAGGTTTCGGCATCGTTTGTGGAATTTAAAAGTTTCTAAGTTCTTAGGCTTGAATCCGAGGTTGATTTGGTGTTTTAGTGTTGTTTTGAGTGATTCGAAGGCTCGACTAAGTTTGAATGATGTTATGGGATGTGTTGGCATGTTTGGTTGAGGTCCCGAGGGTCGAGGGTGAGTTTCGGGAGGTTATCGGACCAAGTTCGGGGTTTTGAGAGTTGCAGATTTTTCTTGTGTTCTGTTGCAGAGGTTCCTTCTTCGCAATCACGTGAGGAGGCTCGCGATCTCGTAGAGCATTTGTGGAGGCAGTCAAGTTTGTTCTTCGCGTTCGCGCATTAAGGTTTGAGATCGCAATGGATGATATGGTGAAGCACCCCAAACGCGTGGGTTAGGTCGCGTTCGCGTAAGGTTAAGTGGACCAAAGCTGGGGCCACGCGTTTGTTCATCGCGAACACGGTCAGTGGTCCGCGATTGCGTAAGAGTGAGGGGTAGAGCATCGTGTTCGCATGGAGAGGGACGCGTTCGCGTAGAGTTATTTCAGGAGCAAGCAAAGTTGTTCTTCGCGGTCGCGAGGGTGTTTCCGTGATCGCGATTAAGGAAAAATACCTGGGCAGAATGTTTAAATAGAGGTCTTCGCGATTTTTAGCCATTTTTCACCATTGTTGAGCGGTTTGGAAGCTTTTTGAGAGGGATTGAAGAAGGATTCGAAGGGAAACACTTGGAGGTAAGATTTTTTAACTCAATACTCGATTCTATGGTGATTTCTAACTAATTAAACATGAAATTAGTGGGATTTAAAGCCTAAAATTGGGGAATTAGGGCTTGAAATTGGAGAGTGTAAATTGGGGATTTGAGGGGCCATTTGAGGTTTGATTTTGATGTGGTATGTATGGACTCGTGGGAGGATAAGGATTCTATTGATGTGATTTTTATCGGAATCCGAGACGTGGGCCCGGGGGTCGGGTTTGACCAATTTAGGGATTTTTGAGGTAATTTAATTATTTTCGCGTGGGCTTTGTTCCCTTAGCGTATTTTGATGTTATGATTCTGATTTTGGATAGATTCGAGGTGTGTTGAGGCCGAGTCGAGAGGCAAGAGCGTCGCGGAGTAGGATTTCATCCTGTTTGAGGTAAGTAACGATTGTAAATCTAGACCTGAGGGTATGAAACCCCGAAATTTCGTACTGTTTTGATAAATGAGGTGACGCACATGCTAGGTGACGGGCGTGTGGGCGTGCACCCGTGGGGATTGTGACTTGGCCCGTCCCTTGGCGACTGTATAGTTGCATATTTTGATATACTGTAATATGATATCCACGTGTTTTAGAGATGAATTTATTAACTTGTGTTGGATGCCATGTTTGGGGCCTTTTTGCCGAACTGCTTAGACCCTTAGGGGTGTTTTACTACTTTCCTCACACTGTTTTGATTTGAAAGCATATCCTCAGTCATGTTTTACCTGTTTATTGTTTAATCCAGCTTCATTACTCTACTTCTTAATATATGAAAACTGTTTGGGCTGAGTTTCCCTAATTTTCACTGAAATGCCCGAGTGGCCGTGAGGTTAATGACTGATAGAGGTTGAGGACCTAATGATGAAGATTATATATATTCATGGGTCGGGTTTGACCAATTTCGGGATTTTTGAGGTAATTTGATTATTTTCGTGTGGGCTTTGTTCCCTTAGCGTATTTTGATGTTATGATTCTGATTTTGGATAGATTCGAGGCGTGTTGAGGCCGAGTCGAGAGGTAAGAGTGTCGCGGAGTAGGATTTCATCCTGTTTGAGGTAAGTAACGATTGTAAATCTAGACCTGAGGGTATGAAAACCCGGAATTTCATACTGTTTTGATAAATGAGGTGACGCACATACTAGGTGACGGGCGTGTGGGCGTGCACCCGTGGGGATTGTGACTTGGTCCGTCCCTTGGCGACTGTATAGTTGCATATTTTGATATACTGTAATATGATATCCACGTGCTTTAGAGATGAATTTATTAACTTGTGTTGGATGCCATGTTTGGGGCCTTTTTGCCGAACTGCTTAGACCCTTAGGGGTGTTTCACTACTTTCCTCACACTGTTTTGATTTAAAAGCATATCCTCAGTCATGTTTTACCTGTTTATTGTTTAATCCGGCTTCATTACTCTACTTCTTAATATATGAAAACTTTTTGGGCTGAGTTTCCCTGATTTTCACTTAAATGCCCGAGTGGCCGTGAGGTTAATGACTGAGAGAGGTTGAGGACCTAATGATGAGGATTATATATATTCATGGATCGGGTTGCACGCCGCAACGATATATATTTATATATATATATGGATCGGGATACACGTCGCAGCGATATATTGGACCGGGCTGCGCGCCGGAATAATATAGCGCTTGGGCTGTAGGAACCCCTCCGGAGTCTGTACACCCCCAGTGAGCGTAGTCGACTATATATTACTGCAATACCCTATATTTTTGTTTTTCTTAAATAAGGGTGTATTGGTCATAATAATTGTAATAATAATAATAACTATAAGAAAGTAACTACAAAAAAAACAAGCAAATAATGAAAAAATATAAACAAAGCAAACAGGAGATAGGATACAAGTGGGCTTAGCCCATGTCACGACAAAAAGAGAAAAAAACAGAAGAGAAGAATAAGGATTTTAAAGGGGAACGAAACCCATTCTCTGGATAACCTTAGAAAAACAAAAAGGGGGGAAACAGCAAGCTGCGCAAAAGAGAACAGAAGCAGCGAGTTTCGGAGAAAAAAAAGAAAAGGGGGAAAAGAGAAGAAGAAGAAAGCTTTGGGCAAAGGCCTTAAGAAGAACTGGGAGTTGAAACTGAAAGTATTAAGGTTCTCCTTCGACTCAAGAGGTTAACCTTCTTCTTCTCATCTGTTAAATTATTTCACCGCATCTATGCAATTTCATGTAGTACAAAAGAATTCAATATCAACTTTCTCTTATATATAAAGAAATGTACAATTACTATGGAGATAATGAGGCTATAAAGGTTTGGTTTAAGCACTGATAGGTCTAATTTTAGAGGAATAAATTATACTAAATAGTTTGAAATTGATAGAATTATGGACTAGTTCTATGATTAATTATAAATCCTCAAAGTAAGACTCAAACATGAACCCCGATGATTGGGTATTCTAAATTAGTGATGGATTTAGCCTAAATGAGGCAATTAACATGAGATCGATGTTATGAAATTATAGATTGATTGGAGGAATTTGTACGAGTTGTTTGAGGTGAAGCAGTTGGTATTTGGCACGAGTACTGTGAGTAGTAATCTTACCGCAATTTGTGTTTTCATAACTTGCATGATTTACACATGATTTTTAATATGAATATGTTACCGATTATTTTAAGTTGCATGTGGGACAAGTCTTTTACTCGATATGATACCGAAATAGTTATTTGAGATGAATACCGTGGTTTTAAATATTTTCGTTGTCACTAGATCTGTTGTACCGTTAATTGAAAAGAAATTATATGATTTGATAAGAACCTAAATGCCCTATATTATTTTTAAAATATTTTCTACGAGTGTACACGGATTACAGAGACAAGTATAAATGGGAGTAGACATTGAAGGATCCCGTAGCTAACGGCGGGTTCGTTAGACCTGGTGCACCTTGTATTTACCGATTACCGTTATAGCCCTCGCTAGTGGGAAGGTGGTACTAGCATACCGTTACCGATTTCCCTCGAGTAGGGACTACCGTTATATATGACTTCTTGCAAAGAAGTCCACAGTTATACCGATTACATGATCCGTTCATTGAAACCTCTCAAAATGTGAATACTGATATTATACGGTGGTTACCGAGCATATTACTGAATTGTTAATTATATTTTACTACAAGAAAAGCGTTATGAGACTGAAAATTATTTATTGTTTCTGAAAGGGCATTTTTATGTATTTTCTCTTTGAGATACTAGCATGTTTCTGACTTGTCCCCAAATAAAAACGGTTGTGGTTAAGTGTTATTACTCACTGAGCTAGCGACTCATTTCCCGGCTAATTTTTTTAACAGAGACAGCAGTTGACGCAGGCGAGGATTTCGTTAATTAGAGCGCACAGGTTGATATTTCTCGATGAGCCTCGTACTTGTTCGCGTGGGCAGAGATTTTATTTATTGTTATAGTCTTTTCATTGAACTCTTAGAGTCGCTCCATAGTCATTATTTTAGTGTCATGAGTATTCTTTTGTTATTATGGTCTTATATTGAGTATCGTTCTCATTTATCAAAGTTGGAGATAAATTAGTATTTCTAGTGGTTAGTTGGTGGTTTAGTTATGGTGGAGACTTGTATTGGTTAATTGACAAGTTGTCAATTGTTTGGTATAATATTAGGATGTTTGGTTGTTGATTTGAGACAGGAAAATTTTTGGGATGGTCCAAAAACAGGGGAAACTCTGTCCGATTTTCTGTAAAATTACCGATGAGGCTTACTTGGGAGCACTTGCTCCTAAGCGCCGGTCACAATCCTAAATTGGGTCGTGACAAAGTTGGTATCAGAGCTTAGGCTTTAAGTCCTGAGGCATAGAGCAATGTTTAGTAGAGTCTTGTTCATGGGTATGTAGGCGCCCATACTTATGATCTTGAGGCTACTGAATATCTAGGAATGTTTTCCCTTCTTTCATTCTTTGATCGTGCGTTGAGATAACTTGAGATTGACTTTGGAATATTTCTTTCGCAGATGGCTAGGACACGCACACCCTCATCTGCTGGACGTGGTTCTACCCGGGGTAGCGGTCAAGTTGGGGTTCATCAAACTAGAAGACAGACTGCTCCTCAACCTCAAGTTGGGAACATGGGTCAAACCCAAGCTGTTATGCAAGATCAAGTGCAAGAGCAGGGAGTTCAGAACGCTCCACCACCAGTGCCAACTGTTGTACCTACTGTTGCCTTATCTGCAGATGCAGTGGCAAGGTTATTGAATGTGTTAGAGGCATTGGTGCCTACTCAGGGCGGAAGTTCAGCTCCTCAGGCTACTTTACAGACACAAGCACCTACACAGACTCAGCCTTTCGGAAATAAGGAAGTATCCCAACACGAGTTCCTGAAATTGAAATCACCAATATTCACAGGTTCAGATAATTCAGCAGATCCTCAAAGTTTCTTGGATGGGACACTTAAGGCATTACGTGCTCTTGGATGTTCTAGTGGGAGAGTTGTGGAGCTCGCAACATACAAATTAGAGGATATGTCCAACACATGGTATGAAACGGTATTGCTTGGAAGGCCAGCAGGAGCACCACTACTGACATGGGACGAGTTTACTAAGTTGTTCAAGAATCATTTTCTTCCAGACAGTCTGATGCAACAATATGCTAGAGACTTTGAGAGATTGGTTCGGACTCCAGATATGGATGTGTCAACATATAACACTAAGTTTTGTAAACTGGCTATATATGCTCCTCACTTAGTGTCTATCGAAGAAGCTCGAGTTCAGAGGTTTGTTGATGGAATGGTTGGTCGGCTATACACTGCAGTAGCCCCACAAATGAAGACTTTATCCTACTCTGATGTAGTCGACCTTGCTAGAAAGATTGAAAACAAGGGACGTGAGGAGCGTGCAGCTAGTCAATTACGTAATAAGGCCAACACAGGAGGGGCTTTCAGTGGCGGTTTTAGTGAAAATAGAAGAGCAGGAAATCAGGGACAACAACAACAACAGGGTTCTCAGACAGGGACTCACATGTCTTCACAGTCCACATACAGACCACATTACACACAAGGTAATAGGGGACAATCATCTTCTGGACATCGTAATTCTGGGCAGATATATGCCACTACTCCAGTCTGCCAGACTTGTGGTAGATCACATTTGGGATAATGTCGTGTTCTAACTAGAGAGTGCTTTCGGTATGTCCAGTTGGGACATCACTTGAGGGATTGCCCTCAGTCTCCGAGAAATTTTAACCAGGCTTCTATTCAGTCAGCTGCACCGACTCAGAATACTCGTAATACTTCAGGTGCTACAGGTAAAGGAAATAGAGGTCGAGGTGTTGGAGAGCGTGCTACTGTGAATCAAGGATACGAAAATGTTGGTAGAGGTCAGGCGAGAGTTTTTGCATTTACTAGACAGGATGCTCAGGCCTCGAATGCAGTGGTTACATGTATTCTTTCTGTCTGTTCATTTGATGCACTTGCGTTGATTGATCCGGGATCTACTCACTCCTATGTGTCCTCGTACTTTGCTTTGAGATTTAGTAGACAGCCCGAGCTATTGAATGATCCTTTTCTAGTTGCTACTCCTGTTGGAGAGTCTCTATTAGCTGAATACGTGTATCGTGCTTGTCAGATCGGGTTGAGGGTAGAGGTACTCTAGCTGACCTTATTGTACTTGATATGATTGACTTTGACATGCTGATGGGAATGGATTGGTTATCTTCTTGCTATGCTATAGTGGATTGTTATGCAAAGATAGTTAAGTTTGAGATACCAAATGAACCCAGTTTTATTCTAAGAGGGAGTCAGGTTCCAGAGACTTGCAAAATTGTATCTTTTATGAAGGCTCAACGACTTCTGAAGAAAGATTGCTTGGGTCTTTTAGCTATTGTAAATGATACAAGAAAGGAAACAGTTAGTCTAGAAAATGTACCAGTAGTGAGAGAATTTTCTGATGTATTTCCTGAGGATTTACTAGGATTGCCTCCAGTACGAGAAATAGACTTTGGTATTGATTTGCTACCTGACACACAGCCCATATCGATATCCCCATATCAAATGGCACCAGCAGAGTTGAGGGAGCTAAAGCAACAGTTACAAGATTTGTTATATAAGGGTTTTATTAGACCTAGTGTATCACCATGGAGTGCACCAGTACTGTTCGTAAAGAAGAAAGACGGATCCCTGAGATTGTGCATTGACTACAGGCAGTTGAACAAGATAACAATACGCAATAAATATCCTTTGCCTTGTATAGATGACATGTTTGATCAGTTACAAGGAGCTGCCCGCTTTACAAAGATTGACCTTCGTTCTGGTTATCATCAACTTAGAATCAAAGATGAAGATATTTCTAAGACTGCTTTCAGAACTCGATACGGGCACTATGAGTTCCTTGTGATGCCTTTCGGACTGACAAATGCTCCAACTGCATTCATGGATTTAATGAATAGGGTGTTCAAGCTGTTTCTGGATAGATTTGTAATAGTATTTATTGATGATATCCTGATATATTCTCGTAGCCAAGGAGAACACGAGAATCATCTCAGGACTGTGTTGCAGACATTGCGAGAACATTGGCTTTATGCTAAGTTCTCGAAGTGTGAATTCTGGCTAGACTCGGTAGCATTTTCGGGGCATGTTGTATCCAAAGATGGAATTATGGTAGATCCTAAGAAGACTGAAGCTGTGCAGAAATGGCCCAGACCTACTTCTCCTACAGAGATTCGCAGCTTTTTAGGCTTAGCAGGCTATTACAGGCGTTTTGTGCAGGATTTCTCCAGAATAGCAGCGCCGCTGACCAAGCTAACACAGAAAAATGCAAAGTTTCAGTGGACGGAGGAATGTGAGCAGAGCTTTCAAAAACTCAAAACATGTTTGACAACTGCACCAATATTAGCCTTACCATCAGGTTCTAAAGGATTTATAGTATTCTGTGATGCCTCGAGGGTGGGATTAGGATGTGTTCTCATGCAAAATGGTCGTGTTATAGCTTATGCTTCGAGACAATTGAAAAAGCACGAGCAAAACTATCCTACACATGATTTGGAGATGGCTGCAATGGTATTTGCTCTAAAAATTTGGAGACATTATCTATACGGCGAAACTTGTGAGATTTATACTGACCATAAAAGTCTGAAGTATATCTTTCAGCAGAGAGATCTAAATCTTCGGCAGCGTCGTTGGATGGAACTACTTAAAGAGTATGATTGTTCTATTTTGTATCATCCTGGAAAAGCCAATGTGATGGCTGATGCATTGAGTAGAAAATCTATAGGGAGTTTGGCACATATAGCCCCTGCAAAGAGACTTTTGGCCAAAGATATTCAGAGACTAGAAGATACAGGTATCATATTTAGTGTAGGAAATTCAGAGGCATTGTTGGCTTGTGCTCAGGCTAAGTCTTCATTAGTTGAGCGCATGGCCACCCAATATGAGGATGAATGATTATGTAAATACTGAGATGAGGTCTTAGCTGGTAAAAACAAGGATATGATTGTTGAAACCAATGGTGTTCTTCGAATGGGTGACAGGCTATGTGTAGCAGACGTAGATGGGTTGAGACATGCTATTATTGAAGAAGCCCACAACTCTAAATACACTATACATCCTGGATCCACAAAGATGTACCATGACCTGAAGCAATTTTATTGGTGGGAAGGTATGAAGAAAGATGTTGCTAACTTTGTTTCTAGTTGTTTGACTTGTCAGCAGGTCAAGGCTGAGCATCAGCGACCCGCAGGACTACTACAACAAATTGAGATTCCAGAGTGGAAATGGGAAAGAATTACTATGGATTTTGTCACCGGGCTACCACAAACCCTTAGAGGTTATGATTCGGTATGGGTGATTGTAGATCGACTGACGAAATCAGCACACTTTTTGCCGGTGAAGACTACATATAGTGGAGTCAGGTATGCACAAATATTTATGGACGAAATTGTCCAACTTCACGGAGTTCCAATATCCATCATCTCTGATAGAGGATCATAATTTACCTCACGCTTTTGGAAATCTTTTCAAGAAGCATTGGGTACACGAGTAGATCTTAGTACTGCATTTCATCCACAGACAGACGGGCAGTCTGAACGTACTATACAGATCTTGGAGGATATGTTGAGAGCTTGAAAGAACAAATCGGAAAATAGTAAATTTGATGAATATTCATTTTATACGGTCTCATCTTTATCACACTTCTTTGTCTTCCAAGTCAAAAATAGTTTATTTCTAAACTCCTTTCTTTTTCCATTTAGCTTTTATTGTTTGTTTGGGTTTGTAACTATGTGACCACTGGAAGTGGAAGAGCTATTTGATGAGACTTCATCAGATGATTGTACAAGAAGGAACTAGATAGATTAGAGAGAAAAAAAGAACAGATGAGAAAAAATGATAATGATAAATAAATAAAGGAATTTTGGATTGGGTCAGGAATCCAAGTTTGGGGCGGTATGGATAAAAGAACTTCCTATGTTATACTATTCAATTCTCGACGACGAATTGATTTGATAGTTCAGATATTGTTATTCATGATATTGATCCGATTCAAGATCATCGAGAGGTAATATTCATTCATTGAATTTACAGGCCAAAGATTTATCATCTCTATGGGATTAAATCCCGAGTTATTTCGAAGTAAAAAACCGATGAGATTATGGAAGTAAATATTCTTGCATTTATTGCTACTGCACTAGGTGCAACCTTGAAAGGAATAAGGTGGAAGCAGAGTATGAAGAGTTGTCACAACACAGTTGTTCAATTTTAATGTCATTCTCAATCCCATATTGTGGAATAAGAGCAGTGGCACTTGCGGAAATAGGTTTTGAGGAAGGGACTGATTGAACTAAGGAACTGAACTAATGGACGAGGAGGAATAATAAGTCAATCTTGGTCGGAATCGAAAGCGGGGAAACTGACCACATGATCGGCAATGGGCATAAACCCTAAAGGTAGTTGGGATGCTTATCTACCTTTATCTGAATTTGCTTACAACAATAGCTTCCAGTCCAGTATTCAAATGGCACCATACGAAGCATTGTATGGTAGAAGATGCCGTTCTCGTATCGGATGGTTTGAAGCTGGTGAGACTAATTTATTGGGACCCGACCTAGTACAAGAAGCTATGGACAAGGTCCAGTTGATCAAACAGATATTGCTTACAGCTCAAAGTAGACAAAAGTCTTATGCCGATAAGAGAAGAAGAGATTTAGTGTTCACAATTGGGGACAAAATGTTCCTACGAGTCTCCCCTATGAAAGGTGTGATGCAGTTTGGGAAAAGAGGCAAGTTGAGCCCCAGGTTTATAGGACCGTATGAGATATTAGACCGAGTGGGAGTTGTAGCTTATCGTTTGGCACTTTCTCCTGAGTTGTCCTTTATTCATCCAGTGTTTCATGTCTCAATGCTAAGAAAATGTATATCAGACTCATCCCAGGTGCTTGAAGCACCAACTACACAGCTTGATGAGAGGTTGTCTTACGAGGAGGAGCCAATGGCTATTGTTGATAGACAAATAAGAAAACTACGGTCAAAAGAAATCATGTTCGTGAAAGTCTTATGGAGAAATCATACAGTCGAAGAAGCTACTTGGGAACTACAAAAAGATATGCAAGCGAAGTATCCCCATTTGTTTCAGTCTACAGGTATGTACTTAAGTTAAATTCGGGGACCGAATTTCATAAGGTGGGAGGATGTAATACCCTATATTTTTGTTTTTTTTAAATAAGGGTGTATTGGTCATAATAATTATAATAATAATAATAACTATAAGAAAGTAACTACAAAAAAAAGAAAACAAACAAGCAAATAATGAACAAAATAAACAAAGCAAAAAAGGAGATAGGATACAAGTGGGCTTAGCCCATGTCACGACAAAAAGAAAAAAAACAGAAGAGAAGAATAAGGATTTTAAAGGGGCACGAAGCCCATTCTCTGGAAAACCTTAGAAAAATAAAAAGGGGGGAAACAGCAAGCTGCGCAAAAGAGAACAGAAGCAGCGAGTTTCAGAGAAAAAAAACAAAAGGGGGAAAAGAGAAGAAGAAGAAGAAGAAGAAGAAGAAGAAGAAGAAGAAGAAGAAGAAGAAGAAGAAGAAGAAGAAGAAGAAGAAGAAAGCTTTGGGCAAAGGCCTTAAGAAGAACTGGGAGTTGAAATTGAAAGTATTAAGGTTCTCCTTCGACTCAAGAGGTTAACCTTCTTCTTCTCATCTGTTAAATTATTTTACCGCATCTATGCAATTTTATGTAGTACAAAAGAATTCAATATCAACTTTCTCTTATATATAAAGAAATATACAATTACTATTGAGATAATGAGGCTATAAAGGTTTGGTTTAAGCACTGCTAGGTCTAATTTTAGAGGAATAAATTATACTAAATAGTTTGAAATTGATAGAAATATGGACTAGTTCTATGATTAAATATAAATCCACAAACTAAGACTCAAACATGAACCCCGATGATTGGTATTCTAAATTAGTGATGGATTTAGCCTAAATGAGGCAATTAACATGAGATCGATGTTATGAAATTATAGATTGATTGGAGGAATTTGTACGAGTTGCTTGAGGTGAAGCAGTTGGTATTTCGGCACGAGTACTGTGAGTAGTAATCTTACTGCAATTTGTGTTTTCATAACTTGCATGATTTACACATGATTTTTAATATGAATATGTTACCGATTATTTTAAGTTACATGTGGGACGTGTCTTTTACTCGATATGATATCGAAATAGTTATTTGAGATGAATACCGTGGTTTTAAATATTTTCGTTGTCACTAGATCTGTTGTACCGTTAATTGAAAAGAAATTATATGATTTGATAAGAACCGAAATGCCCTATATTGTTTTAAAATATTTTCTACGAGTGTACACGGATTACAGAGACAAGTATAAATGGGAGTAGACATTGAAGGATCCCGTAGCTAACGGCGGGTTCGTTAGACCTGGTGCACCTTGTATTTATCGATTACCGTTATAGCCCTCGCTAGTGGGAAGGTAGAACTAGCATACCGTTACCGATTTCTCTCGAGTAGGGACTACCGTTACATATGACTTCTTGCAAAGAAGTCCACAGTTATACTGATTACATGATCCGTTCATTTAAACCTCCCAAAATGTGAATACTAATATTATACAATGCTTACCGAGCTTATTACTGAATTGTTAATTATATTTTACTACAAGAAAAGCGTTATGAGATTGAAAATTATTTATTGTTTCTGAAAGGGCATTTTTATGTATTTTCTCTTTGAGATACTTGTCACGACCCATTTTCCAAAATAGGTCATGATGGCGCCCGACACCATTTGTCAGGCCAGCCAACGCGGAAGTATAATTAAATTCTCATTTTACCCTTACCAAAAACCATTATAATAGATTTTTCCCCCAATTAAAGTCATAAACCAATAAAGATCAATAAAATGTAAAGACAGTTATACAACCCAAAATAACGTCTACTACTGTGTGTGCCAGAACCTGGTGTCACAAGCTACGGGCAACTAGTAGAATATACACACAATGAATAATACCCTATCCTACTGTCTGAATCAGGGTAGACAAACAACAACAAAAAAAATACAAGGAAGAGTTCTTCGGCTGCGGATCGGAAAGAAGGGACTGTAGCTCACCGTAGAAGTCCCAGATGCGCTCACTGATATGCACCAGAGTGATGTCCGGATCCACCTGCCTCAAATCCTGTACATTTCAGTACGGAAGTGTAGCATGAGTACATAAACAATATGTACCCAGTAAGTATCCCGTCTAATCTCTAAGAAGTAGAGACGAGAGGTCGACTTGATACTTACTAAGGTCAATTAATATATATATATATATATATATATATAAGTATGATGTATTCAAATCATGGAATTTACAAGTATCAACAGTTTATGGCAAGTGTATAAGTCAAGAACTTTACAACATCAAGTTTATAATTTATCATATAAGATAATGGCAAAATAAAGCATGTATAGGCTTTTCCACAATTAACATGTGCACATAATACCGAGGCGATAGCCCGATCCAATAGAAATAAACTGTGCACTTGCTGAGGGTCGACGGCGCGCCTATAGATGCATCTATTCATACCGAGGCGATCGGCCCGATCCACAAATAAGGATGAAATATCAAGTTCACACACATGGCACATAAATGGTCAAGAATATTAAATCAAACTTAATTAACTATACAAGTATGCTCCTATCCCCTTTAAGTCTCTAGTACACGGTAGGTGTTCATAACAACGGTTTAACATAAGAGATATATTTAATAGGCATGTTGTAGGTCCTAAGCTACCCGGACATTTATCATAGTAGTAGCTACGCACGGGCTCTCGTCACCTAATTCGTGTGTAGCCCCCGCATTTAGCAACAAACACTCAAACATTAATCCTAAGGGGACAATTCCCTCTTACGAGGTTAGAAAGGAGACTCACCTCGCTCCGAAGTGCACTTCCGATATCAAGAATAGGCCCAAACCCTCAATTCGTAGCCAAACGAGCACCAACTAATTAAAATTCTTAAGTTCTTTAAAAAAGGCCAAGTTTGACTTCGGTCAACAATTTGGGGAAACAGACCCGGAATCGTGATTTGGCAAACTCTGAGGGTCCGCGGGAAAATATGGGACCTGGGCATATGCCCGGAATCGAATTCCGAGGTCCCTAGCCCGAGTAATGAATTTTTTTCGTGAAATTGCTTAAGTAAAGTTTCAAAAGATTTAAATAAACTAAGAAATCATTGTTTTCATAGTAATCGGGTTCGGATTTCAATTTCGAAAACTTGGTACAAGTTCAAATATCAGTTAGGACCTACCCGTAAAATTGGGTGTCCATCCGAGTAGTTTAAGGGCGTTTTGACCCGTTGAAGGAGAATTAAGAACTTGAAGTTCAATGAATTGATTCATTTGGTTTTGGGGGTTGATTCCTCGATTTAGCGTTGTTTTGAGTGTTTCGAGGGTTCGAGTAGGTCCGCCTCGTGATTTCAGACTTGTCGGTATGTTCGGGCGGGGCTCGGGAGCCCCGAGCGTCAAATGGTCGAGGTTCGAGTGAAGTTGAAAACTTAGGAAGAAACCTCATCTGCTGCTTCTGTCATAACCGCTTCTGCGGCTCTTGGACCGCAGAAGCGAGACCGCAGAAAACGGTCTGTTATCGCAGAAGTGGAAGGGGCCAGGCCCAGGGGAAACCGCGCAGGAGCGGACCCCTGACCGCAGAAACGATCCATCCGCCCAGGCCCAGAACCGCAGAAGCGGTGGCCTTTCAGCTTAAGCGGCCTCGCAGAAGCGAGGTTTAGACCGCAGAAGCGACCCAGTCCCCTTGGCCTTTTCCGCACAAGCGGCTCACTTCCGCAGAAGGCGGGATTCCTTCCGCAGAAGCGGAAATCACTGGGGGCAGAAGGGTTCATTAATACGAACCCAAACTCATTTCTCTCATTTCTCACTACACAACTTGGGCGATTTTGGGGGTTTCAAAGAGAGAGTTTCCACATATCATTGCAAGGTAAGTAATTCCCACCCACTTTTAGTTCAAATACATAAACATTAGGTAGAATTTAACACTAAAATTAGGTAAAAATCAAGAGATTAGAGTTAGACCTAGGGATTAGTCAAAACTAAGATTTAATCCTTTAATTTCCCCATGAAATGAACTAGAAATAACATATTTGTGATCCTTAGGTGATAGAGGACAACTTCCTTCAAAAAATATTGGAATCCGGGTATGTGGGCCCGGGGTCGGAAATTAGGAAAACTTGTTATTTATGGTTTAGGAAATTGCTTAAACAATTAGAATTTAACCTTGCAAGCTCTTATTGACTAGTTTTCTGCTT
>NC_031999.1:19799906-19867303 GCF_001879085.1 Nicotiana attenuata
ACTACTGTTTGAAGAATAATAAGTACATAAAATAAAGAACACAGAGATTTTTACGTGGAAAACACCTGCCTCAAAAGGTGAAAAAAACCACGACCTACTGCTCAGTAGGATTTTCCCAAACTTCCACTAATATCACTGAGCCAAAACAGCATTTACAAAAACTCTTTGTAAACCTAAGGATTAACTCTAATCCCGTTGTAGCACACAGCCTCAAGTGTTGCGACAACTTCAAGTTAGCATATAACTTGAACACTCTAAGTACCTAATACAATTGCTTCTATGAAAGCTGAAAGATACAACTTTAAAGCACCTACTACAATTGAACTAGAACAAAAGAAAGACACAATGGAATTGGTTCTTCTATCTCGTTCAAGTAGCTTCAAGAGTGCACACTCAAATCTCAAATAAATTGCTTGTAAAATCGCCTTGCTCTCTTGCTCTCAATTTAGTTTAACTTCTGCGTTTGTGCAATCCTGTAAAAGAGAACAATCACTGTCTTTTAATAGGTTAGTAATCAGAGTTTGATTGGGACTCAATTGCTGATCTTCTATCGTAGTTGAGTCCTTGAAGATCTCAAACTCCAACACCATCTTTATCCGGATTGTGTTCTCTTCATATAAGGAGACTTTCTCCCCTTATCCAATATGCAACCTTTTCGATCAGATCAGGAGATATTGCTGCTTGATCAGTAGAGCTTATCTCCTTCACGTGCATCTCACATGTATAGGTTGATTGTGACTGTGCTTTACACGATGGACCTGGTCCATGACTGAGGTCATTTGTCATTCTTCAAAACTTCACCTGTTCTTGGGCCAACAAATTCCCCCTTTTTGATGATGACAAACTCTGTGTATTTTACTGATTCGAAACCTGTAAGAACTCAGCTTAACCATCAACACTAAATTTAGAAATTCACTTATCATCAAGGACCAGGTTAATTAGGTTATAAACATCACTTATTTCAGAATATGTAAAGCACAATATCTCTTCCCCCTTTTGGCATCATCGAAAAGTTGCATACACAATGTGAATCCCAGATTTTAATAAATACTCATGGCCACTGGGGCAACTGCAAGTGCAATCATGGTGCAATCATCAGTAATCAACAAACATATTTAAACTATCAAGGTCAGAATAAACATTGAATAAAGAGAACACAGCAGTTGTCATTGATAGAGATATGTTGCCACCAACAATTCACAAAAAGAAAAAACATTCAACCATGAGCAAAAAAACAGAAAAATCCCTAATCTGGGTCACTAGGGTTACTAGACAAGTTCAGGAGACAAAGGTTAGGAGTCCTAAGGCTTGGAAGAACTGGAGGGTTGAGTTTGGAGAAGATTCAGCATGTTCTGAAGAATTCCATCATTCTTCTCCTTTTCTTTGGCAAGCTCAATTCTAAGACCATCCCTCTCAGTTTTCACTTCAACCACACGAGCCTTGAGCCTAGCATTTCAGCATCCTTAGCTGCACATTCCTGAACCAAAGTCCTAACTTTGCTGTTGATGGGTGTCTTCAGAGATGAACCCGGTTCAACTGGGATGGCATGGACTGGATAGTCACAGGCAAGAAGAGTTTTGATGCCAAAGTGTTCCTTGCTCGAGGCCATTTCCCATTTCTTCAGAGGCACATTTAGCCTATCCAGAACTGTGGTCAATATGAAGCCATATGGAGTAGCATGAGCCTTGGAGCCATTTATGACCCTGTCTAGCAATTTGACAATGAGGGTAGGCCAGTTGATTTGCTTTCCTCTCTCCAGGCACTCCATAAGAACCAGGTCCATATAGTTAGCAGTGTGCCTTCTCTCCTGTCTGGGCAATAAACACTTGTTGACAAACTCAAACACAACCTTGTGCTCAGGACTCATCTCACTTTTCTGCACAGCCCTGGCTTCATTCACTTCCTCTGAATCACAGAACCTCTTGGTGATTTCAAGGGCAGTAGGGAGGGAGTCCAGGCATGGCCACCTTTGCCTAGTATAGTCATCAAACCCTTCAGAGGGTATGTCCAGAATCTCTTCCAGTTTCACTGCATCAAACTGCACTTGAACTCCCTTCACCAGGCTACTCACAACTCCATCCTTAACAACAGCATTTGCCATAAATTCAATCATCTCATTTCTGGCTAGCTTACCATCCATCTGAAGGACCATGTCCTTCCATCCTTGAGCAGCTAAAGAATAAAATTTTCCTTCTGCCAAACATGGCAAACCTGTCCTGCTCCTTCTCAGATTCATTCTCTTCTTCTTCTCCACTCCAATCATCATCATCTGAAACTTTTGTTTGTTTAGCTTTCACTGCAGATCTTGTCCTCTTGGCTAGTGTGGGTTCAGCAGACACAGGTGCAGAAGAAGACTTCTTGGAGGAAGTCTTGGGCTTTTTAGGCTTGGGTGTAGGAACCTCTTCTGTTGTACCCCTTTCTTGATGGACCAGTTCCATCTCCTCTTCCTCAACAACCTCTCAGGACTCTGCAATCTTTCCCTTTCCCTTATCCATTTTCTTTTTCTTACTTTCTTCTAAGGCTTTTTGTAGATCAGCTTCACTCTGTTTTACCCTGCTTCTTGTGGCTCTTCCCCTAGGTACTGAAGAGGCAGTGGGTGTTGGGGATGAAGCTTTTCTTTTCTTGGAAGGCTTGGGAACAGTTGGGGCTTTTGTTGTGGGAGCTCTGCGTTTCTTTGGGTCATAGCTTGCCCCAACCTTTTTCAGTAGATCAGCCAAGGTTTCTTCAGTAGATGAAACAGGTTCATCTCTTTGCTTGCTCAGATGAACCAACCCCTCAGCAGCTTCCCCAGAACCGCTTCCCTCTGACTTCATGCCACTCTCTTCTAATCTCTCTTGTGCAACCCCACATATAGCAAGAACTGCTCCCTTCCCATTTCCCCTCTCTTCACCACATGCACCCTCTCTCTCCTTTTCTTTTTCAAAATTCTTTTTACCTCCACTCCTACGTATCTCAGGCACTTCAACATCCCTAATGGGACCAACCAGAACAAACCTAGTCTCTATGTTTTCAATCCCAGATGAACTTACCTCAGTAGGGGATTCTTGAGTCTTCTCAGAGTTAGAAGACCCATGTCCTTCACCCCCAGTCGCAGATTGAAAGGATTCAGACTCAGAGCTGGAGTCGGAATATTGAGCTGGGCTTTCTTTCACTTGGCTTGCTTTCAACCTTTCATTTAAAGCCTTCCTTAGAGCCCCAGATGCTACAGTTTTTCGAGCGAGCATTTTCTGCCTTCGTAGCCTAGGTTTTGGAGATACACTGGGGGAGTAGATGAGGATGAATTTGAGGGAGATGGTGGTGGAGGAGTTCCAGGATTTTCTTGTGGGTTAGACATGATGGTCGATTTCTTGAAAGAATTTGGGAATTTTTGGAGAAGATGCAATTAGAAGTGAAGAAGAGTTTTTGACGGTTTAGGAATTATGATGAAGACTGGAGAGATGGTGTGTATGTAAAGAGAATTAGACATTTAATAAGTAACGACAGCTTTTTCAGGGGTCAAAAAGAAGTCTAATCAAACTGAATTTCCAGAATTTTAATGATCAGTTTGGCTTTCCTAGATATTAGGCAAAAATTACGGTTTAGAGTTCTAGTTGGACGAAACTGGTTCAATGCCAACGGATAGAATTTTCTAGGAATTTGACAAGTATAGGAATTCTACTCATGATTGAAACGTTAATCTTTCTGATTGTGCAGAGTATAGAAATCATACCTGAGCTTTTATATAAGCCCATACTGATGAACCAGGTTCTTCATTTAGAACTCTCTTGAACATGCCTCAAATGCCATAATAGAGAAAATTTTGTAAAAGATCAGTGAGTCATATAAACACATGTCACAGGAGTATACTAATTAAAGTATGAAGCTGAGTAAGAATTAATCTAGATATTTACACAAGTTCAGAATTCCTAGCCAAAAAAATAATTTTTTTTTCATCAATTTTTTTTCATTGCGTATTCTGAACTGGACCTATTAGGTGATCTTAATCATCCCTAATTCCAACCTGTTCCTCTCAAAGTTTCTCTACTCAGTGATTTAATGAAAATGTCAGCAATTTGTTTATCAGTAGCACATAATTCTATGGAGATCAATCCTTTTTCATAGTTATCTCTTAAGAAGCGGTGCCTAACATCTATGTGCTTAGTCCTCTTATGATGAACATGGTTCTTTGTCATACTTATAGCACTAGTGTTATCACAGAATATAGGAATGCAACCAACTTCAATGCCAAAATCTACCAGCTGCTGTTTGATCCATAGCAATTGAGCACAACAAGAAGCAGCAGCAACATACTCAGCTTCAGCAGTAGATAGGGCCACTGAATTTTGCTTCTTAGTAGCCCATGACACAAGACATGAGCCAAGGAAGTGTGCCATACCTGAGGTGCTCTTCCTATCCACTAAGAAACCTGCATAATCAGCATCAGCATATCCTACTAGATTGAAATTACTACCTTTGGGGTACCAAAGGCACAGATCAGTGGTGCCTTTCAAATATCTTAGTATCCTCTTGACAGCAGTCAAGTGAGACTCTTTTGGATTGGCCTGAAAACGAGCACAAAGCCCTACACTGAAAACAATGTCAGGTCTACTGGCAGCAAGATACAGGAGTGAACCAATACCCCTATACAACTTTTGATCAACTGATGAACCAGGTTCATCAATATCTAATATAGTGGCAGTTGCAATGGGTGTGTCTTTTTCTTTTGATTCTTCCATTTTAAACTTTTTGGTTAGCTCTTTTGCATACTTCTGCTGATGGATCATGGTTCCATTAGGACTTTGTTTGATCTGCAAGCCTAAGAAGAAGTTAAACTCACCCATCATACTCATTTCAAACTCACTCCCCATTAGTTTTGCAAAGTCCTTACTTAGCTTATCAGTGGTGGCCCCAAAGATTATGTCATCAACATATATTTGTACCACAAGGAGATCATTACCTTTTCCCCTTAAGAATAAGGTACTATCAATTTTACCTCTTTTGTAACCATGTTCAAGCAGAAATTTGGACAGTCGTTCATACCATGCTCTTGGGGCCTACTTGAGTCCATAGAGAGCCTTGTCTAACTTGTACACATGCTCAGGATATTCCTTGCTCTCAAACCCTGGAGGTTGTTTCACAAACACTTCTTCTTTCAGGTAGCCATTCAGGAAGACACTTTTGACATCCATCTGATGAAGAGTGAATTCCATGTGTGCTGCAAAGTCTATGAGGAGTCTGATTGCCTCTAGTCTTGCAACTGGAGCAAAAGTCTCATCATAATCTATGCCCTCCTCTTGGCTGTAACCTTGGACCACCAATCTTTCCTTGTTTCTTGTAACTGTTCCATCTTCATCAAGTTTGTTTCTAAAGACCCATTTTGTACCAATAACTGATGTATCCTTGGGTCTTGGAACTAGATGCCAAACTTGACTTCTCTCAAACTGATTGAGTTCATCTTGCATTGCATTGACCCAATCTGCATCCTGCAAAGCCTCAACAACATTTTTAGGTTCTATAAGAGATAAAAAGGCATCAAAAGCACACAGATTCTTTAATTGTGATCTAGTTTTGACTCCAGATGTTGGATCAGTGATAATGTTCTCAATAGGATGAGAACTTTGATATTTGTGAGGTTTCACAACCAACTGGTTCATACTAGATGCTTCTCCCATGTTCTGTTGCTGAGGAATAGGGTCATGAACAGGTTCTTTTAGGGGATTTATTTCAATTCCTCTTTGATTAGTTCCCCCTGTCAGGTTGCCCTGAATAGAAGAACCTGTTCCATCACCTGTTCCTTCTTTTGGTGCCACTTTGACTTGTGCTGAGGCTTCAGTCAAATCCTTTACCAATCCAATGGCTTCATCTTCATGTTCCTGTCTCTCAGAAAGAATGTTAGTTTCATCAAATACTACATGCACACTTTCTTCTACACACAAAGTTCTTTTATTGAACACTTTATATGCTTTGCTATGTGAAGAATATCCCAAGAATACTCCCTCATCACTTCTGGGATCAAACTTACCTAGGGAGTCTTTTCCATTATTGTGCACAAAGCACTTACATCCAAATGCCCTAAGATGGGATATATTTGGTTTTCTCCCTTTAAGTAACTCATAGGGAGTCTTCTCTACAAGAGGTCTAGTCATGCATCTATTGATAATGTAACATGCAGTGTTTACAGCCTCTGCGCAGAAGCTATGGGGCATCTTACTAGAAAGAAGCATAGTCCTAGCCATGTCTTTAAGAGTCCTGTTCTTTCTTTCAACTACTCCATTTTGTTGAGGAGTCCTAGTGGCAGAGAAGTTATGATCTGTACCATTTTCATCACAGAATTCAGCAAACTTAGCATTTTCAAATTCAGTTCCATGATCAGACCTAATGGATGCAAGTTGATTTCCTAATTGTTTCTGAGTTTTTCTAACAAAGGCAGTAAACATGTCAAATGCTTCATCTTTAGATGTTAGAAATAGTACCTAGGTAAATCTAGAATAATCATCAACAAGTACCATTACATATTTCTTTCCACCTCTGCTCATGGTTCTCATTGGACCACAGAGATCCATATGGACCAGTTCCAACGACTTGGTTGTGCTTACCATTTTCTTGCTTTTGAAGGATGATCTTACCTGCTTCCCCTTTGCACATGCCTCACAAACTTTGTCTTCCTTGAACTTGATGTTGGGTAACCCTATCACCAAGTCCTTGGAGACTAATTTGTTTAGCTGATTCAGACTGGCATGACTAAGTTTGTGCCACAGGAGGGGATCATTTTCCAGCACACTTAGGCAGGTTAGTTCATTTTCAGAAAGAGTTGACAAATCTACAATGTAAATATTGTTAACTCTTTTTTCCTGCAAAACAATCTTGTCAGTGGTAAGGTTAATCACAAAGCATTTAGTAGAGGTGAATGCTACAAGGTTACCTCTGTCACACAGTTGTGACACACTGATCAGGTTGTATTTCAAGCCATCTATCAAGTAGACATTCTCAATGGAGTGAGAGTCTGTCTTACCTACCTTTCCAACCCCAATAATCTCACCTTTCTTCCCATTTCCAAAGGAGACATTACCTCCCTTTAAGTCCTCAATTGAAAGGAACTGATTCTTGCTTCCAGTCATATGTTTTGAGCAACCACTATTCATGTACCATATTTGGCTACTTCCCTTCACTTGGACCTGCAAAAAGAAATCAGGGGTTAGTCTTAGGAACCCAAACTAGTTTGGGTCCCTTTCTAGAGGTAAAGGGGTAAATCAGATTCCTTCTAGCCCACCCAGGCAGCCTATATTTTTCTTGAACAAAGTTTTGTTCTTTTGATTGGCCTTTTCTTTTGCATGACATTCATTTTTGTAATGGCCAGTCTTGCCACAGTGTGTGCAGATTTTGTTCTCAGGAAGAGTGAGGTACTTGCTTTTAGGATCCCACTTAGGTGCTTGTGTCCCATAACCAGGTCCTCTTTTGTTGCTACTGTGATGTTCTTGTAACCAAGAGAGTGCATCAGAAGACTTGTTCCATTTGCATGTTCTGTCTAGTTCATGTTTTACCTTCCCTAGATCTTCTTTTAGTACTCTTATCTGCTCATCCTTTCTGTACAACTCATCCTTTATTTTTCCTAAGTTTTCTTCTAGGGTGAGATGTGTGTGATCAGCTTTCTTCTTTCCTGTTCCTAATTTCAGTTTTAAGTTCTCAGACCTATGTTCTAGGACACTAGTGTCAAGTTCAAGAACCTGGTTCTCATTAGCCCTAGATTCTAGATTTTTGCACTTGGCTTTTAGAATCACACATTCCCTAGACAGTTCTTCCTTCTCATTGTTAATTATCTCGGACTCATCAATGAAGTCTAGCAGTAGCTCAGACAACCTTTCTTTAGACAGGAATTTAATCTTGTCTTTGAGATGAAGAATACTTACCTCTTGTTCATCATCTGATTCTCCGATGGCCATAAGTGCTTGTTCATCTCCAGCTTCATCTTCTGAGTCCTCATCTGATGTTTCTCCCCAGGCAGCAACCATAGCCTTTGTTGATCCTTTGTTCCTTTTTGGTTGAACCTGTTCCTTCGTTCAGCCCTTTCCTTCTTCCACTGAATTTCCCATTGAGGACAATTTTTGATCATGTGATCAATCTTACCACATTTGTAGCAACCTTCATTGGTCTGTTTCTCAGGAGCCCTTGGTTTGTTGAAGGTAGTACCTCTTGAAGAACCCTTTCCTCTCATCAGGTCATCCTCTTCATCATAAATGATCAGCTTGCCCCGAAATGACCTGGACCAATAGGGAAATCCCAATTCATTGGGCCTTTCGATACAATCAAATAGAAATCCCCAAGGGCGCCGATCAAACAATTCCATCGAATTGAGTATGATTATATGTGTGATAGCATCTACTATACAAGGAATATCAATGAACCCGATTATTGCAATTGCTCAGGATAGCCTTTTTTAGCTTCTAGGGTCTATTTCTTAGTTCAAGATCCCTCTTACTAACTGGAATACCTTACGTCGAGCAAGAGTTTGCTTCCTTTCCCTAAAGAGTACTTTCATATGCATAACTTGTTCTTTCCTATGGCTAAGCCATGGAATCCTATGGACGTGGAAGACTATAGATAAGCAGTGGAAGTTAGATTAGTTGCTTAGGGAGGTGCCTAGAGAAGTTCCCTGCCGTGCATTTCCTGGACTCTGATAGCCCTTGATTTTATGGCGGTCCAGGGGGAGTTCCCTGCGGCCTCTATATAAAGCTATATAGTTCTAGTTTAAATGGCACTCCTAAAAAGTTTCTGGCTTTTCATCAGCCGTTGCGCGCTAGCCTTTTCCCAACCTAGTAAAGGGGCTGCTAGTTGTAGCGCGCAGTGTACTAGTGAATAGGAAAAGCGAATTGAGATTACTAATGACGGATGGAGGTTGAGGGTAGAACATGTTCGGTGCCTCGCCCTTGTCTCCTTATGAAAGCCTTTCATTTGCTTCTCTTCGATGGATGTTTGATTTTCCCAGAATGTATCCTAATTTTTGGCCTAATTCTTCTTCTGATGATCGATTCAACCTCTGATCAAAAAGATATACCTTGGTTATATTTCATCTCTTCAACAAGTTTAGTAATGGGCATAACGGCCCTATTGTTCCGATGGAGAGAAGAACCTATGATTAGCTTTTCGGGAAATTTCCAAACGACTCCCAGACAGAGAAGAAGATTGAATCTTTCTATCCGATATGAATACATTGAATTCGAGATGCAAATTGAATAGGAATGAACCCCTTACAAACTAATGGCGGTTACAGGATTGGTAATATACTCTTCATGGGTACCGGTGATCGTCTCCTCGGCTGTTAGGTTTCAGTGTTCATCGTCACTTGAGTACCTCTTGAAATCTCTTGTGATCATAGCCATTTCCTCATCCTCCAGATCTGAACCTTCAGCAATTCTAAGAGCCAGACTTCTTTCCTTCTTGGGTGCATCCATTTTCATGGTTTGCCTTCTCAGTTCATAGGCAGTAAGGTTTCCAATTAGTTCATCCAGCTTGAGGGTAGCAATATTCTTTGATTCCTGAATAGCAGTGATTTTGCTTTCCCAAGAGACTGGCAGAACCCTTGTTAAAATCTTCTCAACTTTGTCTTCTTCAAGGATAATCCTTCCAAGAGACTTAAGTTCATTTTTCAGTGTGGTGAACCTTGTATACATCTCTTGGATGGTTTCTCCATCCTTGATGGTGAAATTCTCATATTGAGAATACAACAGTGTTCCTCTGGACTTCTTCACTTGAGGTGTTCCTTCATGAGCCATGTTGATACCCAACTTTTCCCTGTATTTTAAATATGCAAAATACCTTCAAAATAATCTATATATGCAAGCATATCCCAAGGTTTCATTATTTTTCCTTAATATTTCCAAGATTTTTAAATCAATTTACTGCCCTATTCTGTCTAGAAAAAACCAATAATTGTCCCCAAAATTATCATTTTTGGTAGTTCATTTATTGGATTCTCATGTTTATACTAAAGTATAGCTAAGATATTTTTTACGTATTTTTACAAATTTATTTTAGTATTTTAAGGACAAAATTGCATAATTGCAATATTAGCCATTTTTAGGTTTAAATTCGTCTCATGTTTATAAAATGGGATTTTATACTTTTAAATTGATAATTATACACTATAAATCATTTTAGTACTTTTAATTAGTTTTCAGAAATTTATTTACTATTTTTATAAGTTAAATGGGAAAAAAGGGGCTATTTAACTTATAGCCAGATTTTGTCGCCTAATTTAGCCTAATTAAACCCAATACCCCAACCCAATTAAACCAGCCCAACAGACCCAAGCCCAATTCTAGATCTACCCGACCCAATCTGATTGAATCTTGGCCGTTGATCAATTTTGATCAACGGTCTGGATTCTTTCTTTCCAAATTAAACCAAACGACCCCCCAAACCCCTCTCATTCCTCACTCAACCGACCCTCTCCTCTATCTCTCTATCTTTGGTTCTCTCTAGAACCTTCCCCTTCCCCTTCAGCTCTGATGAGTCTCACTCACCTTCTCCGGCCACCTCCTGGCCTGAATCTATGGTGGTCTCACCACGTACCAGCTCTCTAGGGTTCCTACACACCTGTTTGCTGAGGTTTCATGTTCTGAATACGAAGAGATTCATCCAGACCTTGTTGGTTCAAGTTTTTATGGCCATCTCCGGCCTTTCTCCGGCAAGCCATGCCTGTTTCGAGCCTGGTTTCGACCCCTCCTGCTTAGATCAACAGCTATCCTAGCCTTTCTCACCGTTTGGGTTCCCCTGAAACCCTAGCTTTTGAGGTTCTTCTATTTTTCTTTAGATCTTTCTAGATCCGTGTTTTCCCTAAACTTTTAAACGATCTCTTGGTACTTCTTTCAAAAGTTATGCTTTCAAAACCTTTATATTTTTGGAATTTAGGTTTTTTTTCTTTTTGAGTTATTTAGATGTTTTTCTACTGTGTTCTTTATATGTTCCTCTATTGTGTTCTTTATATATTTCTTTTGAGTTCTTTATATGTTTCTCTACTGTGTTCTTTATATGTTTCTCTACTGTGTTCTTGTTAAGTTTCTGTTACCATGTTCTTTGTGTGCTTCTTTTACTGTGTTCTTAATAAGTTTCCTCCTACTATGTTCTTTGTGTGTTTCTCTACTAAACTCTTCTAAGGTCCTTATACTGGACCCTTTGCATGCTATTTGATAATATCTCTTCTACATTACTGACCTATGTGACTACCTACTGATTTTGCAATAGCATGACTTTTTTCTTTGCCTAGCATGTTTGTGTACTCTGTATACGTGCTGAACTTCCCTTTAAAAATGGCTTTCAATTTTGATTGATTTTAGACTTCCTTGTGTAAGTTTGATTGATTTCTTTCCTTGTTTGCTGATTTCCCCTGTTACTCGATCTGAGTCAAAAACTTTCCTTAGCCTATTCATGAGCCAGTAATTTCAAACCTCTGACCCCTTGATTTACTGAATACAGATGGATCCTTATCTTATTTGTTTTAACCGTGTATTTCAAAATTCTTCCCTTAATGAAAACCCCTGTGTATCTAATTGCCTACTTTGCTCAAGATGTTTATTTAATTTCTTTCCTTAAATAGTTTTACCTTTTGAGTCTGAATTCCTTAATTAAAGGAAGTCTTGTATTGATTGATTTTTTTAATTGATATTCAGTTCCTTAATTGTTTTCTTACCTTGTTTCTGCCTGTTCTTCACACTATAAATGCACGACCCTTTCATTGACATACACACACAATCACTGATAGTCTTTCTGAACCTACACTTATACTCAAAAGTATTCTCTCTTGTTTGCTTATATTGTGGCCTATTACAAGACCTGTTGCTTGCTTTCTCTCTATTTGTTTTTTTGAAACTGGTATGTCCTGATTTAAGTTTCAGCACCACAACAATGTGTTTATTTACTGCTTTTGTATCCCTGTTTACTGCTTATGTATAGTTCAACACTCATTCTAGCTTATTAATTTCTCTCTGCCTGTTCTATTATGAATCCCAAACCCCTGCCCCCTATGTGTTTAAGCTATGGTTTGAGGCATGGCAATATGCAACTTATTGTCCGTGAATTGAACCCCTGGGGATCTTAGCCTCTAACAGTATGTATGTATTCTGGCAGGCTTATAGGTGTGCTAACATTCCCCATTGCTGGGCATGCCTAAAGTCTGCCTTTGCCTAAGTGACTGGCTCTTTACAATCCCCTATTCCCCTGAATCCCCTTGTGTGTGCTTATCTGTAGTTGATTCCCTCTTCCATTTCCCTTTTAGCATTCTAATCTGCACTTGCACACCTTCTTAGTCTTTAAGTTCTGCCCCCCTCTTGTGAACCTTGCCTTGGGACCCTTTGAGTTCCCTCTAAACTTGGACACTTGAGGGCTGGCCTTTCCACACTGCACTCATCCCGTAATATGACAATACATTTGGGTGTGAGCATTTCCCGGAGTCCCTTTGAGGCTCTTAGGGAACTTTGACACACTCAAATGGGAGAAAGGCTTTGGATCGTGATCTCATGGAGTTAGGTTTACCTCATTATTTCAGACATGAAGTCTGAATCAGGCTCGCCTTAGTTGTACTTTTNATCCAAATGCCCTAAGATGGGATATATTTGGTTTTCTCCCTTTAAGTAACTCATAGGGAGTCTTCTCTACAAGAGGTCTAGTCATGCATCTATTGATAATGTAACATGCAGTATTTACAGCCTCTGCCCAGAAGTTATGGGGCAACTTACTAGAAAGAAGCATAGTCCTAGCCATGTCTTCAAGAGTCCTGTTCTTTCATTCAACTATTCCATTTTGTTGAGGATTCCTAGGGGCAGAGAAGTTATGATCTATACCATTTTCATCACAGAATTCAGCAAACTTAGCATTTTCAAATTCAGTTCCATGATCAGACCTAATGGTGCAAGTTGATTTCCTAATTGTTTCGGAGTTTTTCTAACAAAGGCAGTAAACATGTCAAATGCTACATCTTTAGATGTAAGAAATAGTACCCAGGTAAATCTAGAATAATCATCAACAAGTACCATTACATATTTCTTTCCACCTCTGCTCATGGTTCTCATTGGACCACAGAGATCCATATGGACCAGTTCCAACGACTTGGTTTTGCTTACCATTTTCTTGCTTTTGAAGGATGATCTTACCTGCTTCCCCCTTACACAGGCCTCACAAACTTTGTCTTCCTTGAACTTGATGTTAGGTAACCCTATCACCAAGTCCTTAGAGACTAATTTGTTTAGCTGATTCAGACTGGCATGACCAAGTCTTTTGTGCCACAGGAGGGGATCATTATCCAGCACACTTAGGCAGGTTAGTTCATTTTCTGAGAGAGTAGACAAATCTACAATGTAAATATTGTTAACTCTTTTTCCCTGCAAAACAATCTTGTCAGTGGTAAGGTTAATCACAAAGCATTTAGTAGAGGTGAATGCTACAAGGTTACCTCTGTCACACAGTTGTGACACACTGATCAGGCTGTATTTCAAGCCATCTATCAAGTAGACATTCTCAATGGAGTGAGAGTCTGTCTTACCTGCCTTTCCAACCCCAATAATCTCACCTTTCTTCCCATTTCCAAAGGAGACATTACCTCCCTTTAAGTCCTCAAGTGAAAGGAACTGGTTCTTGCTTCCAGTCATATGTTTTGAGCAGCCACTATCCATGCACCATATTTGGCTACTTCCCTTCACTTGGACCTGCAAAAAGAAATCAGGGGTTAGTCTTAGGAACCCAAACTAGTTTGGGTCCCTTTCTATAGGCAAAAGGATAAATCAGATTCCTTCTAGCCCATCCAGGCAGCCTATTTTTTTCTTGAACAAAAGCTTTGTTCTTTTGACTGGCCTTTTCTTTTGCATTACATTCATTTTTGTAATGGCTAGTCTTGCCACAGTGTGTGCAGATTTTGTTCTCAGGAAGAGTGAGGTACTTGCTTTTAGGATCCCACTTAGGTGCTTGAGTCCCATATCCAAGTCCTTTTTTGTTGCTACTGTGATGTTCTTGTAGCCAGGAGAGTGCATCAGAAGCCTTGTTCCATTTGCAAGTTCTGTCTAGTTCATGTTTTACTTTCCCTAGATCTTCTTTTAATACTCTTATCTGCTCATCCTTCCTGTACAACTCATCCTTCATTTTTCCTAAGTTTTCTTCTAGGGTGAGATGTGTGTGATCAGCTTTCTTCTTTCCTGTTCCTAATTTCAGTTTTGAGTTCTCAGACCTAAGTTCTAGGACACTAGTGTCAAGTTCAAGAACCTGGTTCTCCAACTTAGCATTTTTACTTTCACTCTCATTAGCCCTAGACTCTAGATTTTTGCACTTGGCTTTTAGGATCACACATTCCCTAGACAGTTCTTCCTTCTCATTGTTAATTATCTCAGACTCATCAATGAAGTCTAGCAGTAGCTCAGACAACCTTTCTTTAGACAGGAATTTAATCTTGTCTTTGAGATGAAGAATACTTACCTCTTGTTCATCATCTAATTATCCGATGGCCATAAGTGCTTGTTCATCTCCAGCTTCATCTTCTGAGTCCTCATCTGACGTTTCTCCCCAGGCAGCAACCATAGCCTTTGTTGATCCTTTGTTCCTTTTTGGTTGAACCTGTTCCTTCTTCCTGTTCCTTCGTTCAGCCCTTTCCCTCTTCCACTCAATTTTCCATTGAGGACAATTCTTGATCATGTGATCAGTCTTACCACATTTGTAGCAACCCTCATTGGTCTGTTTCTCAGGAGCCCTTGGTTTGTTGAAGGTAGTACCTCTTGAAGAACCCTTTCCTCCCATCAGGTACTTTTTGAAATCTCTTGTGATCATAGCCATTTCCTCATCCTCCAGATCTGAGCCTTCAACAATTCTAAGAGCCAGACTTCTTTCCTTCTTGGGTGCATCCATTTTCATGGTTTGCCTTCTCAGTTCATAGGCAGTAAGGTTTCCAATTAGTTCATCCAGCTTGAGGGTAGCAATATTCTTTGATTCCTGAATAGTAGTGATTTTGCTTTCCCAAGAGACTGGCAGAACCCTTGTTAAAATCTTCTCAACTTTGTCTTATTCAAGGATAATCCTTCCAAGAGACTTAAGTTCATTTGTCAGTGTGGTGAACCTTGTATACATCTCTTGGATGGTTTCTCCTTCCTTCATGGTGAAATTCTTATTGAGAATACAACAGTGTTCCTCTGGACCTCTTCACTTGAGGTGTTCCTTCATGAGCCACTTGCAAAGTGTCCCAGATTTCCTTAGCAGTGGTACAACTTTGAATTCTACTGTACTCATCTGGACCTAGTCCATACACAAGCCATTTCTTGGCCTTGGCATTCTTCTCCCATTTCTTCAAATCTTCAGCAGTGCAGTCAGCTCTTGTCTTTGGCACATCCACTCCTTCCTTATTCTTCTTTGTAGTTGCCAAAGAACCATCAGTGAATATGTCCCAGAGTTCATAGTCCTCTCCTATGATATGATCTCTCATCCTGTTCTTCCACCAGGAATAGTACTGACCATTGAAGAGTGGAGGCCTAGCAGTGGATTGCCCTTCCCAGTTCCCAAGTGGTGCACTCATGTTGATCTTTTCCAAAGGTGTTAGCCTCTTCAAGGATAACCTGCTCTGATACCAATTGATGTTCTAAACGTCAATACCACACAAGGGTGGGTGGGGGGTGGGGGGGTGGGTGGGTGATTTGTGTGGTACCCAATTTTCGCTCTAGAAGAACCTGGTTCTTCTAGGTGGACTAATGTCACGACCCATTTTCCATAATAGGTCATGATGGCGCCCGACACCATTTGTCAGGCCACACGGAAGTATAATTAAATTCTCATTTTACCCTTACCAAAAACCATTATAATAGATTTTCCCCCCAATTAAAGTCATAAACCAGTAAAGATCAATAAAATGTGACGACAGTTATACAACCCAAAATAACGTCTACTACTGTGTGTACCAGAACCTGGTGTCACAAGCTATGAGCAACTAGTAGAATATACACAAAATGAATAATGCCCTATCCTACTGTCTGAATCAGGATAGACAGAAACAACAAAAAAAAATACAAGGAAGACTTCTTCGGCTGCGGATCGGCAAGAAGGGAGTGCAACTCACCGTAGAAGTCCCAGATGCGCTCACTGATATGCACCAGAGTGATGTCCGGATCCACCTGCCTCAAATCCTGTACATTTAAGTACAGAAGTGTAGCATGAGTACATAAACAATATGTACCCAGTAAGTATCCCGTCTAATCTCGAAGAAGTAGAGACGAGAGGTCGACTCGATACTTACTAAGGTCAATTAATATATATATATAAGTATGATGTATTCAAATCATGGAATTTACAAGTGTCAACAGTTTATGGCAAGTGGTATAAGTCAAGAACTTTACAGCATCAAGTTTATAATTTATCATATGAAATAATGGCAAAATAAAGCATGTATAGGCTTTTCCACAATTTAACATGCGCACATAATACCGAGACGACGGCCCGATCCAACAGAAATAAACTGTGCACTTGCCGAGGGTCGACGGCGCGCCTATAGATGCATCTATTCATACCGAGGCGATCGGCGCGATCCACAAATAAGGATGAAATATCAAGTTCACACACATGACACATAAATGGTCAAGAATACCAAATCAAACTTAACTAACTATACAAGTATGCTCATATCCCCTTTTAAGTCTCTAGTACACGCTAGGTGTTCATAACAACGATTTAACATAAGAGATATATTTAATAGGCATGTTGTAGGCCCTAAGCTACCCGGACATTTATCATAGTAGTAGCTACGCACGGGCTCTCGTCACCTAACGCGTGCGTAGTCCCCGCATTTAGCAACAAACACTCAAACATTAATCCTAAAGGGACAATTCCCTCTTACGAGGTTAGAAAGGAGACTCACCTCGCTCCGAAGTGCACTTCCAATATCAAGAATAGGCCCAAACCCTCAATTCGTAGCCAAACGAGCACCAACTAATTAAAATAAGCAAGAACTAGTCAATAAGAGCTTACAAGGTTAAATTCTAATTGTTTAAGCAATTTCCTAACCATAAATACAAGTTTTCCTAATTTTCGACCCCGGGCCCACATACCCGGATTACAATATTTTTCGAAGAAAGTTGTTCTCTATCACCTAAGGATCACAAATATGTGATTTCTAGTTCATTTCATGGTAAATTATAGGATTAAATCTTAGTTTTGACTAAACCCTAGGTCTAACTCTAATGTCTTGATTTTTACCTAATTTTAGTGTTAAATCTACCTAATGTTTATGTATTTGAACTAAAAGTGGGTGGGAATTACTTACCTTGCAATGATATGTGGAAACTCTCTCTTTGAAACCCCCAAAATCGCCCAAGTGTGTAGTGAGAAATGAGAGAAATGAGTTTGGGTTCGTATTAATGAACCCTTCTGCCCCCAGTGATTTCTGCTTCTGCGGCAGGAATCCCGCTTCGGCGGGTTCCGCTTCTGCGGAAGTGAGCCGCTTTTGCGGAAAAGGCCAAGGGGGCCTGGGCCGCTTCTGCGGTCTAAACCTCGCTTCTGCGAGGCCGCTTAAGCGGAAAGGCCACCGCTTCTGCGGTTCTGGGCCTGGGCGGATGGACCGCTTCTGCGGTCAGGGGTCCGCTCCTGCGGTTTCCCCTGGGCCTGGCCCCTTCCGCTTATGCGATAAACGACCGCTTCTGCGGTCCAAGAGCCGCAGAAGCGGTTATGACAGAAGCAGCAAATAAGGCTTTTTCCTAAGTTTTCAACTTCACTCGAACCTCGACCATTTGACACTCGGGGCTCCCGAGCCCCGCCCGAACATACCGACAAGTCTGAAATCACGAGGCGGACCTACTCGAACCCTCGAAACACTCAAAACAATGCTAAATCGAGGAATCAACCCCCAAAACCAAATGAATCAATTCATTGAACTTCAAGTTCTTAATTCTCCTTCAACGGGTCAAAACGCCCTTAAACTACTCGGATGGACACCAAATTTTACGGGTAGGTCTTAACTGATATTTCGGACTTGTACCAAGTTTCGGAATCGAAATCCGAACCCGATACCTATGAAAACAATGATTTCTTAGTTTATTTAAATCTTTGAAACTTTAACTTAACAATTTCACGAAAAAATTCATTACTCGGGCTAGGGACCTCGGAATTCGATTCCGGGCATATGCCTAGGTCCCATATTTTCCCGCGGACTCTCAGAAATTGCCAAATCACGATTTCGGGTCCGTTTCCCCAAAATGTGTCAAACTTGGCCCTTTTTAAAGAAACTTAAAGAAGCAACTAGGCTTATTCTTGCTCAAAACTCTTCTAACTTCCGAACCCCCCGTCCCCGCAAGTCATAAGTTAGCTAAAGCAAGTGCGGAAAGTATTATTTAAAGGAACGGGGTTTGGAAATGCAAAACGACCAGTCGGGTCGTTACAACTAACTAGTACTGTTTGCGGAATAATAAGTACATAAAATAAAGAACACAAAGATTTTTACGTGGAGAACACCTGGCTCAAAAGGTGAAAAAAACCACGACCTACTACTCAGTAGGATTTTCCCAATCCACTAATATCACTGAGCCAAAACAGCATTTACAAAAACTCTTTGTAAACCTAAGGATTAACTCTAATCCCGTTGTAGCACACAACCTCAACTGTTGCGACAACTTCAAGTTAGCATATAACTTGAACACTCTAAGTACCTAATACAATTGCTTCTATGAAAGCTGAAAGGTACAATTTTAAACCACGTACTACAATTGAACTAGAATAAAAGAAAGACACAATGGAATTGGTTCTTCTATCTTGTTCAAGTAGCTTCAGGAGTGCACACTCAAATCTCACATAAATTGCTTGCAAAATAGCCTTGCTCTTTTGCTCTCAATTTAGTTTAACTTCTGCGTTTGTGCAATCCTATAAAAGAGAACAATCACCGTCTTTTAATAGGTTAGTAATTAGAGTTTGATTGGGACTCAATTGCTGATCTTCTATCGTAGTTGAGTCCTTGAAGATCTCAAACTCCAACACTATCTTTATCCGGATTGTGTTCTCTTCATATAAGGAGACTTTCTCCCCTTATCCAATATGCAACCTTTTCGATCAGATCAGGAGATATTGCTGCTTGATCAGTAGGGCTTATCTCCTTCACGTGCATCTCACATGTATAGGTTGATCATGACTGTGCTTTACAAGATGGACCTGGTCCATGGCTGAGGTCATTTGTCATTCTTCAAAACTTCACCTGTTCTTGGGCCAACAAATTCCCCCTTTTTGATGATGACAAACTCTGTGTATTTTACTGATTCGAAACCTATAAGAACTCAGCTTAACCATCAACACTAAATTTAGAAAATTCACTTATCATCAAGGACTAGGTTAATTAGGTTATAAACACCACTTATTTCAGAATATGTAAAGCACAATATCTCTTCCCCCTTTTGGCTTATCTCCTTCACGTGCATCTCACATGTATAGGTTGATCATGACTGTGCTTTACACGATGGACCTGGTCCATGAATGAGGTCATTTGTCATTCTTCAAAACTTCACCTGTTCTTGGGCCAACAAAGCCCATTCAGGCGATGATAGACACAGGTGCTACCCATAACTACTTTGCCTCGACTCAGGTCGAGCACCTTGGTCTAGTTGTAGGAAAGGGCAGAGGTCATGTCAAGGCTATCAACTCACCTCCTCAGCTAGTTGGTGGAATAGCCAAAGAAGTACCAGTGACGTTTGGTCCTGATGAAGGAAAATTCAACCTGCGCGTGGTGATCATAGATGACTTCGAGTTGATAGTTGGGTTGGAATTTCTGAGGCAAACCAACACCATGCCCGTACCATATGCAGACATGCTACTAATGATGGGAACAAATGGGGCCAAGCCTTGCATTATTCCGTGCATGGTCATGATGCTGAGAACATCTCGGCCTTGCAGTTGAAGAAGGGGGTCAAAAGACATGAACCTACGTTCCTGGCTACCCTATGCCTTGAAGATATAGAACGCTCTTCGGGTCCCATCCCTGCACCCCTGAAGGAGCTGCTACTGGAGTTTGAAGACGTCATGCCACAAGACATGCTAAAGCAACTCCCGCCTAGGCACATTGTGGACCACGGGATTGAGTTGGTGCCGGGTGTAAAGCCACCCGCCCGGGCGCCTTACAAAATGTCACAACCCGAACTCACCGAGCTTCGGAGACAGTTCATGGAAATGCTAGACACAGGGATCATCGTGCCCTCCAAGTCCCCATACGAGTCCCTTGTGCTATTTGATAAGTTAGGATTTTAACGTGTTTTGTGCCCATACTTGCCTACGCTTTTGTCATAAAATTGCTACAAAATGGTCTCAAAACGCTCACAAGTTGCACTTGATTGCAGGTTTGATCGACGAAGCAACGAAAGTCAAATATCGGCTCAGAAAGGAGTGAAACTTGCTCAAGTGTCAAAGACCAAGGAAGTTAAGGAAAAGAGACCCTAGTGCGGACCGCACAACTGTGAACGCGGCCGCACTAGGAGGTTTAGAGAATGGCAAAATTCAAGGGGAGGCTACGTGGCCGCGGTCAATCCAAAGCGGTCCGCGGTCAGGCTCCGCGGCCGCGCTACACTTTTATGCGGTCCGCGGAGCAGAGATTCAGAGAGCCTAGTTTTGACCCTTTCCAAGCAATGCGGCCCGCGCTCAATTCTGTGCGGCCGCGCCAATTTTCACCGCGGCCGCGCTGCCTTTTTTACGCGGTCCGCGGTCCTCAACTTCAGAGAAGCAGAAGCCAAGAGTTCAAGAGCCAGTGCGGCCGCGGTCATGTTTGCGCGGTCCGCGCTGACCTCGCAGGGGTATTTTTGTCCAATTTTTCCAGTCCAGTATAAATAGAACCTTTTGCTGTTTTAGGTTAAGTTTTTGTTTTTCTGAAGCTGCTGAGCTCGTGAGAACGCCTAGTTTAGCCATTTTTGGCATTCTTACTCTTCAATATTGTATTTTCTTCTTAGCAATCAATTAATATGTTTACTTCTTCATCTATTTCTTTAATTTTTGCATCTAGCATGAGTAGCTAAACTCACTAGCTAGGGTTGTGGCTCAACCCTAGTGTGGGTAATTGATGGGTATTGCGATCTAAGGCTAGATTGATATTGGGTGTTTGCTATTTGGGTTAATTTTAGGTTTTAATTAAGGATTGGTGGTTGCAAACACTGATTCTAGCTTGGTGGGTTTAACTTTCTTGAGAAANAGGGGTGAGGACGGCTTCAAAGATCTTGAGTTGCGGTTTCTATTGGCCGACTTTGTTTAAAGATGCTAGTGACTTGGTCAAGAGATGTGATGCATGCCAAAGGGCCGGCGGAATTTCAAAAAGGGATGAGATGCCTCTCAATACGATTCTCGAGGTGGATATTTTTTATGTTTGGGGCATCGATTTCATGGGTCCGTTCGTGAGCTCTTGTGGGAACACTTATATTCTCGTGGTGGTGGACTATGTCTCAAAGTGGGTGGAAGCCGTAGCTTTACCCAACAATGAAGCCCGAAGTGTTGTAGCATTCTTGAAAAAGAGTATCTTCACAAGGTTTGGTACCCCTCGTGCTATCATTAGTGATGGGGGGTCTCACTTTTGCAACAAGGCTTTTGATTCATTGCTTGCTAAGTATGGAGTAAATCACAAAGTGACCACCCCCTATCATCCTCAAGCTAGTGGTCAAGTGGAAGTGTCCAACCGAGAAATAAAGAGTATCTTGTCCAAGACGGTAAATGCTAATAGGATCGATTGGTCAAAAAAGTTGAATGACGCTTTATGGGCTTACCGGAAGGCTTACAAGACCCCAATTGGTATGTCCCCGTATCGGTTGGTGTTTGGGAAAGCTTGCCATCTTCCGGTGGAATTGGAGCACAAAGCTATGTGGTCCTTGAGAAAGTTGAACTTGGAATGGGATGTTGCGGCGAATCTCCGTATTGAGCAACTTAATGAGCTTGATGAGTTTAGATTTCATGCCTACTCCAGCTCGTCCTTGTATAAGGACAAGATGAAGTATCTTCATGACAAATATGGTCGGGGGAAGGAATTTAAGGTTGGTGACATGGTTCTTCTTTTCAACTCCCGGTTGAGGTTATTTCCGGGAAAACTCAAGTCAAAGTGGAGTGGGCCATTTGAAGTTGTATGTGTGACGCCGTTTGGTGCTCTTGATCTCAAGAACAAGAATGGTGAAGTTTTTCGGGTCAATGGGCATCGTGTCAAGCACTATTTGGGGAAGTTTGATGACAGCCACGTGGTGGCACTCATTCATTTGAAGTGATGTGATGGTAACATGCGTCGTGCCGCGACGTTAAATCAGGCGCTTCTTGGGAGGCAACCCATGTCTTTTTCTTTCTCTTTAATTTTATTTATAGATTAGGATTTTTGAGCTAATTGTTTGTGAGATGTTGCAGGGATTGTGTTGAGGCAGTGCAAAACAAAGGAAAAACACTAGTAGTCTCTGAAGTGGCCAGTGCGGACCGCGGTGCACTTTTGTGCGGTCCGCGCTGGCATGTCATTAATTGCATGCTCTCTGAAGTTTTCTACCGCGGCCGCGGTAAAATTTGGGCGGTCCGCGGTGGACCTTCGCATCCGCGGTGGGTTCCAACGCGGCCGCTTGAGGTTGCCTTCTGAAACTTCTGAATTTGAAATCCAGCGCGGTCCGCGGTCACTTTTGCGTGGCCGCGCTGGTAGGTGAGTGTGGGGCCCCCAGTTTTTCTATAAATAGGGCCCTAGGGCTTCATTTTACCCTTTTCGCACTTTCAACCCCCAGAGCTCTAAGATACTGTTCATCCTCTTCTAAGACTACTTTTCTGCCTTCTTGGACTACTTGCACTCAATCCTCATAAACTTGGTAACATTTCGTGCACTTGTGATTAATTAAATTGCTTATTTTCATTTTTTATAGCTTGTTCAGTGGTTTAGCTTATTCTTTTTATTTAACTATTAGACTAGGTTGGTTTAAAACTAGGGTAATGCACCAAATCTTGCTTGATTAATGGGTGAACTGAGTAGGGACAAAGTAGGTGTAATAACTTGTACAAGAATGGAAAAATATGCACCCCTAACTTAGTTCCCGGAAACCCTAGTTCAGCGCGGTCCACGGTCATTTTTGCGCGACCTCGCTGCCCTGACGCGGTCCGCGTTACAATTTTGTGCGGACCGCGGTGTTTTGGTGACTGAAAGGTAATTGATTCCAGTGCGGCCGCATTCATGTTAGTGCGGTCCGCGCTGGACCACCGCGGCCGCATTACATTTTTTGTGCGGACCGCGGTGGGAGATTCAGAGGAGGTATATTTTGGGCCTTTGCCCAACGCGGACCCCGTTACAATTTTGTGCGGTCCGTGGTGCCCCTAACGCGGCCGCTGTCACATTTGTGCGGTCCGTATTGTTAGGTTCTGCAACCTGTTTCTGCTGCTGTGTACTGATATTGTCTATGCAATCTATTTTGATTCACTTGTTTCACTACATGTGCTTAAACTAACAATGTTAGATACTTATCTTGCAGACAATGGTTAAACAAAGGGGAGCCAAACAGTCACAACAACCCGGGAGAGGAGGTTCCTCCCGAGGGGGTAAAGGAAAAAGAATAGCAAAGCTCATTCCCCAGGCTAGGGAAAACATAAAAAGAACTAGAAAATTAATCGAAGCTGCTGATAGGGATGCTTCGCATTCGTCGGGGAGTGAGTATGTCCCTTCCAAGGATATCACATCAGATACAGTCCCAAATCATGTAACCGACCCCCTCCACTTAGTTGACACCCCTCCATCATCGCCCACTTCCAAAAGACCAGTGACTGTAGTCTCGGTTTCTTCTGACGAGTCCGCAGCTGGTAGTGAGCAATACTCCACCTCCCCCACAGCTTCATTATCTGGGGAGAGTGCAGGCCAAGATGAAGGAGGTGAACCTCAGGTTGGGGGGATTGAGAGATCTAGGAAGCCTGAAGTTTGGGAGGATCGGTTTGTCAGTCAGTTGGCCTTTCATAAGTTTAGAGAATGGTGGCCGTTGAGGAAGTTGATCCCGGAGAGATGCTTTATTGACACTGATCTTTTATCCCATAACCCGAACGTGCAGAGGGAGTTCAGAACAAGATGGGGCTGGGAGTTCTTCATGGAGAGGTGCATAGATGCTAACGAGCACATGGTTAGGGAGTTCTACTCCAATGTGGCTCATATAGTCAAGGATACCAAGGTGACCAAAGTTAGAAACAAAACAATGTTGTTTGATGGGAGATCGTTAAATGACTATTTGGGGTTCCGTGATGAAGACGAGTTTCTATATTTGGAAAAGTTGGCAATGGGAGAGGAAGTTCGACCGTGGTTGGCCCAGTACTCGGCAATCCCAGGTACTGTGCCGGAGTGGTTGCAAGCTGGAAAAAAGATATTCAGAAAGACATTCAATTTTGAGGCTCGAGGGTGGTTGACCTTTGTATGCAGTCGGCTTGACCCTTCTACTCATGACCAGACAATTCCACTTACCCGAGCAGTTCTGGTTGCATCCATCATGGCTGGGTACCGCATCAACGTGGGCAATGTGATGTCCCGTGTGATCTCTGCGGTGGGGCAAGAGCATGACAGGAATTATCCTTTTCCAAACACCCTATCGATGTATTTTCGGGATCTAGAGGTGGAGAAGAGGAGATATGATGTCAAGACAAAGCCGGTAGCTCCTTACTCTTGGTACAACATGCAGGGTCCGGACAATCCTAAATCCAAGAACTACAAGCCACCTTCCTCTGCCCCAACTGGCCAGTCTGAGGAGCCAGTTGCGGTAGAGCCTTCTGCTACACCTGCTGCCGCTACAGTTGAGGACTTGCCTCCGGGACCTTCTTCTTCTGCTGGTCCCAGTACTTCCACAGGCCCGTGTGTTCCATCTTCCAGGACTCATCCATTCACTGCCCATCAGCTGAGTCAGACTCTAGCTAGCTGAACAACTGGATGTCAACAGCGACAACCAAGTTGTCCACCTTGTCTTCCACTATTCAGACCCAGGCAGCACCTCAGCCAATTCAGATCCCTCGGTCCATTGAGGATACCTTGAAAAAGCTCCTGGAGAACCAGGAAAAGATTTTGAAGACTCAGGCCACCCTATCTGCAGAGTGGAGTCACATGGCAAGGCTCTGAAGGAGCTTGCCAAGGAGCACATGAAGATGCGGAGGTCACGGGCTTCCAAAGAGTCTGTGAAGGAGCTGAGGAAAGATGTGGACAAGCTACTGGGAGATCAGATGCCTTTAGACTTGTTATTTGGGGATCCAACCCCTCCAGCAGCAGCACCAGTGCCACAGCCAGAGTAGGAGCAGGTACCCAGGCAGCCTAGGAAGAAGAGGAAGCTCCCCAGCACAGCGGATGCAGTTATTGAGGTGGCAGTCCCACAGGAGGCCTCATCCACTTTGCCTCAGGATGCACCTGACATACAGCCGGTCCAGGAGCACGCTCCAGTCCCAGCAGTTGAGCAGCAGGAGGCCGGGAGCCAGTCTGAGGCTCTCACACATACGGAGGACTTGGGGACCACATCTGACCCCATGCAGACGGATCAGGCTTAGGGAGCCTCGATATCCTTTGCTATGACTTTCTTTTTGTTTGATGCTTATTTTGGTAGTTGGCATTGGGGACAATGCCAGCTCTTATTCGTGGGGGTGCGCCCTACTTTTTTGTTGACTATCTGGATGATTGTACATATTTGACTCAGTTTTTATTCCTTTTGCTTGATTTGCTATTTGGTATGTAAATAACTTTACATTCAGTATTATTTTCTATTTTGGTTGGTATATAAAGTTAAGTTACATTTTGTATAAATTCATTCCTCGTTTGTATATTCTAACTCCCCATTATAAATATTCATTCTAGTTTCTTTTTCGCAAAAATTTTTCATTTTTAGCTTTATAGTTAGGCTCGTATCCTTTTGTTTTGTTTTTGACGTTTCCAATAAGCCCTTGGTTTTCTTAAGGCCGCGGTTCTTTCCAAGGGTGAAATATTGTGTGAACCGGGTGGCTCTTCCCGATGATGGATGGAGTGACTACCTTCTTAAGGGTTTGAGTCCGTTCTTTGATTTTTCTTTTGTTTTTTTTATAGTGGTAGTTAAGGGCACCTCAAGCAAAGCTTCACTTGGGCCTAGCACATTTGCCTTTGATCCCATGGTCAAAGACATAATGTTGTGTTTAGGATGGTGAAAGTCGTGGCCTTGTGACTCTTGCATTGACCAAAAAAAATCATCATGTGGTCTTTTCGGACCATTGTGTGCTTAAATCGTAACTAAGGTCGTTGTGGGCCCTCGACTCGAAGTCTTTAGCAATCCCTTAGTGTGTGTGGTGAGGAATCTAATTTTTATTTAAGTCCCGAGCCAATGGTCTAGAACTTGCCCTGAATGTCTGTTGAGGCGAAATCCTAGGTGAAATTTGACTTGAGAAGTGATTATAGGCTCTCCTTGATCCGAATGTTAAGCTGAACAATTCCATAGCCTACCAAAAAGATGATCCCTAGTTAACCCTTTTGAGCCTTAAACCTTTTCTTTCAAGAACCAATGCTACAAGCCGATACCCGTTCTAAATGATTGCCCTCTCTTGGAACCCAAATCTTCCCTTGAGTAATGGCAAATGTCTAAGTTTGGGGGGGAGAGACAAGAAAGGAAATAAAGTGGTAGTAAGGTACAAAAGCAAAAGAAAAAGGGGAGGCAATGAAAAATCAAGAAAAGAAAAAGACAAAAAGAAAGTTCAAAGTGAACAAGAATTAAAGGGGAGTCAAAGGAAACAAAAGTGAAAAGAAAAAGGTGTGGAAAAAGTAGAAAAGGAGAAATATTTTGAATTGCATAAGAAAGAGTGACAATGTGTCTCTCTAACCCTTTGTAAAGAAGTGAAATACTCAAAAGAGTCAAAAGAGTTGTGCCATAATGAATCAAAAGAAGTGCTTGAGGGAAGATTGAACCCATTTGAATAAAAACATGTCCTACCCTTACCCAAAAGCCTTCGTAATGACTCCACAAAAGCCCTATAGGATCTTGAGTTGAAGGAAACCTACATTAGTGGATACTTACATAAGGGGCAAGCATATGGTACCTGAAGCCGGACTTGTGACCTTCTCCTTGAGAGAGATGAGTGAAACTCCATCAACCTCGATTTGTGTGTTAATACTCTAAAAGGTGAGGTTCGCTTAGGGAGAGTTGAGGACGTGTGAGTTTGGGTTCCACAATGACCAAAGTAATTGAGACAAGCTCTTTGATGAAATGTGTCAACTCTTGATGCTCTTGCGTCACACTTGATCCATTGTATTTCAAAAGTTAAATGTGTTAATGATGCATTCGTATTGAGGGCAATTGTAGCCCCAATTGATGCTTGTTTAGATTGCCTTAGGATGACTGGAATTATGTGGATTTTTCTTTAAGGGGTGGGTCCTATTTTGTTTGCTTGAGGACAAGCAAAGGCTTAAGTTTGGGGGAGTTGATAAGTTAGGATTTTAACGTGTTTTATGCCCATACTTGCCTACGCTTTTGTCATAAAATTGCTACAAAATGGTCTCAAAACGCTCACAAGTTGCACTTGATTGCAGGTTTGATCGACAAATCTATGAAAGTCAAATATCGGCTCAGAAAGGAGTGAAACCTGCTCAAGTGTCAAAGACCAAGGAAGTTGAGGAAAAGAGACCCTAGTGCGGACCGCGCAACTGTGAACGCGGCCGCACTAGGAGGTTCAGAGAATGGCAAAATTCAAGGGGAGGCTAAGCGGCCGCGGTCAATCCAACGCGGTCAGGCTCCGCGGCCGCGCTACACTTTTACGCGGTCCGCGGAGCAGAGATTCAGAGAGCCTAGTTTTGACCCTTTCCAAGCAATGCGGCCCGCGCTCAATTCTTTGCGGCCGCGCTGCCTTTTTTACGCGGTCCGTGGTCCTCAATTTCAGAGAAGCAGAAGCCAAGAGTTCAAGAGCCAGTGCGGCCGCGGGGTATTTTTGTCCAATTTTTCCAGCCCAGTATAAATAGAACCTTTTGCTGTTTTAGGTCAAGTTTTTGTTTTTTCGGAAGCTGCTGAGCTCGTGAGAACGCCTAGTTTAGCCATTTTTGGCATTCTTAATCTTCAATATTGTATTTTCTTCTTAACAATCAATTAATATGTTTACTTCTTCATCTATTTCTTTAATTTTTGCATCTAGCATGAGTAGCTAAACTCACTAGCTAGGGTTGTGGCTCAACCCTAGTGTGGGTAATTGATGGGTATTGCCATCTAAGGCTAGATTGATATTGGGTGTTTGCTATTTGGGTTAATTTTAGGTTTTAATTAAGGATTGGTGGTTGCAAACACTGATTCTAGCTTGGTGGGTTTAACTCTTCTTGAGAAAGAGAGTCTATAACCCCAAAATTGACCCAACAAGGAATTGGGATGGACCCATGAGAAATGGTAGTCCCAATTAACGGGTTAAACCTCGAGAGAGTAATCACCCCACTTGAACACTAGTTGCTTGGTTTAATTGTCCTACCCAATTGGTCTCGAGAGAGTCAATTGGGCAAAATCACTCTCTCTACCGAGAGGTGTGAGAGTGGGTACAATTGTGCAACGGTTATAGCATAAGCCCCAAACATGTCAATCTATCCTTAGTAGCATCTACCCGTTAATTAGCCACCTAGGCAATGCCACGACCCTAGTGCCTTTCTCTATATTAATTACAACTTAGCAATATTCCCATAGCATAATTTAGCTTCAATCATTAGTCTTATAATAGTAGATATAAAAATCAAAACCAAGGATGTTTGAAGTGATATTAGAAGCACAACTGCAATTCTAGACTAAACAGACAATACAACTCCATTACTAGCTCCTTGTGGAAATTCGATCCCGAACCACTATTCGGGTAAAAGCTGTTGCAACCCGCTCTTCCTACCTTAGTGTAGTGTTGAGTCAGCATCGATCACTATTCCAAAAGAAACATGATGGCAGCCTACGACTCTGTGTGGATTATCGGGCTCTAAACAAAATCACCGTGAAGAACACGTACCCTATTCCGCTAATGGCAGACTTGTTCGATAGACTGGGTGGTGCGACGGTGTTCACCAAAATAGACCTGAAGATAGGTTATTTGCAAGTTTGCATTGCACAGGGTGATGAACACAAGACGTGTGTGACAAGATATAGGTCGTACGACTTCCTAGTTATGCCATTCGGCTTGACTAACGCTCCAACCACATTTTGCACCCTGATGAACCAAGTCTTCCGAGAGTACATTGACGAATTCGTGGTAGTCTACTTGGATGATATTGTGGTATATAGCCAAACACTGGAAGAACATCTGGAGCACTTGTGGAAGGTATTAGCCCGGTTGCGGGAGCACAAATTATATGCGAAGCTATCCAAGTGATCCTTTGCTTAAAAACAAACTGACTTCCTCGGACATGTCATCGAGGAAGGGTGCATCAAGATGGACCAACAGAAGATTCAGGCTATCACTGATTGGCCGCCTCCTAAGGATATCCATGCCTTGAGGGCGTTCCTTGGCCTATGCAACTTCTATCGGCGATTTGTGAAACATTACTCCCTCATCGCAGTGCCATTGACAGAATTCCTCAAGAAGGTCACGCCTTGGGATTAGGGACCCAGGCGAGCAGAGGCCTTCAACGCACTGAAATCGGCTATGTCTAGTAGCCCTGTCTTGGCCCTTCCTGATTTGTCCAAGCCATTCGAGGTACAAACGGATGCCTCCGACTATGCCCTTGGCGGAGTCTTGCTACAAGAAGGGCATCCTGTAGCGTACGAGAGCCGGAAGCTGAAGGATGCAGAGCAACGCTATGCCGCTCACGAGAAAGAATTATTGGCTGTCATTCATTGCTTACGCCTTTGGAGGCACTATCTGCTGGGAACCCCCTTCATGGTCAAGACAGACAACACAACTGTTAGCCATTTCATGACCCAACCGAAGCTGAATGGTCGACATGCCAGGTGGCAGGAACTCCTTGCAGAATTTCACTTCAACGTGGAGTACCGAAGTGGGAAGATTAATCATGTTGCTGATGCGCTCAATCGGAGAGCTGATCTAGCATCAGTGTGCCTATTCGCCACCCTAAGGGGGAGCGAAGTAGTCATTACCATAAAAGACCAGATACTGGATCTACTCATCAAGGATCCTACTGCACAATATTTGGTTGATTTGGTAGGATAGGGCAAGATTCGCCAGTTCTACATGGAAGATGGTTTCCTAAAAGTGAAAGGGAACCAACTGTACGTTCCCAAAGGAGGAGATTTGGGAAGGACTCTTCTGGCGGAATGTCACGATGCTTTCTGGGCCGACCATCCCGGTGAAGAACGCACCATGGCATTACTTCGCCGTGCATATTATTGGCCTCAAATGGCCGATGACGTCGCTCAATATGTGAAGACTTGTCTAGTATGCTAGAAGGACAAGTCGGACCGCTTGACACAAGCGGGACTCTTGAAACCACTAGTTGTCCCAAAGAGACATTGGGAAAGCGTTTCCCTGGATTTAATCACTGGACTACCCAAGGTCGAAGATCTCACAACCATCTTGGTTGTGGTGGATCGGTTTTCCAAGTATGCTACATTTATAGTAGCTCCACAATATATATCAACAGAAGATACAGCTCGACTCTTCTTCTCTCATGTCGTCAAATATTGGGGCTTGCCAAAAGACATTGTTAGTGACGCGACTCACGCTTCACTAGCAATTTTTGGACCCAACTCTTTAAGCGCCTCGGGTCAAAATGGAGTCACAACTCAAGTTTCCACCCGCAATTTGAGACGGAGTGGTTCAATGACCTGCTGGAGGAATATCTCCGCCACTTTGTAACCAGATCGCAGAAGAATTCGGTGAAGCTTCTGGATGTTGCTCAACTGTGCTTCAATTCACAAAAGAGCTCTAGCACAAACAAAAGCGCTTTTGAAATTGTTACCGGACATCAACCGCTACTCCCACACACTGTGAATGCACCAAACATGTCAAAGTCTCCTCGAGCTGCTAGCTTCTCAAAAGAATGGAAACAAAATTTGGAGATAGTGTGGAGCTATCTTTTTAAAGCTCAAAAGCAGATGAAGAGGCATGCTGATCAAAATCATCGCTTTGTTGAATACCAAGTAGGAAACAAAGTGATGGTCAAAATCCCAAAACGGTACTTGTTTGCAGGGTCCATAACCCTCGCCTATTGCAAAAATACATTGGACCCTTGTCCATTGAAAGATGCATTGGTAAAGTTGCATACCGGGTAGATACCCCAGCCTGGTGGAAAATCCACCCCGTCTTCCATGTCAGTCTTTTGAAATCTTTTCGGGAAGACATGGAGGATCCTTCATGGAGCAAACTCACAATACCCAGCACTCGAGGCCCCAATTCAAATGGGAAAAGGCGTGTTGAAGCTATTCTCGACGATCGAGTAATTCACGCCTCAAGGAAAGATCACTTAGAGTTCTTGGTGAATTGGCAGGGCTGTGATGCAGAGGAGAATACTTGGGAGAGGGGAACAAACCTCAAAGCCTACCAGAGCCTTATTGATGATTATCTTGCAAGTAAGGCGCCGATGACGTCGCCAACTCAAGTAGGGGAGAATGTCATGGGAGGCTTTCCAGCCATGCGCGATGACCCCTTGGACGTGCCCCATGGCGTCCTAGCAAGCCTCTCAACGCCTAGCGTCATGGACGACCACGTGGTCTTGGCTGCGCCAAGTGACAAACATGCATGTGCCTCTGTCGCCCCACCGATAGCCCTCGCCAGCGCCCGGCCGCAGGCAGATGCCAACAGCGCCGCGTGCGCAGACAATGCTGTACGCGCAGACCGTGATGCCAAAGACAAGGTTGCTGACAACGGACTTATTTCTACCTTGTAGAAAACGAAGTCTTTTTCATTGTAAATATAGAGTAGTTTTATTTCATGTACTTCCATTATGTTCCTCTAGTTTAGTTAGGTCAAGTCTTTGTAACTTTGGTTTATTTTTTTAAGCATTATTAGGGGATCAAGCAATCAAACTTTCTAGCAATCAAACAATTCTCTGTACTAGTGTCTCTCCCCCTCGACACCGTATTACTTTTCTGTAATAACTTTCATTAATGCAATCAAGCTTTCTTTCATTCTCAATTCTCATTTCTGTTCTCTCAATTGCTCTTGACATTGGTTTTCCCGTACGGCACTGACAATCTCGTCTAGCGTACGGAGGGGATCTCAGTTGGTAGATAGTAACTGCACTGACATCGGTTGTTTAGCCTTACACCGTCTTTCCAAGGAATCTCAGGAAAGCGCCGCGTAACAGTTATTAGGACCAAAAAAGGTGTTACCTGCCCTAACACGTTAAATTACATTAGTGGTGTAAAAATCTTACATTGTTGGTGTACTGTAACTATATTTTGTAGTGCGCCAAATTTTTTTGTTTATCCTAAAAAGGATGATCCATTTTAATATTTGAAATTAATTGAACTTTAACTTTTCTATTTTACATTTACTGACATGTTTCCATAAACACAGAAATGGCATAATGATATGTTGATGACCACAAAATTTAAAAGTTTACTCTTAAACTTTAAGCTTAGTCAAACGATCCCACATAAAATGAAGTGGATAGAGTAATAAATTTCTTTATTACTTACAAAAAAGAAAGAAAGAAGAAGTTGGAAAGTTACAGTTTTTATTATCTTTTGCCTCAACCATGACTCGCTTATTTTTAAAACGCTGCGCAAAAATGTGAAACAATTTACGGCTGTTTTAGCCAAAATTTTAAATTTCTTACGTAAAAAAGTCATAATTGTTAAGCGTATAAATACACAAATGCCAAATTAAACGTGGAGTTGCCTTAGAGCTAAAAGGAATCTCCTAAAGTAAATCCAAATGCAAGGAAATCACGTGGAGAAGCAGGGATTCTTTATCTTATCTGCAGAAGCTTATACTAAAGGGAATCTTAACTTTAGCTTCTTTTTCAGCTGTCAAATGCATTTTTCTACTTTAGAATATTGTTTACATTTACTCTTAATTATACCATCCAGCGAAATTTATCCTTAGTGTAATATTATCTGACCATATTAATTACCCCTACTTCTAGCAAACTTTTAAAAATTTCCGATGCTAATGGCAATCCATAATCTTCCTAGTATACGTACTCGCGCAATGCGCGATCAAAATAAAAGAAATTAATCATAATAAATTATATCTTTAAACACTATCTATAACTAACTGTATTAGATACTAAATTTATTAGGTATTAAAAATAACTTAGTTTTATATAATACTCCTTTCTATTAAACATATTTGGAGTTGCCCAATTATATTCGTTGAAACATGAACTAATACATTCATGTTATTCCAAATTAAATAAATTACATACTATACATAAATTACGACATTCCAATTATATGCTTCTATAAAGGTTTCAATGGATCTTCCGGGGATACTATTAGCAGTTAAAAATTGAACAAACTCTATTTTCTCTAATTTTACTCTTCCTAAAAAGTATGCATGGAATCTGAACTGCATCCACTGTACTGATGTGTAATCAACTTATTATATTTGGACTCCAAAGATTTTATTGATCTTAATAACAGGAGAGTATATTAATAAACTTTTTATTAACTCTAGGAAATATGATATACTCTTATCTCATTTTTATTACTCTTATTATTTTTAAGTACTTTAAATAGATTTCATAGTTATTAAGAGTATACTAAATAATCTTAAGCTCTTCGTAAAATAAAAAGATAAAGTACTAACAACTCATATATTGATTTTAATTTATAAAATAATGACGGCTTAAATATATAGATATATGCGGAGGAGTAAAAAATATGTTCGAAGACAAATATTTAGAGTAATGGGAGAATAATACTTACTTACAGTTTTGATATTAATTTAAATCTTAAAAGAAATTCATTTGACTGCACAACAATGGATTAAACTTTAAAAACTTTTTCCACGATAAATAAATTATTTTTTAAAATTATTCTATCTAAACATATAACTCTATCAACGGTAGTGCACTGGTAAAATCTGACTTTGACACATAGATAGATCTCACGACGACACGACATTGCTTGGAATAGGTTTTTACTCGGGGATAAAACGGTAGAGGAACTCTATCCTTGCAAGAAGTGCTTTGACCCGGTAACTCTTTTGGGGGAGACGAGAGCCATATCCTAGTGAAGCGCACCGAAGACGACGGTTCTAGGGATCCATCGGTGAAGTAATAGCTCAGGATCTGACTTGGTCCTAAACCATTCCCGAAATATTAGTATCCACTCATATCCATTATGCCAGATACTCCTCCCACAACCGAAGAGTATCTGGCGGATACCAACTACTTATAAGAGTGACGTGCAGAAATGGGAATGGGCATGTGAACGTTAGACTTAGGCTATTAATATACTCCAATCCCCTTACTTGTACCCATTCAGATACGATTGAACTTACTCATTACTAAAGGTTATTGTATTTTGCTCTTTTTACTTTGCAAGCATGCATTGTGGCTCATAATAAAGCTCAATAAGATCATTCTTTCTTTTGCTTATTTACTTTAATTGCTTTATTTACATCTTATTTAGCCTAATTCTACGATCCATTCGACTGAGCTTTGATTCGAACCGACTACTAGTGAACTCATTAAATATAAAGTAAATTATTTTATCCTAAAACTATTTTTTAGTTAAACGGTTTGGTGCCCATAGTGGGACTCTGGCAATTGAGCGTTTGACTTAGAGTTCTGATTGTTTGTTCTCATTACGGGGTTTGCTTCTCATTTATCTATTAATTCCTTTCTATTTTGTAACTCAGAATGACTGCAAAGAACGTTCATGTCTTGACCCAAAATTTTATCAATATCGTGATGGTACCTAACACAACCCGCTAGGTACAACAAGAAGCATATAACATAAATAAAAATTCATCAAATGGATAATAAAATAAGAATGCAAAAATCATTACAACTATCCTGAGGGCTGGTAGTACAAGTCATGAGCCACTAAAATTTAGATTCTTAACTTCTGTACAAAGAAAATACAACATCTATTTGAATATACATAAATAGAAGTACAAGTCTTAAACTACCATGTTCAATATGGTAGCTTGAAACTGGAACACTAGTATATCTTCAAAGCTAGACTTCGTCTTCCGTAACAACTCAACTGCAACATCTGCACGCAAGGTGCATAAGTGTAGTATGAGTACAACCGAGCCCATGTACTTAGTATGTATCAAAACTAACCTCAACGAAGTCATAACTATGTTTAGTCAAAAGATACTCACTTTGTATAATATGTGCAGCTCAATAACATGTATAATAACAGAGAAATATCCATCAAGCAACCAAAGAAATAACATGTATCAATAATAAGGTGCACAAATTGAGGAGAAGGCAATAGGCATTTCAAATAGCTGAATACATAGATAGCCCCTTAAACTTGTCCCAAATTTTCATTTAGATGCTTATACTAAACCTTGTTCCAATTGAACACTCTATGTATATTGAAAGTGCTACTATTGAACACATTTTTTACTATCAGCCCAAACACTTAAACGTGTGAGATTCACGCACTTCACTTAAAAACGTAACCAGTGATATTTAGACACATCAGAAGAAAAAAATGACGTGTAATTGAAACCTTCCATCCCATCGAGTGATTTTATTTTGTGTCTCACACAACTTACACTAGTTGTGTGAGACCTCTTTTTATCTCACATATTTGTGGACTCATATCTTACACATCTGGGTCCACAAAAATTCTGGGACCACACAGTTGTGAGACAAAAAAGAGACCTTACACAACTAGTGTAAGCTGTGTGAGTGACGAAATAAAATTTTTCATTCACCATTAATTTCTCTCTCATTTTCGAAGTTCAAAACATTTTCGGAGTCGACGGTGGTCGAAACATATCCTGCAATTTCTTTCTTTCTATTCTCTACTCCATAGCCTCTTTTTTCCAAAAAACAACCTTTCTCATTAGTCTCAAAACAGTGATAAACTTTGCCGGAGTTCTGTCGGAGAACATCCATTCGATGATGTCTCCATCTTCTTACTCATGTTTATGCCGATGTCTTCTGATTTTTTTAGAAAAACTTTTTGGTTTGCAACGTGTGCTAGAATATATGAATAAAATATGGGATTGTAGTGACTCGTTGGTGGTCAATTGTTTCATTGTAACAGTGTTGGCTCCTAGGTTTGTTCCGGAGAGATTCCGGGCTTCTAGAACTTCAAGTCAATGTCAAAATACCAAGACAATTATGATATATTCTATCTATGTTAATGTGTGTCGCTGTTATCTTTGGGTCTTCGTTGTATGAAGCATGAGGGCATATTGTAACTCCCATTTACAGTTCCATTGGTTTGTTAATTCCCGGCAACTGGCAACTTTGTCAAGCTGATGTAGAAGTCGTTCTAAGCGGGGCACAAATCACCATACTTTCTCCTCGTAGACGTGAATTGGAGGAGATGATTAATGAAAAATGGTGGATATTGCCTCTGGTGGACAATGGCAAGAACGAAAATCCAAAATTTGGGAGGTGAATGTGGAAACACGAAAATTTTTATCTATTCACGCGCTTAACATTGGGTGTGAAACAAACACCATGCCATGTCAGCAAGTTGTGCTTGATAGGCACACTTGTAAAATAAGATAAGGTGCTCAATTGGAACAAGGCTTAATATAAGTGCCTAAATAAAAAATTGGGACAAGTTTAAGGGGCCACATATGTATTCAGCCTAACTAAATCAAACATGTACAAATACACCAATCCATATATCAATACAGTTTGCATCAAGTATCTTTTATTCAAGTACTTCTACATGATCACAAAAGGGACTATGCATGTTTCATTTTCTCACAAATCCTAAATAGCATTTATATGAATGGTCTATCATGAGTCTAAGTGTTAATGCATGATAATGTCTCAACATATACATTAAATCCTACACTCCACAAGTGTCAAGCAATCCGCTAACAATTTCCACGCATACGGAAGATGCATGAATGTACATATGTCAGCGATAACGTATGAATATTTCTACACGATTCTAGGATGTTAATGCATGCTCAAGACCCAATCTTTTTTACAGAATTAACACCAACACATACATACATACACACACAACACTCACATGGCCCAAGTTACAACGGGTGGTCACTCGATTCTAGAGGGATGAATCTATATCCAAGCACTGCACAGATAACTCATGTGCTGCATGGACAACTCACGGGCCAATAATAATATCACTTGCACGAAAAGCTTATGTGAAACTGATATGCCATACTCAATATCAGCATCATAGTAACCACACGATCGAAGCCTCATGCCATAATCATCTCAACTATATGGACTGCTCACGTGCCATAATCTCGGTCCATATAAGAGGACCATATGCAGGGATGTATGCAAGTATACAAGAAATGATCTTTAGGCATGATGTGTGCCTATGTATAACGTATGACTACGACCCAACATGTAATTCATTATCCAAATAATCATCATGTCCAAATAAGCATCAAAAGTCTCAACATGATTTATAACACGATAAGGAAGCTCAAATAGTCATACAACAGTTTAAGGCATATCGCAAGAATAACATGTGAGAATGTATGTTCATAATTTAACATGTGACTACGCCAAATCAAGCAGATTAACAAGCTCAAAAATAGTCCATCGGGCTCAAATAAGACATCATAAGTTAAAATGTGATCTCTAGCATGAATGATTGTGCCCACGCCGTCATCAAATCAAACAAATCATGTGTCAAGAAGAATACACGTCTATTCATGGCATAAAGGAGCCTAAAATCTACCCATAATATGGTGTAACCTTGATTTCTACATATACGCTTGTCACCCCGCACATGCGTCACCCCAAATCACATAACTTGTAGCAAATAATTTAATTTTTAGAAAAACATTCCCTCAAGTTGATGTTAAGCAAGATACTTACCTTTTGCAAGCCAAACCAATCTTCCAAAGTCGTCTTTCCTTTAGAAATACCTCCAGACAGTTCAAATCTAGCCAAATAATACCCAATAAGGTCAAATAAAGATATAGAAATCAACCCCAAACGATAAAGCTTTAATCTTTAATCAATTCCCAAAAAGTCAAAAAAGTCAACCTGAGCCCACTTGGTAAAAATGAGTCCAAGATCAAATCCCGATGACCCATCCAAATATGTGACTAGATTCTAAATCCGAGTCCAAATCGGTATTAAAAACCCCCAAACCCTCTTAAGTTATAGACAAAAACTCCAAATTTCTCTTGTACTCCATGTTTTGATGGTAAATCTAGTGATAAATTCATGTTTAAACCATAGATTTAGGTTAGAATCACTTACCCCAAGCTTGTAGGTAAAACCCTAGCCTTAAACCTCTCAAAATAAGCTCCAAAAGTAGGGAAATAAAATAAAAATGACAAAACTCGGCCTTAAATAGCTCCCTGAAGTAGCTGTTAAAAAAGTGCCGAGATGGTTGCATAATAGCTTCCTGGGCCGCATAATAGCTCCGCTGGTTGCATAATGGTCGGAGATCAAAACAGTTAAAATATCTCCCCTGACACCCTTCTAGTAAAATGACCATAACTCCCTGTACAAAAGTCAGAATGACAAACAATTTGAACCAGGAGAAACTAGACTCAAAGTGCTAAAATCTCATCCAAATCTCACCCCAAAATTATTTATATATTGGGAGAAGTGCTCTTTTGAAGTCAGGTCATCTGCGGAAAAATTCTGTTTCAGCAACTAAAGTTTTCCAGAACATGATCCAAATGCGCGAAACTCACCGAACCCCTTAGGACTCCACCCAATCATTCCTACAAGTACAAATAACCTATATAGACTTGTCTAAAGGATCAAAATACCAACGTGAACATTAAAACAAAGATCGAGCCTCACCGAATAGAATTTTTCTTATGTTCTTAATCTTCATTCTTTCAAATGCGTGTCCGAATCAAACTTAGACACTTCGGATTACTTCCAAACTTTGAACACAAGTTTAATTCAAGTATGTAAACCTATCCAAAGTCTCATACCACCAATCACAGTCCAATAGCATCAAAGTCAACTCTTGGTCAAACTTATGAACTCTTAAGTTATTTAAATTGTCAACTTTTGACAATTGGTGTCGAATTCTTCTAGGTACCTCCAACACCAAATCCAAAAATACGTAAAAGTCCAAAATTACCATACGAACCTATTGGAACCTCAAATTAGTATTCTGAGTCGATATACCCAAAAGTCTAACCTTGACCACCTCTTCCAACTTAAAGCTTCCATTTAGGGACTAAGTGTTCTAAATAATTTTTAAACCACTTGGGACCAAAATAACTCATTGCCAAAATTCATAAATCATCAAATGAACCTACGGGAAGTCTCAAATCATATAACAAGATGCTAGAATTCAAAATAACTAGTTGGGTCATTATAGTTCAGCCAGCTGATCAGAGAAAGTCACCACAACCCAGCGGGCAGCTGCGGTACTCCGTGAATCCCTAGGGAAAGTAGGTCCTACCTACGGATAAGGAGATACCGGCTAGCAAAGAAGTTTCCTCCAATAAAGGAGCTACACCTAGTAAGGACGCGTCGCAACACAAGGACTTGCCCTCCCATATGGACTTCTCAACCCACTTCTTCGCCGAATAGAGTGGAAAATCCTCGCCATTGGATTCCCCGAGGGCTATGCCTCAAGGGGATTCATTGGATCAACCCAGTTTAAAGGAAACCTTAAAGTCCTTTGTGGCTTAGCACCATAGTTTAAATGCCTAAATAAGCATGATATTCAATACATTGGCGAAAAGAAACAACCGGAATAACACGCCAACCCTGGAGTGGCTTATGTCTGTCACGGTTACCCCTAACTCATTGCTTAAGGCTTTCGGAGTTACTGATAGTTCTAAAGCTAGAGGGTTAAGTACGTCTGAAAAGGCTGAATAACAGAATTTAATACTAACCCTGCAAAAACATATTAAGGAACAAAATGAGAGAATTGAACAAATCCAAGGGGTCCCGCCTATTGTCAAATGAATCGACAAGCAAGTACTCTCAAGAATCGTAAAAACAAGTGCGGTCTCACTTTTGATTCCTGTGAAATTCAAAATGCAGGATATCCCAAAATACCATGGAACTTAGGAACTATGACATGACGTCTTGGCTTACATGATGGGGATCAAGGAGAATGACTTCACAAAGGATGAAATCGGATCGGCGCTCGTCAAGAAGTTCAAAGAAAACCCCGACAAAAGGAGCTATAACCTAGCATTCCCTCTTATAAAATATTCTATTAGTTCTTTTGTTGAAGTGCAGGTGCTTTCATCAAAGCATACTCCGGCGCCAGAAGGTAGAGAAGCAAGTGGAGGATATCTTAAAAGTCTTACAAGGAAGAACAAAGTCACTTCAAGATTTTATCGACCGATTTCAAAAAGAGAGAATGCTACTTCTTGAAGGTCCAGACAATTGGGTCGTCGTTATTTCACAAGAAACTTGAACCTTAACAGTTTCAAAGCTTCAAAGAAATTGAAATAAACCCTAAGGGAGTCCCCAGTCAAATATGGATTGATGTGTGCCACACATACAACACTAAACTTCAAACATAAGATGATATGTTAGCACTTCTAGGATTCGATGCGATGAAAATGACTGGGTATAACCATCAATCCGAAGTAGTTCGTAGACTAGACGAGACCAAACATCAAGATTCTATCCGGTATAAACCTTAATCCGGACCCTTGGGCCGGGAAATTAACTGAAATCCAAGATCAGGACGAGATGAAAGAAACTCTGAATGGAGGAATGACATGGTACCCTATCGAGCAGGAAAGCTAGAAACATAAAAAGTCAGTGATTATCATCTTCAGCCAAAACTGGCCGACTACAAGTTTAACGTTAGCACCACTGAATTTGTGGCGGTTCTCAAAGACATGGGGCACAAAGTAAGATAGCCAAAGGAAATAAGAACAAACCCAGACAAGCGGAGCCAGGAATTCTGATGCAAATTCCATAATGATCATGGCCACACGGCTACTGAGAGTCCTACAAATCAAGGTTGATCGTATTATCAAACAAGGATACCTTACCAAACTCAATAGTGAGAAAGAAAAGTAGTTATATATGAAGAATATGAGAAAGGAAGGACCGCCTTGGGCTCTGTTAACGAAGCGAATGGTCAATGTTATATTTGGAGGCGCAAAGCGTGAACAGTGTTACATAACAACCTCAAAGAAGCTTTCAAAGGTATCCATCACCAATGAGAAGTGTACTCAACATACCCTGACTGGAGAAGGAATCTCTTTCAGTGACGAAGAAGTAGATGGTCTGATCATGCCACACAATGATTGACTAGTAATTACTTTAAAAATTGTTTACACTGACGTTAGACGTGTCTTGGTTGATGGCAATTAATACATGCCTATAGGGGTAACTATCACTTGTGCGAAACATTAAAACTGGATTCAACATGGTGTCTTGCTAAGTACCACCAGAAAGCATGCTTATAGGAGTAACTAAATCTGAGCATTACTGTCGAGAAAATCACGTAGATAACCTGCCTATAGGTTTAAACGCTTATAACTGAAATCAATAGGCAATTACGGAATCACCTAGAAATTACTTTCATAATTTGTCAGCATGTTTAATATGCAGAATCACGTAGAAATCATGTCTATAGGATCCTAACAACCTTAATTGTTAAAACTAACATGCTAATCTGTTTACGTGCATTTGCTGCTTAATGTGTGGAGGCTAAAATGAGCCTTTAACTGTTCTTGTATGAAAGTCCAACTTGTTTTGTATGTTGCCTAGTTTTACAATTTTGAGCAACCTAAGTTGAGTCTAGAACCATCCAAAATAGAGGTCCCAACGCCTCCAGGACCATAGGTAAGGGACGGGTAGTGCACGCATAGGATACGAGTTAGAATTGATTAGATCGCTTTTAGGTAAATAACTTAAAGATAGTAATCGGGTAGCAGGAGATGATAGTCTGTACCCGCTGAATAATATGAGTAAGAACCTGTCTTATGGGAGTTACGAAGTATTATTTATGTTACACGGGGTGATCCTTTAGGCTAAAAAACTTAGGACCCCCCATCCCTATTAAATAATTCCCTCGCTTCTTTATCTGACTACTTCACATAATTGAGTTCGGCCGGGACCCACAGTTGTGGACCTCGAAGAGTGCCTAACACCTTCTCTTCGAGGTAATTTCGAGCCTTTACCCGATCTTTGGTGATGCAAACTAGTTAATCAGAGTTATCTGTAAATAGGTGCCCTAACGCACCTTAATCCGTTAGGTGGCGACTCTTCTCTTTTAAAATCCTTCCTTTAAAAGAGTTGTCACGTGTCGAAACCCGATTTCGTGTGAAAAAGGGGCACGACACCTCCTGTGGAACTCCTCCGATTTCTCCCATTTTCCCTTAAACCCATAATTTTATCTTATCCTCCGGATGCTAGGGCTAGCACTCCAGACTCTCCTTCCTCCAGTGTTCGCTGATGAATTCCTATAGTGACCAGTGACTAGTTTGATAGTACTTCCTTCTTTTTGGGTTTTCAAAAGTTTGTTGTCGTATATTTTTGGAAATCCCGTGAGTATTCTGAGAAACTTGTCTATTTGTTAGAAATCCCCAGATACCCTAGCAACTCATTCGGCCAATTCCCTTTAGCATCTTCTAGACTCTTCTTCAATGAATTCAACAAGACCTAGTTGGATGATTATGGAGGTAATCCTCTTGATCATCCATTCCTCGAAGACTTTCATTATTTTGTTTTTGATGAACTATGATCCGTTATCGCATGCTATTTCCTTTGGTACTTTGAATCTGCAAATAATGTTCTTACATATGAAGTTTATGACTTCCTTTTCTCAAACCTGAGCAATGCACCTGCTTCTACCCATTTTAAGAAGTAATCAATGAGGACCAAAAGGAACTTTACTTTTCCCGGAGCTTGTGGCAATGATCCTATGATGTCCATTCCCTATTTCATGGAGGACCAAGGAGCAAGTATTAAATGTAAGGGTTTGGCATGTCTATGCAACCCTTAAGCAAACCACTAGCATTTCTCATATTTTCTCAAAATCTGCTGCATCTTGTTTCATTTGAGGAAAGAAGTACTCATCTCTTAGCAATTTTTGAACCAAGGATCTATTCCCTGAATGATTTCCATATTGACCCTCGTGGGCTTCTCGCATCACGTAATTGGTGTCCTCCCGGTCCACACACTTGGCTAATGGGCTGCTATAGGTTCTTCGGAATAAATCATTTGACACAAGGCAATATCCCACGGCTTTGTTCCTGAGCTTTCGAGAACTTCTCTTTTCTTCCAGCAATATCCCATTCTATAAATAATCAATGATTTATCGCGCCAATGCTGAACCAGACAAGCCGTATTCACCTCGTCGCATCAGCTTCGACATTTTCTTCTAGGGGCATTTGAGTGACTTTCTATACTAGAAAATGATCAAGGAGGGAAGTGAATTTGTTCAAGAACTACGTCATCCGTGAGTCTCGAACCTCATAAGTTTTCTGTACTTGATTGACCACTAATTGTGAGTCTCTTTATAATTCTATATGATCTGCTCTTAGTTTCTTGGCTAGTTTGAGACCTGCAATCACAACCTCATACTCTATTGCATTGTTAGTTATAAAATAGCATTTAATGGCTTGTTGTACCTTTTTCCAATGAGAATGATAAGTAAGATGCCTAATCTGGACCCTTTAGCACTTGAGAAGCCGTGTGCGTATAGGGTCCAAAGTCCAGTTCTACTTCGGAAGCTATAATAACTTCTTTTTCAGCCTCCGAGAGTATACCCGCACTAAAGTCAGCGACAAAGTAGACTAGGACTTGTAAGTTGATAGCGGTGTGAGGTTGATACATTATATTGAATGTTCTTAGTTCGACTACCCATTTGGCAAACCGTCTGGAGCGTTCCGGCTTATGAAGAATATTCGCCAATAGGAAGGTGGTCACCACGAAAATAGGGTGACACTGAAAGTAAGGCCTTAGTTTTTGGGAGTCCATTATCAGTGCTAAGCTAAATTTTCCAGATGAGGATACCTGATTTCGGTATCAATAAGTGTCTTACTAACATAATAGATTGGACATTCTGTACCTTTATCCTTTCTTACCAACATAGCACTTACAGTAGCTTCCTATACAACTGAATACACTAGCAATTTCTCTCCTAGATGAGGCTTGGACAAGAGTGGAGGGTTGGATAGGTACTTCTTTAGGTCCCATAGTGCCTATTGACACTCGGGGTTCCAATCAAAGTCTTTGTTATTCTTTAGGGATGCAAAGGTTTTGTGGCATTGTTTTGACAAACGGAATATGAATTGGTCGGGAACTATTATTCGGTTAGTCAACCTCTTCACCTCTTTCTACTTCTTTAACACTTTCGGGATTTTCTCAATAGCTTTATTTATGCAGGATCAGCTTCTATTCCTCTATTTGAGACTTGGAAACCAAGAAACATACCTGAGCCCACTCCAAGGGTGCATTTCTCCGAGTTTAGCTTCATGTTGTATTTTCGGAGGATAGAAAATACTTCCCATAGGTGATCTAAATGATCATCTGCTTGGATTAATTTTACCAGCATACCGGCAATATTGACTTCCATGGACTTCCCCATATGATCTATGAATTTTTGGGTGACGAACATTTGATATGTTGACCCCTTGTTCTTTAACCCGAATGGCAGCATTGTAACAATATGTTCCCCGGTTAGTTATGAAGAAGGTTTTATCCTGATCCCTCGGGTTCATTTTTATCAGGTTATATCCAGAGTATGTATCCAAAAACTCAACAGTATGTGTCCAGTAGTGGAAACTATTAGTTGATCAATTTTTGGCACGGGAAAAGAATCTTTAGGACAGGCCTTGTTGAGGTCTTTGTAGTCAACGCACACCCTTCATTTTCCGTTTTCTTGGGAACTACCACGATATTGACTAACCAATCCAAATATTTTATCTCTCGGATGAACCCATTGTTCAGCGATTTAGCTACTTCTTCCTCCATGAATTTATTCCTTATGGACCTAATATTTCTCTTCTTTTGTTTAATCGAGCAAAAATTAGGATAAACATTCAACTGATGAGTCATCACCTCTTATGGAATTCTATTCATCTCTACATTTGACAAAGCAAAACAATCGAAGTTATCACGTAAAAGCTAAATTAACTTATGTTTTTGTTTTGGGGTCAGCCCCGAACTAATGTAGACTTTCCTTTCTGGCCAATGGAAGAAAATAATCATTTTCTCTAACTCTTTAGTAGTTGTATCGGCGACACTGGTCTTGTTCGGTTCGATGATTCGATCCTCGGGGACCGACTCGACTAGCTTAGAAACATGTTGTTGTACTTGCTATTTATCTTCTTCCCTCTTTGGGATGGTATTGGCATCTGGAATTACATTAACTTTCCAGGTCATTCTCTATTCGCTACGGATTTCTCTAATTCCCTAGGGTGAATGGAATTTTATTACTTGTGTAAAGTTGATGATACTACATCCATATCATGTATCTATGGTCTCCCCATGTTGGCATTGTAGAAAATGTTCCCTGCCACAACTTGGAACGAGATCTCTTGTGTTACACCTTCTGCGAAGGTCCTCAGGGTGATCTCCCCTTTGGTCGTCTCCTAGAATTATTGAATTCGGAGAGTAATAATGCTTTTGGCATAATCCGATCCACCAAGTTTTATCTCCTTAATCACTCGCATTTAGAGATGTTAGCCAAGCTACCTGGCTAATAAAGACCAATCTCTAAACATGCTTCACTAAGGCAATAAAGAATTCAGATTAGGATAAGTCATGTGAGATCAATCATGAGTCAGTAGGCACATAAGTTATCAATAAACATTAACAAAGATGATACAACATGGTGAGCACAAGATCAAGTAATAACATGACAACAGACTTAACAACAAAATAATGAGTCTACAAGGTGAATCAGTGTCAAAACACAATTAATATCAAATAGCAGTCTTAAATTACACACAATTAAACATGTTTCATCAATTAATTCAGTGAGTTTAAACATGTCTAAACACATAGAGCAATGAGTCTAATAATAGTAGCATATTGAACAAGTGACACAGTAGAGAAGTTTCAATAACTTACTAGTTCAGATGAAACAGAAAGAAGTTTAATGATGCAGCAATGATCATCAACAACAGCAAATAATGTAAGGTTTTCTGGCGTTGGCTTCCAGCCGGCCAGGAATCAAAGCAGAATAGTATAGTATATAGTTTTGAGTAGTGAGAAAGACTCGAGTTCTTAGTTTTGTTATAAGGGGAAAGAGGGAAGGGGTTTAAATAGCATTAGACTTGGGTACATAAACATGGAAACAATCAATCAACTAATTTAAGGAAAAACTCAGAACATTATTAAGGCAAGCCAAGAAGAACAGTGCATAAAACGCGTAAAATATGCAATCACAGTAATTTTAAGGAATCAAACAAGTCTGGGAGTCACAGACTCTTAGGTTAAAGGCAATGAGTCATATATAGATAGACAGAATCAGTAAGGAAAAATGAAATAAGAACTGAAACCCTAATTTTAGGGGTAAGTAAAATTAGTCGAAATAATCAAAGGAAAATCATAATAACATGCATATAGACAAATATAGGAAAACATTGAAGAAAAATGTTAGTAAAAAACAAGAACCATAACAGATCTGAGCCCTAATTTTAGGGCAAATAAAACTGATCAGCAACATCACGAAAATTTCAATAGAATGCACATAGACAGGTATACGGGAACATTAACAAGATACTCAACCAAAATAGAACCAGAACAGATCTTGAAAAGGATTTGAGCCCTAATTTTAGGGCAAATGAGATTAATTAGAAAATATTTTAACGAAAATTGCAAAAAAAAAAACATTCATAGACAGTTACACGGAAATATAAAGAAGATTTTTTAACAAAAATAAGAATTTTTTTTAAACATATCTTAAAAGATCTAAAGCCTAATTTTAGGGTAAATAAAGAATCAATAGAATCTTCAGAGATTCGTACCCAAAGAGGTGAAGAATGAACATAGATGAAAAAGGGAGGAAAGTTCGAACCAAATTTGGTCCGGAAATGGGAAATCGGCTTGACATGTTAGGCAAGCCACTATGTTGTGCCATAATTGAGTAACCAGTAGCGAGACAAGATAAATAAGGTAAGAAGATCATCGATTAATTCCATATGCGGTTGGAATCGAAGGGAAATTAGGGTGACGACGCTTAGGGTTTCAGAGGAGAAGAGAGGAGGGAGTTTAAGGGCGGACGTTTGTTAAGAATGACTAGGGTTTGGGGGAGGATAGGTTAAGTAAAATGAATGGGCGAATAAGGGTCGTTGATCTTTCACGGCCAGGATTGAAGGAAGGATTTGGATCGGGCATAAACGGGTATTGGGTTAGGGGGTTATTTGGTTTGGGATGGGCGAATTGGGCTAGGTATTAAGTAGTTGGACTGGGGTAATTGGGTTGGTTTGGGTAGCTTAGGTCCGAAAATTTAATTGAAAATAGGGGCCAGATTTTAAATACCTAATTTATTAAAAAAAATAATTTATAAAAAATAATAAATAAATAACAAAAATATCATTTGTGCATAAGAACGGTTAATAACAATTATTTAACACTATAAAAATATAGAAAGTTATTTTTGCATAAATAAAGTAATTATAGGAATATATGGACTATTATTGCAAAATGTGCAATTTTAGCCTTTAAAATGCAAATGTATTGCGATAAATATGTTAAAAATATTTAAAACCTAATTTGGGTGTAAATGATGAAACTAGAGGATAAGATTATCATAAAAATAATTTGTGATGCAACAAATCAGTATTTATATAATAAAATATAGGAATAAATTGATTTAAAACGCTTTTAAAATTATAGAAAATTATGAGAAATGCTTGTATGTGTTTATAAATCAAATGATGATGCATATGTACTATTTTGAATGTATATATATATGTTTAAAAAATATGAGGAAAAAATTGGGTATTAACAGCTGCTCCTCTTTACTCGGGAAGGATGAAAGAGTTGTCGGGTAAAGAAATGATGATCGATTTTGAACGAATGGAGTGACTTGAAAAAAATATAGGCCGAACCCTGGTCTCTGAGCTGCCTACATATTCCTGGTTTTACAGGAATCAGGCCATGTGTAGTTATGGATCCAGCGATGAATGAAACCGATGGAATTGTTATAGAAACGGTCGTATGTTTTGGCAGGGTTCTTTTGAGTAGGATAGTATCGGATGAATTTATGCAAATTCATGAATTTGAATTTGAGATGCTATGGATGTGTCACAGGACAGATATCTGAACGGTCATAGAGTAAAAGCGAATAATTGATGGGAGTCGATTACGTTTGAAATAATGACAGGGTGTGAATGGTATGAGCGGAAACCGGAGCGAAGGTTGCTCCTGTTCGAAGAACGGTTACCTCCTGAGTTACCTACAAAAACTCAAAACACGATGCGCGCAAATATATATAGGTTATTGCAATAATTTAAACATGATGCAAATTCCCTTGGGATCATGAAGATTGTCTTCAGACGGTGAGGATGGTGTCCTTAGACCATGTCGTTCTGGGCCATGAATCGTAAGATAAGGGATTCTCAGGCTATGAAATGATGTTCTCGGGCCATGAGAATGGTTCCTCTGAACCATGACGCCTTTGAATAATGATGTGAAGTATCGAGAGATCCTCAGGCCATGATATGGTGTCTTCAGGCTATGATGATACCTTCGGACTATGACTCCTTTGGATAGAGACATGATGATGGATCATATGAGCAAAACAAGATAGAGCTTAGTCTTGCATAGGATCAGGATAGAGCTTAACCCCGGAATAGGCAAAATAGTTCTAGGCTTCAGATAGTGTATCGTTTAGTGTTTGACAAGGAAAGGCAGAGCTTAGCCTTATGCAATTGGGGAGGCAAGGCTTAGCCTCATACAAGGAGAGGAGACAATGCTTAGTCTTATGCAAGGGAAGGCAGTGCTTAGCCTTATGCAAATAGGGAGGCAGGGCTTAGCCTTATGCAAGAAGAGGAGACAATGCTTAGTCTCATGCAGTGGAAGGTAGTGCTTAGCCTTATGCAAATAGGGAGGCAATGCTTAGCCTCATGCAAAATGGAGACAATGCTTAGTCTCATGTAGGGGAAGGCAGTGCTTAGCCTTGTGCAATTAGGGAGGTAGGGCTTAGCCTCATGCAAAATTCGAGACAGGGCTTAGTCTCATGCAAGGAAAGGCAATGCTTAGCCTTATGCAAATGGGGAGGCAAGGCTTAGCCTCATGTAAGATTCGAGACAGGGCTTAGTCTCATGCAAAGAAAGGCAGTGCTTAGCCTTATGCAAATAGGGAGGCAAGGCTTAGCCTCATGCAAGATTCGAGACAGGGCTTAGTCTCATGCAATGGACAAATAGCAAGTAGGAGCAGAATATTTATTAGTTGGAGATATATTTGCATTTGGCAGCCTTGCCGTATGAAGATAGTGATTTTGGTATGTGTATACTTGCGAATGCTCCTGTCATGTTCATTGTGGCTGCATCCAAGGAAAAATCGTGGGTTTTGCGGGGAAGGTTGGTTCGTGTCTTCGCCTGCTTGCTCTGCTTTGCTTTGCTCTGGGGATCCTGTTTGAGTTACCCTGGGTAACATCTGGCTGCCATAGAAATATAGTTTTTCAAAAAGTATGCATGCATTTGATAAACATAGTTATTTTAAAACATAGGGGTATGTAATATCAAGTAAATTAGGCGACCAATGACTGCGACACTTTTAGAGACATTGCGACTTCTTTGCATTAGAATTTTAAGGGTCCTCCTCAAAATTCTGCCCCAGTTTAGTAAGTGATTCTTCGGTCGTTCTGCATGTGATGAAGTTTGTTGGACTTGCTCCGGAATTTTGAGAATCTTTCTCAAAATTCTGCCCCGGTTACTTAGCCGATTCTCTGACTGTGTTGCATATGATGATGTCAGCTGGACTTGCTCCAGAATTTTTAGGGTCCTCCTCAAAATTCTGCCCCAGTTTCTGGTTGTCGGGAAAATGAAAATTTTATTGAGATGTGACCGAACCCACAGAGCTGCCTACGTATCCCCTCTTAAACGGGAATCAGGTCAAGCGTAGTTCAATTACATCAAATGAAGAAACGTAAATAATTTAAATATAGTATCTCTTGACTGCGTCCGAATTGATAGGCTTTGGCCAAACTTCTCCGTCCATTTCTGCGAGTATGAGTGCTCCTCCTGTTAGTACCCCGTGAACCATGTAGGGCCCTTGCCAATTGGGCGAAAATTTTCCTTTGGCTTCGTCTTGATGTGGGAAGATTCGTTTCAACACCAGCTACCTCGGTGTGAACTGTCTAGGTTTGACCCTTTTGTTGAAAGCTCTGGACATTCCGTTCTGATAAAGTTGACCATGACATACTGCATTCATTCTTTTCCCATCGATAAGAGCCAATTGTGCGTAGCGACTCCTTATCCATTCTGCATCACTAAGTTATGCTTCCTGTATAATTCTCAAGGAATCTCAACCTCAACGGGAATGACAGATTCAGTACCGTAAACCAGCATGTAGGGAGTTGCTCTGGTTGATGTGCGAACTGTGGTACGATATCCCAATAAGGCAAATGGTAATTTCTCGTGCCATTTCTTGTGGTTGTCTACCATTTTCCTCAGAATTTTCTTGATGTTTTTGTTGGCGGCTTCTACGGCTCCATTCATTTGCGGTCTGTATGCTATAGAATTCTTATGCTTGATCTTGAAGGTTTCACACATAGCTTTCATTAAGTCACTGTTGAGGTTAGCGGCGTTGTCGGTAATGATGGATTCTGGCACCCCGAAACGGCAAACAATACGATCCCTGACAAAATCTGCGACGACTTTCTTGGTTACAGCCTTGTAAGATGCAACCTCAACCCATTTTGTGAAGTAGTCTATGGCCACCAAAATGAACCTGTGCTCGTTTGAAGTGGCGGGCTCGATTGGACCGATGACATCCATTCCCCAAGCGGCGAAAGGCCAAGGTGCACTTGTTGCATTGAGTTCATTTGGTGGTACCCGTATCGTATTTGCATGTACCTGACATTGGTGACACTACTGGACATACCTGATACAGTCTGTTTCCATAGTCATCCAAAAATATCCTGCTCTTAATATCTTCTTGGCTAGAACGAAACCATTCATGTGCGGCCCGCAGGTTCCGGCGTCTATTTCCTCGAGCAATCTGGAAGCCTCTTTGGCGTCAACACACCGCTATAAACCTAGGTCTGGAGTCCTTCTATACAAAATTCCTCCACTTTGGAAGAAATGATTGGACAATCTCCGGAGCGTGCGTTTCTGAGTATGATTTGCATGCTCCGGGTATTCTCCTTTCGCCAGGTATTCCTTGATATCGTGGTACCATGGATTTCCATCTGTCCCTTCTTCAACATAAGCACAATAAGCTGGCTGACTATGGATCCTTACTGGAATGGGATCGATGAAATTCTTATCCGGATGCTGTATCATGGAAGACAAGGTAGCCAGTACGTCTGCGAACTCGTTCTGGACTCTTGGAACGTGTTTGAATTCTAGCTTCGTGAACCTTTTCGTCAACTCTTGCACATGGTATAGATATGGTAGTATCTTAGTATTCTTTGTAGCGCATTCTCCTTGAACCTGATGTACCAGAAGATTCGAATCACCAATTACCAACAACTCTTGTATATTCATGTCGATGGCCAAATTGATCCCCATGATGCAAGCCTCATATTCCGCCATGTTGTTGGTGCATGGAAACTTGAGCTTCGTGGATACCAGATAATGTTGACCTGTCTCTGACACCAAAACTTCTCCAATACCTACTCCTTTGAAATTTGCAGCTCCGTCGAAGAACGTTCTCCAATCGTCGTAGGCTTCGGTAATATCTTTTCCTACAAATGATACTTCCTCATCGGGAAAATATGTTTTCAATGGTACGTACTCCCCTCCCACAGGATTTTCTGCAAGGTGATCTGCTAAAGCCTGTCCCTTGACCGCCTTTTAGTCACATAGACGATATCAAACTCACTCAACAATATCTGCCATTTGGGTAGTTTCCTTGTAGGCATTGGTTTCTGAAAGATGTACTTCAGAGGATCCATTCTTGATATGAGATATGTGGTATAAGCACAGAAGTAGTGCCTCAATTTCTGGGCTATCCATGTCAGAGCACAGCAGGTACGTTCCAGTAGAGAATACTGTGCTTCATAAGGTGTGAACTTCTTACTCAAGTAATATATGGCTTGCTCTTTTCTTCCCGTCTCGTCATGTTGTCCCAAAACACAACTGAAAGCTCCATCTAGTACGAACAAATAGAGTAGCAGAGGTCTACCAAGTTACGGCGGGACCAAGATTGGTGGCGTGGATAGGTATTCCTTGATTCTGTCGAAAGCTTTTTGACATTATTCAGTCCATTTTGTTGCAGTATCTTTCTTCAACATTTTGAAAATTGGCTCACAGATCACGGTCGACTGTGCTATGAATCGGCTGATGTAATTGAGACGCCCCAAGAAACTCATTACATCTTTCTTGCTCTTTGGGGGTGGCAAATCTTGTATGGCTTTGACCTTTTAGAGGTCCAATGCAATCCCCCGGCGACTGACGATGAGAACTAGCAATTTTCCAGTAGGGACTCCGAAAGCACATTTTGCAGGATTCAGTTTCAGATTGTACCTTCGAAGCCGATTAAAGAATTTCCTTAAATCCGCTATATGATCTGCGCTTCTTCTGGATTTGATGATGACTTCGTCCACTTATACCTCTATTTCTTTGTGAATCATGTCATGAAAAATAGTCGTCATGGCTCTCATATAAGTGGCCCCAGCATTCTTCAGGCCAAACAACATCATTTTGTAAATATACATTCCCCACGGAGTGATAAAGGGCTATTTTCTCGGCATCTTCCTCATCCATCCAGATCTGATGGTATCCTGCAAAGCAATCCACAAAGGATTGGAGGTCATGCTTGGCGCAGTTGTCAATCAGCATGTGTATATTGGGTAACGGGAAATCATCTTTGGGACTTGCTTTATTTAAATCTCGATAGTCGACGCATACTCTGACCTTCCTATCCTTCTTCGGAACTGGCACGATGTTGGCCAACCAAGTAAGATATTCGACCACTCTGAGAACCTTAGCTTTGATCTATTTGGTGACTTCCTCTTTGATTTTAAGACTCATATCAGGCTTGAACTTTCTGAGTTTCTACTTTACAGGAGGACACATTGGATCGGTAGGTAGTTTATGAGCCACTATAGATGTGCTCAACCCGGTCATATCATCATAAGATCATGCAAAGATGTCCTCATACTCCTTCAGGAAACGGGTGTATTCTTCTTTTTCTGATGGTGGCAAAAGGATACTTATGCGGGTTTCTTTGACTGTTTCAGAGTCTCCCAAGTTGACTATCTCAGTTTCGTCCAGGTTAGACTTAGGCTTATTCTCAAAATTCTCAACTTCTCTGACAATTTCCTCAGGTATCATATCCTCTTCATCTATCTCTTCTGAGTCTCTATCCTTATGTTGCATTGTCTCATTACATGTCACAGTCGTTAGTTCATCAGAATAAGTAATAATAATGCTGTAGAGGAAAAATGTAAAAATATAGTAATAAATACTAAAATAGCCATGCATTAATTAAATCTTGAAAACATCAAAACAAGTACGACTCGATGACTCGAGCAATTATTTCAAAACAAAATGCGTCTTAAAACAAAATACTGGAAATGTCTTAAATGCTTAAAATTGCTTGAAAATAAATCATGCTAATTTCCAGGCTACCCAGGAACTCGACGGGCCCGGGATGGTGAGGTCTTCTTCCTCCTCCTCAACTATTGCATTGCAGTCCATGTCTTCATCGTCTAGAAACTGATTCCTTAGGCCAGCTAAAGCCTCATCTTTTCCTTTGCTTTTTGGATCGTTCGAAGGAGGAGGAGGTGGAGGACCTCTTGATCTGGTATGATATGCTGATGATGCCAGTATGCACGAACCAACCTTAGGGGATGGGAATAAACAAATCAAGAAAAGAAGAAAACAAAAAGGTAAACGAGTCAGTGAGGAGTATTAAAAAGTTGCTTGCAGTATTTAAACACATATTGCGGAATAGATTCGCGTCCTATCTTGGGGACCTCATTGTGCCTGAGGTAGGCCTAAGCGACATATATATTTGGAGAAAAACTGATGCCAATAACTGCGTCATTTCATTAATGTGAAAAATAAACCGAATCTCTAATAAAACGACAATAATAATAAAGAGTCACTAATGGCAAGTGCCTTATTACAATCAAAGTCTAAAACGAGTCTAGGAAAAAATAAAACATTATTCCTAATCTATTTGGTCCCAGAAGGACCTTCTCCTTGCTTGGACTTCTTCGCTCCATCAATCAAATTCCCCTGATCGCGCATGTCCAGCAATAGATTTTTCACCAATCCAGCAGTAGTGGTGGGATGTTTTGGACCATGCCAAACCTGGGAGCTTCGTGCTTCATTTTCTGCAACCAAAAACGTTAGCCCCTTCCCCCTCCAGATTCAGCTATTTAAATGCTAATGATCAACATATTGCCAGTTGTGTCCCTTGGGATTGTGGAAATCCCGACGGACTTTGGACAAGGTTTGTCTTAGTGAGTTATTGCGCGGACAATGTTCTAACTCATTCTAGGTTTAGACTTGATGCATGCACAACTGATTTTAGAATGGGGCTTCTAGAAGAGTCTAGACTGGTACCCTCAAGCGGACAACTTGAGGGGGAAAGGCGCGGAATCGTCGATTGCACCGCAGATCGAGTAGTTTTACCGCAAATAAGCCTTTCCAAATTTACAGGGTGATTTTAGGAAGAGTGCGAACACTCATCAAGTGCCGCTATGGTATTAATACGCACGAGTGGAATATGATGCGGAGCATAAAATAAAACGTTGTCAAGTATTTTCACATGTTGAAAGCAATAAATGCAGTATTGAACGAACGTAATGACATAAAAGAAAGAAAAACAGGGAAGAAGTTAGTCCGCATAATGAAAGAATTGTAATAAAGCAAATAAAGGGGTAAGGATTGGGGAGAGACATGACATAGCAAAAATTAAAAGTTTGGAGCAGGTGAACATGATTAGGGAATTAGGGGAAACAGATATTGTAATCAAATTAAACGAAGAATCTCATATGAATTCATATAGAGGGGAAATGGGGAATAGCAATAAAAGGGAAAAATGGGAGCGGGAGACTCAGGTAACAGCAAAATAGCAAAGACACCCTTATCAGAAAAGACTAATTCACAAAGATCAAGTTGTTTTATGGTAAGAGCCTAAGAATATCCCCAGTAGAGTCGCCATGCCGTCGCGCCCCTTTTTCTCGCGAAATCGAGTTTCGAAACGTGACAACTCTTTTAAAGGAAGGATTTTAAAAGAGAAGAGTCGCCACCTAACAGATTAAGGTGCGTTAGGGCACCTATTTACAGATAACTCTGATTAACTAGTTTGCGTCACCAAAGATCGGGTAAGGTCTCGAAATTACCTCGAAGAGAAGGTGTTAGGCACTCTTCGAGGTCCACAACTGTGGGTCCCGACAGAACTCAATTATGTGAAGTAGTCAGATAAAGAAGCGATGGAATTATTTAATAGGGATGGGGGGTCCTAAGTTTTTTAGCCTAAAGGATCACCCCGTGCAACATAAATAATACTTCGTAACTCCCACAAGGCGGGGTGTTACTCATATTATTCAGTGGGCACAGACTATCATCTCCTGCTACCCGATTACTATCTTTAAGTTATTTACCTAAAAGCGATCTAATCAATTCTAACTCGTATCCTATGCTTGCACTACCCGTCCCTTACCTATGGTCCTGGAGGCGTTGGGACCTCTATTTTTGATGGTTCTAGACTCAACTTAGGTTTCTCAAAATTGTAAAACTAGGCGACATACAAAACAAGTTGGACTTTCATACAAGAACAGTTAAAGGCTCATTTTAGCCTCCACACATTAAGCAGCAAATGCACACAAATAGATTAGCATGTTGACAGTTTTAACAGTTAAGGTTGTTAGGATCCTATAGACATGATTTCTACGTGATTCTGGATATTAAACATGCTGACAAATTATGAAAGTAATTTCTAGGTGATTCCGTAATTGCCTATTGATTTCAGTTATAAGCGTTTAAACCTATAGGCAGGTTATCTACGTGATTTTTTCGACAGTAATGCTCAGATTTAATTACTCCTATAAGCATGCTTTCTAGTGGTACTTAGAAAGACACCATGTTGAATCCAGTTTTAATGTTTGGCATAAGTGATAGTTACCCCTATAGGCATGTATTTTACTTTTGAAACTGCCATTATAGACATGCATGTTAGCCAGGCTAGTGTGACAATTGATTAAAACCTATAGCCATGATCTCTACAAAAGCAGATTTAAATATGCTGCAAGTTGAACTTGATTATTGTACTTCCTATAGGCATGGTATCTAATCATGCGAAGCAGAATAGACAGTACTTATTTGAGCCAGAACGAAATCCCTATAGGCAGGTGATCTAACATGGGATGGCAGACATAAATATTTAGACAAGTTTTCAGCATACTATTTCTGGGCGTAAAGTATAACCTACGAGCATGTTATCTAACATATAATAGCAGGAAAAAAAACCTATATACATGTTATCTACCCATTTTATACAGAATATCAAATAAACCCATTTCCTAATTTTATTATAACCCCAATTGTCATTACAAGAAATTATTACAGACCAGAATCAAATGAATGAACTATAAAGTGTATAGACTATAGGAAGCCTGCAGCAGGCCCAAAAAACATCTGAATAGGTCAGGCCCTTCAATCCACAATAACTCCAAAAAGCCAGTGTTCATAGTGACCCTAATGATTGATTCACCTTTGTTTCAAGGATAAGGCGACCAAGCCCAATTCTCTAGTGTGTCAGAGTTCCCAAGGGATTCACGAACCCCGGGCAGTGCTCACACTAGAGTAGAAAGATCAGAACCAATTCAAGAAAAATTATGGACCAAATCCTGGTGTGTCAGAGTTCACAAGGGTCTTATAAGGACCCTCAGCAGTGCTTACATGAGGAAGGCCAAGAGATAGTACATAGATTACTTTGGCTTTCAGCCAGCAAAGAATTAGTATTCAGAAGCGTGGAGGAAAGGATTTGGAAGTACACTTAGAGATACAAACACACACAGAAATAGAGACAAACACACTGAAACTAAGCAGACTTGAAACTAACAAGTATGAAAATAAGCTGATAAAGACCAATCTCTAAACATGCTTCACAAAGGCAATAAAGAATTCAGATTAGGATAAGTCATGTGAGATCAATCATGAGTCAGTAGGCACATAAGTTATCAATAAACATTAACAAAGAGGATACATCATGGTGAGCACAAGATCAAGTAATAACATGACAACAGACTTAGCAACAAAATAATGAGTCTACACGGTGAATCAGTGTCAAAACACAATTAATATCAAATAGTAGTCTTAAGTTATACACAATTAAACAAGTTTCATCAATTAATTCACTGAGTTTAAACATGTCTAAACACATAAAGCAATGAGTCTAATAACAGTAGCATATTGAACAAGTGACACAGTAGGGAAGTTTCAATAACTTACTAGTTCAGATGAAACAGAAAGAAGTTTAATGATGCAGCAATGATCATCAACAACAGCAAATAATGGAAGATTTTCTGGCCTTGGCTTCCAGCCGGCCAGGAATCAAAGCAGAATAGTATAGTATATAGTTTTTGGTAGTGAGAAATACTCGAGTTCTTAGTCTTGTTCTATGGGAAAAGAGGGAAGGGGTTTAAATAGCATTAGACTAGGGTACATAAACATGGAAACAACCAATCAACTAATTTAAGGAAAAACTCAGAATATTATTAAGGCAAGCCAAGAAGAACAGTGCATAACACGCGTAAAATATGCAATCACAGTAATTTTAAGGAATCAAACAGGTCTAGGAATCACAGACTCTTAGGTTAAAGGCATTGATTCATAAATAGATAGACCGAATCAGTAAGAAAAAATGAAATAAGAATCCAAACCCTAATTTTAGGGGTAAGTAAAATTAGTCGGAATAATCAAAGGAAAATCATACTAACATGCATATAGACAAATATAGGAAAACATTGAAGAAAAATGTTAACAAAAAAGTAAGAACCATAACAGATCTGAGCCCTAATTTTAGGGCAAATAAAATTGGTCAGCAACATCATGAAAATTTTAATAGAATGCACACAGACAGGTATACAGGAACATTAAGAAGATACTCAACCAAAATAGAACCAGAACAGATCTTAAAAAGGATAAGAGCCCTTATTTTAGGGCAAATGAGATTAATTAAAATTTATTTTAATGAAAATTGCAAAAAAAAAACATTCATAGACAGGTACGCGAAAATATAAAGAAGATCTTTTAACAAAAATAAGAAATTTTTTTAAACAGATCTTAAAAGATCTAAACCCTAATTTTAGGGTAAATAAAGAATCAATAGAATCTTTAGAGATTCATACCTAAAGAGGTGAAGAATGAACATAGATGAAAAATGGAGGAAAGTTCAAACCAGATTTGGTCCGGAAATGGGAAATAGGCTTGACATGTTAGGCAAGCCACTATGTTATGCCATAATCGAGTAACCAGTAGCGAGACAAGATAAATAAGGTAAGAAGATCATCGATTAATTCCATATCTGGTTGGAATCGAAGGGAAATTAGGGTGACGGCGCTTAGGGTTTCATAGGACAAGAGAAGAGGGAGTTTAAGGGCGGCCGTTTGGTAAGAATAGATAGGGTTTGGGGGAGGATAGGTTAATTAAAAGGAATGGGCGAATAAGGGCCGTTGATCTTGAAAGATCAACGACCAGGATTGAAGGAAGGATTTGGGTCGGGCATAAACGGGTATTGGGTTAGGGGGTTATTTGGTTTGGGTTGGGCGAATTGGGATAGGTACTAAGTAGTTGGGCTGGGGTAATTGGGTTGGTTCGGGTAGCTTAGGTCCGAAAATTTAGTTGAAAATAGGGGCCGGATTTTAAATACTCAATTTATTAAACAAATAATTTATAAAAATAATAAATAAATAACAAAAATATTATTTTTGCATAAAAATGGTTAATAACAATTATTTAACACTATATAAATATAGAAAGTTATTTTTTGCATAAATAAAGTAATTATAGGTATATATGGACTATTATTGCAAAATGTGCAATTTTACCCTTTAAAATGCAAATGTATTGCGATAAATATGTTAAAAATATATAAAACCTAATCTAGGTGTAAATGATGAAATGAAAGGATAAGATCATCATAAAATTAATTTGTAATGCAATTAATCAGTTTTATATAATAAAACATAGGAATAAATTGATTTAAAACCCTTTTAAAAATTATAGAAAATTATGAAAAATGCTTGTATGTGTTTATATATCAAATGACGATGCATATGTACCATTTTGAAAGTATATATATGTTTAAAAAATATGAGGGAAAAATTGGTATCAACAGGAGGAATGGCTTGAGAAGTCGAAGGGAGAGAATGTACATCAATAACCCCTTCACCCCTATTGCCCGATGGCATGGCTGGATCCAAATCATCCCCTGAAGAGTGATTATCAATACCGTCCAAGTCCAACTCCAGTTGGACATCTTTCTATGCTCGTTTGGCCTCTCTTATCTCTTCACCCAGTTCTAGATCGCTATCAAGAACCCACCTCAGCATCTTGAGTTAGGATTCCAGAAACATGGAATGTTGAGTAAGATCAGAATAAATTTCAAAGTCTCTTAAGCTGGAGACATCATTATCATTTTCGTGCTTGAGCCTCTCCTCGGTCTTCAAAGCTCTGTGCCTCGAGGGCCCTTCATCTTTACTCCACATTATGAAGGCGAGCCGCTCGGATGTCACGTTGCCCGACAACTTGGTCCAAGAGAGGTAGCTTTTTACCAAGTATTCCTTTAATTTGAAAAAGCCTCTCTGCGGACTGGCCAAGCTTAAAATCCATCCGATTCAGCTCCTCCTCCATCATCTTGACCCGGTACTCATGAGCCACCCTCTTAAAACGCACTTTCTCAACCTCGATCTTGCCAGCCTTTATGAGACCTCTCAACTCCAAAATTTACCTCTCATGATGACTGATCCTCTCCGAAATCTGGGAAGATATCAAATGGGCATGCATAAATAAAGGAAAAATTGCTTCAACATTGAAATCAGAGAAAAAACAATATTTGGTGCGGTAAAAAGAGCATACCCGAAGAGTGCATCTCGTCATATCGCTCACAAGATTTGAGGTATGCATCCCCTCCAGCTCCTGCATATCTATTCCCTCATAAACCTGCGCCATAATGCGAAACTTGCTAGCATTTGTGGAAGGACCGACCTGGGAAGTAGTTGGAGCTGCCGGAGCTACGGTCAGAGTTGAAACTACTGGTGTCACAATCGGAGAAGAAGATGTCGAGGCTGCAAGAACTTCTAGGGAAACCTTCATGTTAAGGAAATCGCTCTCCAAATCCATAGGGGACTTTGTCTCCTCAATATTGATGAGGATGGGGTGGCCCGAGATTGGGAAGGATTTTTCCTAAAGCTGGACCGAGTTCGCCTTTGGGGAAATCTGATAGGAGCACTCGCCGGAGCATCGGCCTGGGAAATATTCTTGTTGTGCCTAGCTACCGAAAGCTCTTGAATCCTTTCTTGGACAGCGCTAGGAGGAATATCCACCAAAACTTGGGATAGAGGCCTCCTCACCGGGATGCCTACGCACAAAATAAATTTGATCACAAGAAGCACAAATAAGGATCTACGAAAATGCCAAACATACAGTGACTCTTGGCCCTCCATCAGAAAGCTTTAGAGATTGCCTCCAAAAGCCTCCAAAACCTCTCTGGTATTGGGGAATAAAATAAGATCTTCTCGACCACTCTTCAGTGTTGGGTGCCTCTTCGAGTGAGGTGAGAATGGTTACAATTGAGGGGTAAAGTAAGATAAAGAGCAAAGGAAATCCTAAAAGAAGAATAATATACTTACGCTTATCATTCAAATTTTCCCAGAATGATCTCCTGGAAAACTAGGTAAAGTCGTGGGTAGTTGTTGCTCCCAAACGCACACGCAACTATACGTGGTCATACAAGTAATAAAATGATAAGTCGAGTGTCAAACCCACAGAGACTTATATCAACTACTCACTAACTCACCAATACTGTTATTCAGTCAAGCTAAAATCAAGTTCAAGAATGTGATTATACTAAACTACAATTCTAAGTAATAACTAAATTATCAAGCAGTAGAATGATCGTTATGTATTCAATAGAGACAAATATTCCAGGATTGTGATCGATTCACCAATCTTATTGTGTTCTAGTTAACTCTCCCTCTCATACAATTCACTCATGGTTGCTAATTAATCGATAATTGCTCTCATAGCCTTCTCCCGAAGTACTACTCGCCTATTCAAAATAGATTAACGCCTATATTCCTATGAAATCAATCTATTAAGAACGCATTAAGATTACGATATTTAATTAAGCATGGTGACTAGGTATATTCCTATCCTAACCACAAATCTGCCCCCCTAGGGGTTAAGATCATGCTCTCTTCAATTCTTCTCTAATCTAAACACGGCTTTCCCAAGCATAGCATAGATAGTAAACAGAACCTAACTGCTGGCCAGGCAATTAAGTAATTAATCACAGAATTGAAGAAACAACCATATATTAATGAATTATAATCGAGGTTAAGTCAATGTTAAACAACAACATTCATGGCTAAATCACAACCCTAGAACAATGGGTTTTTAGCCACTCATGATACTAGCAAACAATTGCATAAGTTTTGAATAATTGAAAATACTAGAAAAGATGAAGAAATCTGAGATGTTCTTGCTCCCGGATGTTTCTCGTGTGTATTTTTTCCTCCAAAAGTGGCGTCTCCCCCCTCAAAAATAGGTTTTGTCTTGCTTTTATACGTGTTGGGTAGGTCTAGGGCCGAATAAACCTTGTCCTGGGCAAAATAGGACGAAATCACGTCACCGACGCCCTGGACAGCGCCAGGCACCCACCAGGGCGCTGCCTCTAACTTCGACCTGTGGCGCCCAAATGCCCAATTCGTCCGGTTTTGTTCGTTTTGGCTCTAATTTTGCACGTTTCGGCCCCAATTGCTCCCGAATCATTCCTACACATAAAAACACTTCAAATTAATATAAATCATCGCATTTGACATCCCAAATTCACGAAACAAAAGTAAAATATGAGGTGATATACATAGAAATATATATGCTTTAAGCTAAACATCAACAACCCACACTTAGACTCTTGCTTGTCCTCGAGCAATGGGACAATCTAATTAACCCCCAACTAGGGGTGTTCATAGTTCTGTTAGGATCGGTTTTTCCCTAAAAAGAAACCAAACCAAGTAAGTCGATTTTTCAAATATTAGAACCAAACCAAACCAATTAAGTCGGTTTTTTCTTTATTCGGTTTATGTCGGTTTTTTGGTTTTTTCGGTTATTTGTCGGTTTTTTCTTAAATATAAGACATATACCACCAAACACATATTTCGGAGACCACATTTTCAACGTAACACTATCAAATCAATTGCCCTTTGAGAAATCTATTATTTACCAAGATATATTGATGATAATTGAATCAAATAGTGATAAATAATTTACGGACTCAATTAAAAATATATTATTTTTAACACGAAATGGATTCTTACACTTAACAAAAGAAAACTACCAATCAAACTAGAATGTAAAGGTAAAGAACTATACTAAAAGTGCTAACTATTAACATTTACCATTAAATTTTTGAAACTTTATATAAAAATATACATACATACATATATATATATATATATATATATATATATATATATATATATATATATATATATAGNGTTAGGATCGGTTTTTCCCTAAAAAGAAACCAAACCAAGTAAGTCGATTTTTCAAATATTAGAACCAAACCAAACCAATTAAGTCGGTTTTTTCTTTATTCGGTTTATGTCGGTTTTTTGGTTTTTTCGGTTATTTGTCGGTTTTTTCTTAAATATAAGACATATACCACCAAACACATATTTCGGAGACCACATTTTCAACGTAACACTATCAANATATATATATATATATATATATAGGTGTAATAATAAATTTAAAATAGCTACTCCTATAGTCGGTTTGGTTCGATTTTTTTCTGATTAAAATCGAAACCAAACCAAATTTGATCGGTTTTTAAAATTCAAACCCAAAACCAAACCAAACCAAAAAGTATCGGTTTTTTTGGTCGTTTGGTTTGGTTTTCGGTTTGGCTCGGTTTTTCGGGTTTTTATGAACACCCCTACCCCCAACTACGTACAAGTCGCAATTATAGAGGAGCACTTTAACTTTTAACCACACACTATACCCTTGACTATGATCAATACCGGCACACAAGCATGAACACATAAAATTTCACATTCTTCCCGTTAAGCATGCCCAAGTATAACCCTTAAATTCAATCAATTTCAACAACCTATTTGTCACCACCCAACCTCAAAAGCCGACTTGTAACCACTAAGCACCCTCAATTCATGTACTCACCCAACAAGAAAGTTTATAACATTACCAATCATTCATGAGATCATGTGCCCTCAGCAACAAACAAAAGAGTGAATATAGATAGTCCACACATTCAAATATACTTTTGAATATAGATTAAGGACATCGCACAATTTAACAAAATTCGCTCACTCTCACAAAGAGTTCATATGCATCCCGTGGTCGTACCATAAGCTTGCTCGTAGTGTATATCTCTACTAATTTAAGCTGGCCAAATCTAGGATCAATTAGGACTTTAAGGTTGTAATGTAGGCTAAGGGACGGGTATGATATATTTTGAAATAGTGACTAACCCTCCTAAGCACTTTAATACACTACATTCACAATTCAAGCACATATTCTTCTCAACCAACTCACTTGCCATATACAACATAGCCGTCTTTTCAATTAAGCACTTCTATACTCCCACTAGCACAAATCAATAAGAATTGGAGGTGTGTATTTTTTGTTTTTCTACATACTTTCACTATCCTTTTTTTTTTCTTGCAATTTTTCTTTCTCTTTTTTTTTCTTCACACACTCCATACATTAAAGTACATCGGCTAGTGACTTTTGATTTCAACTTTAGTGCACCAACGGGCCCTTCCATGGTTCCACTCAAAAGCTACTCCCCAATCTCTAACCTTACTTCTTTTAGCGACTAAGTACCTTAGGAGGTAAAGGTTCAATCAATATCAAATTAAGAACAAAATAGGGGTATTGCTTGTAATGTGGGTGCCAAAGAAAAGGTCTATAGGCTCAAAGAGGCTAGCAACGGAAATTTTTTATTTTTATGTGACAAGCACATCCATGATCAAGCAAGAAAATGCCTACGTCATCTACTAGATTAGCACAACTTACAATGTTGCTTCAATTAACACACGGGGCAAATTCTAGACTACACAGGATAGCACAGAAAATCACAAATCCTCACACACACGTTGCACATGACTCAATCAAGACGGCTCTGTTCAACTCTCAAGTCAAGCAAGTACACATAATTAAGAAATTTAAGCAATATTGCACTATGTAGCATACAAGTCAAACAACTTAGAGAAAACATCACAAAATAGGCTATTTACTTTACTTAGGCTTCACAATTCAAACCAAATACACGGAAAGATAGAATGTATGTCCTAGCCTAATGTGCCAGCATCAACCATGTCAATGAGTATCTCAAAGCGACTCAGTTTCTTCCTAAACTACTCCTAAAAAAAATAAAGTACCCGGTTCGAGCTACATCCTTGGAAAAGAACCGGTGCCCAAAGAAAAACCAAGGAATACTACCTAGCTATTCTAAAAAAAAAAATCTTTTTGTTGTTTTTTAATCGGAATTTTATCCCTCAAGAAAATTTACCAAAAGATCCACCGTTGGGAAAAGTCCGAGCTTTTTCAAAATTTTTTCTTTTTTTTTCTTTTTATATTATTTTTTTTATTTTTGGTTTATAGCAACTAAACTACACTAGACTAAAAGAAACAAATTAAAACAAGTTGATACAAGATATACAACTACAACACAGGTAGTATTCCTCCCACTCCACACTTAAACTATGCATAGCCCTCGATGCATATAAAAATGTAAAACAGAGTAGGGTGACAAGAAAAACTCCTTGTCAGTCGGAGTCCTCCTCCGCAGCATGCCCTCCAGCAGCAACTCTGGGCTCATCATCATCCGGACCTAGAGGCACCAAAGCCATGGGCCCCGTAGCACCATTCCCATCCTTATCCTCAGTGTTTGAGCCCTCGACCGAGCTAGCGTCCTCCGACGAGTGAACGGGGCTGCCTGGTGCAATCCCCAACATCTCCTTGGACGTGCTTGACAAGTCATTGCATAAATGCATACGCTCCTCGTCTGAAATACCTGCCCTGCTCATGAGTAAGTTTAACGAGTTATAAAGGTACCTATTGAAGTTCTCGTCTCGTTCAATCCGTGCTACGGGAGTGAGTTTTGACGACGTCTCCAACAGAGATGTGATGTCCATAAGCCCTGACAGAGCCTCCACCACCTCATCATATCCGGGGTACTCCGGCACTCCTCGAAATAGCATATACTGAGTGAGTAAATTGCCGAAGAAGAACCGCCTAATCTGTCGCCCAAATCTCGTGCGGGCCATCTCACTGAGCATAATCGCAGCCACATTAATGGGTCTGCCGGTCATCAAGAAGAAGATGACGCACACTCTAGCTCGAGTTGCAGTCGCTGCCGGCTGCAAAAAATTCTGCCACACTTTGGCAGCTTTGTTGAAGTCGAAGCGAACCATAGAAATGTGAATATTACCTTGCTTCCTTATCCACTTAGAATTGGAATCCACGCCACAAAGAGTGTGACGTATCAACTCATATTTCGTGCTTCTGATAAGTTGATGGAGTCTCCTCGGGTTAGCATTCTCAACCCCCAAATAGTCACATAAAGACTCTCTATCCATCGGCACATCCTTCCCCCTTACACATGAAGTGTCCAATCCGGCATCCCAGTTAGCATAAAGCTCTCGAACAATGCTCAGGTTTGCATGCCCCGGGCATTCCAAGAACTTGTGCATATTTAGAGCTCGTAGCCTACCAAGTACCTCCGGGAAGTTTCTTTCTAAGGCCGTGGTATTAATCCCCATCTCAGAAATTTACCGTCCAGATGGCACAAAGTCCCTGTGCCATGCAATAGCTGCAGAATCGACCAAATCCAAACGAGGCCTCGGCCTTATTGGCGCCTGCTGAGATCCCTCGGCAACCTGTTTTCCTTTGGACTGCCGTGAAGAGCTTTCTCCCTGCTTGCGCTTTTTGGGCGCAGGGGAAGTGGTGGAGGACTTTCCAATGCCTTTGCCTTTGCTAGAACCATCACGAGCCATAATATCCTGCAACACAAATAAGCATGACTGTGAGAACACATCAAGAAATATGCCTAAGGTTGTTGTGCAAGTCATGAAATGACCCCACACTTAAAACTGAAGGCACAATGTACAATACGTCACAATTTTGGATCCAACATGTACAAGTGTTGCACCCCAAAGCTATGGGTACTCAAGACTTTCCCATGACACACAATAGTGATTGATCATGGCTACGCGAATTCACATTAAGGTAAGCAAGAGGCATATGGTACGCACCTTTCACAACTACTAGACTACACTAAATTAGTTAAATTACAAGATTCTACAACATACATTATATATGATAGATGGTGTAGGAACATGCATTGCATCAAAGCCACACCCCCTAGCATGTAAAAGCATCCGTACACACCCCACACTTAGCCCAAATTCATACACAAATATACCCGGTTAATCAGACTTCACCGGCGCACCAAAATCCTCATTCATGCATTTTAACAAACACCTTGCGGGCATAAAGTGTGTGCTTCTAATTCAACAATGGTGGAATATGGTGGCCCTCCCAATTGTCAACGAAGTAGAGGAAATTCTAGTTTACTACTCCATATACACAATAACCACACAATTTCGACCAACTCAAGCCACCCACCATAAATATTACATAAGAACTATATAGGAAAAAAATTTGGGGATTAGGGCTCTTGGGGATAGGATGTACATTGTTATCTACTCATTAAAACACAAAATGAAAGAGAAGAAGAAGAAGAAGAACATACCTGTAGACTGGAGAAGGAGAGCAAGGGAGAAAAAAAAACTTGGAGAAACTTTTTGTGAGGAAGAAGAAAAAAATCGGGCAGAAGCAGTAGAATTAGCATGTTTGTTCGTTGGTTTGTGTTTGGGTGGGTTTGGGTTATGGTTAAGTTGGGTTGGGAAGGGATATGGGTATTAATATGGGGTATAGTATTAGTGTAAATGGGTATTTGGGTTGGGTTAAATGGGTATGGGTTAGAAGAAAAAAAATGAAAATATTAAAAACTTACCTGGATCACCCCCCAGCCCGGCACCTCGTGCCCTGCCTGGCGCTGGGGTTTTTGATGTTTCTGTTTCCAGCGCCCCAGGCAGCGCTGGGCGCTGTTTTCGCAAATTATATATATATAT
>NC_031999.1:19867323-19940637 GCF_001879085.1 Nicotiana attenuata
TATATATATATATATATATATATATATATATATATATATTATAACATCTTGATCCCCGGAACCTTTAATATACTCAATTTACACGTCCTACACCATTATATCTAAGATTTCTATACCTACAAAGAAAATGCAAAACTCTATCTACTCTAACTAAAAAAAATTAAGAAGTTAAACTAGGAAAGCAGTGAAAATTAGGTTGCCTCCCAACAAGCAACTGATTTAACGTCGCGGCATGACGCAGAGTCTCGCTTACTCATCAGCGAGTACAACCTTGGTCTTCTCACGATTAATCATTCCTCCCCAATAATGCTTGACTCTCCATTCACCAAAAATTTCCTTTCACCATTTAAAGCTCGCAGCTCAATTACACCATAAGGAGTGACTCTCATCACCTCAAACGGGCCTGACCATCTCGATTTTAGCTTTTCAGGAAACAGCCTTAACCTCGAATTGAATAATAATACCTGTTGGCCTGGCTCGAAGTGATGCGGCTTGATATGCTTGTCATGCCATTTGTTTGTCTTTTCTTTATAAAGATTAGCATTTTCATAAGAGTGCAGCCTGAACTCATCTAACTCATTCAACTACAAAAGTCTTTTCTCGCCTACGGCTTCAAGGTCCATGTTCAGCTTCTTAATGGCCCAGTATGCCTTGTGTTCCAGTTCAACGGGCAAGTGACATGCCTTCCCATAAACAAGCTTGTAAGGGGATGCCCCAATTGGCGTTTTATATGCAGTTCTATACGCCCATAAGGCATCATCTAACTTTGCAGCCCAATCCTTCCTATTCACACTCACCGTATTCTCTAATATCTGCTTTATTTCTCTGTTAACTTTCTTCCTCAATTTTGAAAACTCACCTTTGTGTGTTATGGTATTAATCAAAATATACACCGCACATCAATAATAATAATATAAAATTATTTGGTTCTTGCCCTGAACCACTTATGAGGGGAGAATGTAATATACTTTCGTATATAACCTATATCAAACCGATATAGATAACTTTGTTCTCATTAAAAATAGTTTAGCTATTAAGTGGAGGTACTCAATAAATTATTTTGCTAAACCAACTGTGATGTAAACCAACTTATCAAGATGAACTATTTTGAACAAAAAATCTGGAAATTATGCTCTAAATCAAATTTAATAAGCAAGTTACCTCGCAAACACCATGTTGCGGGTTAATAATAATCGCACATGTAACCATNGGTTTGATTGTTTCTATTTCAGCGCCCAGGCAGCGCTGGGCGTTGGCCTGGGCGCTGTTTTCGCGATTTTGTTTTTTTGTGTAACATCCTGATCCCCCGAACCTTTAATATACTCAATTTACACATCCTACACCATTATATCTAAAATTTCCTACCTACAAAGAAAATGCAAAACTCTATCTACTCTAACTAAAAAAAATTAAGAAGTTAAACTAGGAAAGCAGTGAAAATTGGGTTGCCTCCCAACAAGTGCTTGACTTAACGTCGCAGCACGACACAGAGTCTCGCTTACTCATCAGCGAGTACAACCTTGGTCTTCTCACAATTAATCATTCCTCCCCAATAGTGATTGACTCTATGTCCATTCACCAAAAATTTCCTTTCACCATTTAAAGCTCGCAGCTCAATTACACCATAAGGAGTGACTCTCATCACCTCAAACGGGCCTGACCATCTCGATTTTAGCTTTTCAGGAAACAGCCTTAACCTCGAATTGAATAATAATACCTGTTGGCCTGGCTCGAAGTGATGCGGCTTGATATGCTTGTCATGCCATTTGTTTGTCTTTTCTTTATAAAGATTAGCATTTTCATAAGAGTGCAGCCTGAACTCATCTAACTCATTCAACTACAAAAGTCTTTTCTCGCCTACGGCTTCAAGGTCCATGTTCAGCTTCTTAATGGCCCAGTATGCCTTGTGTTCCAGTTCAACGGGCAAGTGACATGCCTTCCCATAAACAAGCTTGTAAGGGGATGCCCCAATTGGCGTTTTATATGCAGTTCTATACGCCCATAAGGCATCATCTAACTTTGCAGCCCAATCCTTCCTATTCACACTCACCGTATTCTCTAATATCTGCTTTATTTCTCTGTTTGACACTTCAACTTGCCCACTTGTTTGAGGATGATATGCTGTAGCAACTCTGTGGCGAACTCTATATTTAGCTAGCAGGTTATTCAACAACCGATTGCAAAAATGAGTCCCCTCATCACTAATTAAGGCACGTGGAGTCCCAAATCTCGAAATATATTTTTTTTCACAAAAGCAGCTACCACCACGGCATCATTTGTTGGCAAAGCAATTGCCTCCACCCACTTGAACACGTAGTCAACTGCTAGCAAAATGTATTTGTTTCCTCTTGTCGATGGGAATGGTCCCATAAAATCTATCCCCCACATATCAAAAAGGTCAACTTCTAGGATGTTATTCAAAGGCATCTCATGCCTCTTTGTGATTGTTCCTGTTCTCTGACACTAGTCACATTTCTTAACGAATGCACGGGCATCCTTGAATAAAATTGGCCAAAAAAGACCGGATTGTAGTACCTTTGCAGTTGTTTTATCTCCTCCATGATGGCCCCCATAAGGTGATGCGTGACAATCATACAACACTAATTCCACCTCATTTTCAGGAATGCATCTCCTCATCAACTGATCAGCACATTGCTTGTACAAATATGGCTCCTCTCAGTTGTAGAAGTTCACATCATGTAGAAACCTCTTTCTAGTTTCAGGTTCAATTTCAGGAGGAAGTACCCCACTCACAAGATAATTCACATAGTCTGCGTACCATGGGGGAGGATCTTGGGTGATAGCAAAAAGTTGCTCATCAGGAAATACTTCTTTAATTTGGCCACCCTCCTCCACGTGGTCGTGATTTTCCAGCCTTGATAGATGGTAAGCTGCTTGGTGCTCTGTCCCCCTTCGATCTCGTATTTCTACATCAAATTCTTGCAGCAACAAAACCTAGCACATCAATCTAGCCTTAGATTCCTTTTTTGTAAACAGATACCTGATTGCTGCATGATCGGTATGGACTATGTCTTTCGTGCCCACCAAGTATGCCCGAAATTTTTCAAAGGCCCACACCACAGCTAACAACTCCTTCTCAGTGGTGGTGTACTTCAGTTGTGCATCATCAGGACTCTTACTCGCACAGTAGATGGAATAAAACACTTTGTCCTTCCTCTGGCCTAGCATTGCCCCAATAGCGTGGTCACTTGCATCACACATAAGTTCAAATGGTAAGGACCAATCGGGTGCCACAATAATGGGAGCAGACACCAACTTCTTTTTGAGTTCTTCAAATGCCTTGAGGCAAGCGTCATCAAAGTTGAAAGTTACATCTTTTTCAAGCAACCTGCACAAAGGAGTAGCAATTTTAGAAAAATCTTTAATAAAGCGCCGATAGAAACCCGCGTGTCCTAAGAAACTCCGGACACCCTTCACTGAAATAGGTGGAGGTAATTTTTCAACCGCCTCCACCTTCGCCTTATCAACTTCAATGCCGCTCCTAGATACTTTGTGACCCAACACGATGCCTTCTTGTACCATAAAATGGCACTTTTCCCAATTCAGTACCAGATTTGTTTCTTCACAACGGGCCAGCACCTTGCTTAAATTCCTCAAGCAATCATCATAAGAAGACCCAAAAACTGAAAAATCATCCATAAACACTTCCACAAATTTTTCCACCATGTCGGTGAAAACAGCCATCATGCATCTCTGGAAAGTGGTTGGTGCATTACAAAGACCAAATGGCATTCGCTTGAAGGCAAAAGTACCATAAGGACAAGTAAAAGTGGTATTCTCCTGATCCTCTGGGCATATGACAATCTGATTGTATCCCGAATAACCATCAAGGAAGCAATAATATTCATGCCCGGCTAATCTGTCTAGCATTTGGTCAATGAATGAAAGTGGGAAGTGGTCCTTGTGGGTTGCTTTGTTAAGCCTTCTATAATCAATACAGACTCTCCACCTGTCACAGTGCGAGTAGGAATTAGCTCATTCTTCTCATTCTCAATCACAGTCATTCCTCCGTTTTTGGGCACACATTGAACTGGGCTTACCCAAATTGCTGTCGGAAATAGGAAAGATGATACCCGCATCGAGCAATTTGATTACTTCCTTTTTCACAACCTCTTTCATAATGGGATTTAACCTTCTCTGCTGCTCCACACTGGGGCGGTGTCCGTCCTCTAAAAAGATTTTATGCATGCAAAATGATGGACTAGTTCCCTTGATGTCAGCTATAGTCCACCCAATAGCCTTTTTATGCTCGCGGAGTACTCTGAGCAATTTTTCTTCTTGAGTGTTAGTCAAGCTGGAGGATATAATCACGGGCAATGTCTCAGAGTTCCCCAAATAAGCATAATGCAGGTGTGCTGGTAGAGGCTTAAGTTCTAGCTTTGGGGCTTCTTCAATAGATGGCTTAGGAGGGATCAGAGTGACAGGTCTGTCCAACTCCTCAAATTTTCCAAACCCATAGACATAATTACAGGACATATCAAGTACTTGTTCAATTTCTCCATTCATTTCATCTTTACTATCTTCTTCATCCCCAATCAAAGCTCGTTCATGAGGATCTATAGGTCTCATGTAAGGCACTAATGATGTAGCATCACTTTTCACCACAGAGATCATGGATAGCTCTTCATAGTGGGCTGGTAACTTGAGTGCTTTATAAACATTGAATACCTCTAATCGATCACCCACTCTCATTATCATCCTTCCTTCACAGACATCGATAATAGCTCGGGCCGTGGCTAAGAATGGACGCCCCAAAATAAATGGGACTTCCTGATCAGGCTTGTAATCCAAGATAATGAAATCAGCCGAGAATATGAAAGAACCCACTTGAACTAACACATCTTCAATCACTCCCTCAGAATGAGCAAGGGAGCGATCAACCAACTATAAGATAACTGTTATTGGGCGTGGCTCACCCAACCCCAACTGTCTGAACACAGATAGTAGCATTAAAATGATGCTCGCTCCAAGATAACATAAATCTCGCCCAACAACATGTTTACCAATCGAGATTTGGATAGTGAAACTACCTGGATCCTTCAATTTCTGAGGTAACTTGCCTTGAATTCTTGAACTGCACTCCTCAGTGAGTGCCTTCGAACTCGGTCAGCCTTCTTTTGTTTGCCACTATGTCCTTGATGTACTTTGCATATTTGGGTACTTCTTGTAAGATGTCAACCAATGGAATATTAATTTGCACCTGCTTCAAAATATCAAGAAACTTTTTATATGAGCGTTATCCTTTACTTTCTGCAATCTTTGAGGGAACGGAGGTGGTGGCCTTGCAATCAATGGTGGGGGTTGCTCAGCCACCGCCTTTCTAGCTGGCTTCTCTGACTCCTTAGATTTTTCTGATGTTGATTCTATAGTGGCTGGCCTCTCATTAAAAGTCACCTGTTTCCTCTTTTTAGACTGAACTTATTCTAATTGTATCCCATTCCTCAACGCCACGGCATTAAGGTATGCCTTAGGATTAGCTGCAGTGCCACTTGGAAGAGCTCCAGCTGGTCTAGTGTTTTGAGCACTGGCAAGCTGTCCCAATTGGCGCTCCAAATTTCTCATTGTTGCGGCATGGGCTTGCTGCTCAGCCATAAATTTCTGAGCGAGGGCTTGCTGTTCAGCCATCACTTTTTTCAACATGTCTTCAAGGTGACTTGTTGGACTCGCTTGTTGTTCAACCTGAGGTGGTCTATATTGTTGTTGAGGTGCTTGAGGCCTGTATTGATTCTGAGTACCTTGGTTTCCACCCCAAGAGAAGTTTGGGTGGTTCCTCCAGTTGGGATTGTAAGTGTTTCCATATTGGTTTGTTTGGCCCCTATTTGAATTACCCACAAAGCAGACAGACTCTGGATTAGCGGGGCATATGTCGCTCATGTGACCCTCTCCACATATTTCACAAAACACTTGAACCTGTTGTACCGGTTGTGCTTGTTGCTTGTTGATAATCAAGGTCATCTGATTGACTTGGTTGGTCAGTGTAGAAATCTGCGCTGATAATGCTGAGACGACATCTAACTCAAGAACTCCTGCAGACTTTTGCACTGTGTGTCTGCCCATCTCTCCTTGCCAATCCGGATTGCTTTTGGAGAATTTGTTCAATAATGCATATATCTCGTCAAAGCTTTTCTCCAACACTTGACCTCCAGCTGCAGCATCTACCACAATCTTTGTTTCAGGATGTAGACCTTCTATGAAAGTGTGAGCTAATACTTCTCTTGTCTGATTGTGATGAGGACAGTCTCTGATTAGCCCCTTGAACCTCTCCCAAGCTGAGTATAAAGACTCTCCCGCTTTCTGTTTGAAGGCAACTATCTCACTTCTGATCTTTGCAGTTTTGCCTGAAGGGAAGAACCTTGCCAGAAATTTCCTTGCCAAATCATTCCATGAGGTAATAGAATTAGCTGGTTCTGCCTTCAGCCATCGCTTTGCTTCGCCCAACAGTGAGAATGGAAAAAGTGTGAGCCTCACATAGTCTGGAGTGACTCCGTTAGTGATATAAGTGTCACTAATCTCCAAGAAGTTCAATATATGTTGTTGTGGATCCTCGTGTGGAAGACCCATAATCTGCCCATTCGCATGAAGTAGCTGGATCATGCTTTGTTTCGGCTCAAAGTGCCCAGTGATTCTGGGCTTCACAATGCTAGAGGTGACATTGGCAATGCTGCGCATTGCCACCTCCTGGACAGCCATGTGTTGCTCCTCTGCCATGTTCCCAGGAAATTGAACAAGTGCCTGAATATTATTCGTGTCCCTTGCTTCCCTCATCCTCCTGTGAAATGTTCTCTCAGGTTCAGGGTCAAAGCCTTGAAGTCGGTCCTGGCTTCTGACCCTTCGCATTCAATCAAAGTTCCTGAGATCCGAGCAACAATCAAGTAACATTAGACTTGACGAAATAAGCAATTAAAGCAAAAACTAGAAAGTAGTTAATATTCACGTCCCCGACAACCGCGCCAAAAACTTGTTGCTCCCAAATGCACACGCAAGTATACATGGTCGTACAAGTAATAAAATGATAAGTAGAGTGTTGAACCCACAGAGACTTATATCAAATAATCACTAACTCACCAATATTGTTATTCAGTCAACCTAAAATCAAGTTCAAGAATGTGATTATACTAAACTACAATTCTAAGTAATAACTAAATTATCAAGCAGTAGAATGATCGTTATGTATTCAATAGAGACAAATATTCCAGGATTGTGATCGATTCACCAATCTTATTGTGTTCCAGTTAACTCTCCCTCTCATACAATTCACTCATGGTTGCTAATTAATCGATAATTGCTCTCATAGCCTTCTCCCGAAGTACTACTCGCATGTTCAAAATAGATTAACGCCTATATTCCTATGAAATCAATCTATTAAGAACGCATTAAGATTATGATATTTAATTAAGCACGGTGACTAGGTATATTCCTATCCTAACCACAAATCCGCCCCCCCCCAAGGGTTAAGATCATGCTCTCTTCAATTCTTCTCTAATCTAAACACGACTTTCCCAAGCGTAGCATAGATAGTTAATAGAACCTAACTACTGGCTAGACAATTAAGCAATTAATCACAGAATTGAAGAAACAACCATATATTAATGAATTATAATCGAGGTTAAGTCAACGTTGAACAACAACATTCATGGCTAAATCACAACCCTAGAACAATGGGTTTTTAGCTACTCATGATACTAGCAAACAATTGCATACGTTTTGAATAATTGAAAATACTAGAAAAGATGAAGAAATCTGAGATGTTCTTGCTCCCGGATGTTTCTCGTGTGTATTTTTTCCTCCAAAAGTGGCGTCTCCCCCCTCAAAAATAGGTTTTGTCTTGCTTTTATACGTGTTGGGTAGGTCTAGGGCCGAATAAACCGTGTCCCAGGCAAAATAGGACGAAATCACGTCACCGGCGCCCTGGACAGCGCCAGGCGCCCACTAGGGCGCTGCCTCTAACTTCGATTCTGCCTCCAGAGCCACCGGTGGCGCCAGGCATTGCCTGTGGTGCCCAAATGCCCAATTCATCCAATTTTGTTCGTTTTGGCTCTAATTTTGCACGTTTCGCCCCCAATTGCTCCCGAATCATTCCTACACATAAAAACACTTCAAATTAATATAAATCATCGCATTTGACATCCCAAATTCACAAAACAAAAGTAAAATATGAGGTGATATACATAGAAATATATATGCTTTAAGCTAAACATTAGTAGTAACAACCACGAAGCAATCATTTCACCCTCTATCATGATTGTCCTCGGCATCCACGATCTTCCGAGTACTCTGATTGGAGAGAATGATAATGCCGCCCCGCTACAACTTCGTGGAGTATAGATGAAGGAGAAGTTGGATAGAAAAGTTGATGCCAACTAGATTCAATTGGTGACGAAATCAAGTCACCAATATCCAAATTGACGGACCAACCTGGGCCAGGCTAATGTTGAAGTGCCAACAGAGATCCTAAATGATGAAATCTACTGGGGGTTGAAATTCAAAGTAAAGGGGTAAGTATACAATAAAATAAAGCCCTCTCTGTAGCTTGATATCTGCTCAGATTTTTAGGGTACTTGAACATCCAGGTTCTCCCAACTACACCCTTCAATCAACAGAGGAAGGTGTTCAAGGTACACAAAGGAAGGTAGAATATCCACAGGACATGTAGTGCTATTACAAACACCGCCATCAATCCAGGTATCACTTTTCCCTTGCAAAACTTCAAAAATAGTAGGCTCAACTTCCGTCTTCATCTTTTTACTATAAGAAGCTTGGATGCTTTCTTCCTTTGCCAAAGAGGATAGAGACTCTAGGGCAGCAGCAACAACTTGATGAATATCTTGCTTGTCCATGGTGTTATGTGCAAGAAAGATAACATAAAGAAGGAAAAGTCAAGGATGCAATTGAAAGAAGAAAGATGATAGAAGCTATGGTATCAATTGTGTATATTTATGGGAAAAACATAAAGACCCAAATTTCTAGAGAATCGAGCTTCCATCAATCACTAAGAATAACCATCATTGCCTAGGAAACTACTACCGATAGCAGATCCTGTAATATTCGACTAGGTATCGAGAGTATTAATAAGATACTGCACACGCCTCTTGCCAATAACAAGTCAAATCATGTTATCTTGAGGATACAAAAGATCAATCTTTCCCACTAAGAAATTTGTCAAGATTTGTTCCATTAGAAGTTTTCCATTTCCCGAGTACTTCTTATGAGGTTATGAAAAACGGGGAAGAGGGGACTATAATATCTGTAAAATAGGCTTAATTAGTGGTTGAATCTATGGTATTTGTATAATCGACTCGATTGATGGTTAAATCTTGACAGACATAACTTTGGGAACAAACTCTTTTGCTGAAAATCTACACCTAGTACCTATGGCTAGGGACTGTTCGAAAGATCGCAACACCCATAACAACAATCACTTGGGCAAAAAACGGACTAAGACTGGAACAACTCAGCCCAGAAGCAGACCCCCTTGAAAGAAGCCTAGTCATGGGGACTTCGCCCACGTTAAATTTTCACAAAATAATAAACGAAAAATCTTCCATATAATTAGCCCCAAGTCCATGCCACAATATCACTCGCCCGGCTAGACAACCCGAACGAAGAAAAATTGCTAATCTTGCTCCCCGAATAGCAGAAGAGACGTCTTCTTCATAGGCAACAAAAAATATAAAACGTCTTATGAGACAATCTTTATCGATTTCTATAAATATCCAGTGAATTCATCTTGGCTTAGCCTATAAGACTGCAACAATCATAACATGCGAATATGCAAAAACAAAAATAAAAAAGCATAAATAAACTTGCTATTAATTATAAAGGCACAAAAGACCCACAATACAAAAACTTTTATAGAGACCCTCATAAGCCTTTTGTTCCCAGTAGAGATGCTTGGGAGGAATAAGGGAGAGATGAAGAAGGACTAATTGCAGGAGCTGGAGGTAAAGGATGCGCTTCAATATCCTCGTTCCCAGGTACTTCAATAGGCTAGATAAGGGTCCCGTTTTCTTTTACTTATTCTTTTTCATCCCCGGATTCTTCGGAATCATTGGAGGTAGAGGAGCTTGAAGGATTCGCCCTATCTACAAGTGAATCTACCTTGGCAACCTCTTCATCAATGGATAAACCCTTGAAACAGATCGCGTAAAGGATTTTCTGACGGGCCATTAGATAAGAAAACATTTTGCCTTAAACTTCCTTTTAGACTCCTTCAATTCTGAGGCATCATCAACCTACTGAGCCCAGAATTTGTTTGTCTCCCTCTTAGAGCGTTTTAATTTCCTTGCAAGCTCGGCTACCTCTTCGGACAACTTTCGACACCGATCCTCAAGGGCCTGCCGCTCGGAGATAGCCTAGCTTTAATCCTCCACCAAACGTAGGTGAAGGTTCTCCTTCCTCTAAATAATGATCTCTAGGCTCTGCACCTTTTGATCCAGCTCGCTGAATTACCAAGTGAAATCAAGTTTCAAGGCCTCTTTCTCTTGCTCTAGCCGTCTAACCCCCTCGAAAGCCTCTTGGATCTTCGAGGATGTTACAACCCAAAATCCTAACCAAAGGTGTCGTGATAGAGCCTAAAACCACTTGATAAGCAAGCTAAAACTTAATGTGTCACGACCCAAAAACCCTACCAAGTCGCGATGACACCTAAAACTACCCGCTAGGTAAGCCAAACAGTATATATTAGAACTACAATTAGAAAACTCCAATTTTATTAATTAAAAACTATGGACGAATCAATACATCTATCTTAAGGACTGGTAATACAAGTCATGAGCCATTATGAATCAGATTTACAAGGTTGGTATGAAGAATAAGTACAACACCTGATCGAAATTTACATAAACAAAACTTTAACTCCTAACTTCAATGCCCGTCTTTATCATCCAAAGCAGCTCGACTCCAAGATCTGCACGCAAGATGCAGACGTGCACTCTGTAAGTATCATGACCAACCAAGGCAAGATAATAGAATCAAGAATGACCAATGATACTCACCAAACCTGTTAAGTTCACAATTTCACAAATATGCCGCTACAGTGCAAGACTAAGAATGGAACATAGCTATAACCAATCGGTGCACATAGAGAAGATGTGCTCAAATCTTAGAACAACAAACAACTCAGCAAAGTCAACCAAAAAGTCAACTCGAGCCTGCTTCTCAGAACCCGACAAAACTCACTAATTCCGATAACCTATTCAAATACGAATCCAACAATACAAGTTTCATCCAAATGTGACTCCGAATCGATGTTCGGATCTCTATTTTTTACTTTAGAAATTTTTTGCCATAAACCCCAATTTTTCTCTCTTAGATTCACCAATGAAAATCTAAAATCAAGGATGAAATCATGAGTAATAATCAAATCCGAGTCAAGAATACTTACCCACTCCAAGTGGGTGAAAATCACCTCAATCCGAGTTCCCTAGCTCCAAAAATGGTGAAATGAGCTTGTTAAAAAAGCTGTCCATTATAAACACTAACCTGGTCTCTAAAAGCCCAATTCCCGTTGCAAAAAGTACCAAATCGGGTCGCTAAAAGTGCACACCAGAACCTGCTTGCACCAACCATTATTTTTTAGTAAAAAGACTCTAACTCCCTCATACGAACTCGAAATTCGACGATTCTTGTTCCTATGAGTCCCAAATAGTAATACAAACCTAGCCGTTCAGTCGAAACACAATTCCGAGCTCATGTGCTCAATGTGATACCAACTCCGCTCGTTAAATAATTAACTCATGCTTCGCGGTAAAAACCCAAGCATGACTTACTGGAATTAGGGCGAACATTTCAGATCATTCCTATAAATCATTATCAGACTCCTGAAAGTCTCAAAATCAAATTTGGATCTCTAGAACTAAAGAAGGACCTTTGGATCATTACATGCTTATGCTCAAAACAATGCCAAAACACTAAACACATTAAAAACCCATCCAAAACTCATCTGAGCCCCTCGGGACCCAGTCCAATCATTCTTACAATTCTAAATATGTTAACCAAACTTATCCAAAGGCTCAAAACACTACAATTAACCTCAAAATGAATAATCGAAGATTAAATTCATTCTCTTAACTTTCAACACATCAAAATTCGCCGAATGTGTCCGAATCACACTTAGACATTTCGAATTACAACGAAACTTCGCATACAAGTTGTAATTGTTAAAATAAACCTATTACAAGTCCCGGAACAATAATTCGGACATGATACCATCAAAGTCAACTCCCGGTCAAACTTGTGAACTCTCAAATTCTTTAAATTGCCAACTTTCGACAATTAGAGCCAAAACCTTCTAGGAGTAATCAAATTCAAATCCCGATATACTCCCAAGTCCAAAATCACCATATAAACTTATAAAAATTATAAAATCACGAATCCGAGATTGTTAACACAAAAGTCAAATGTTGGTCAACTCTTCTAACTTAAAGTTTCCAAATTGAGAATTATTGTTCTGAATCAATCCCGAACTTCCCGAAATTCAAATCCACAATGCACAAGTCGTAATATGTCAAATGAATTTACTCAAAGTATCGAATCACATAACAAAATGCTAGAACTCAAAATGACAGGTTGGGTCGTTGCATTCTCCCCCTCTTAAACTTACGTTCGTTCTCGAACGTACCAAGAATCATTCCAAGACCATTTACACAATCTACTGAAGATTCTTCCTTCAACCTTAATCGATGAGACTTAGAACCAACTTTCAACATATAGAACTCCTTCTAAGACCCGATTCTCGTATATACACACTATATCGATCTCTCAGCTATAACGAGTCATAAATATATCCGCAAGATATAACCACACAAAGTAACCCATTGCTCATATGCTTATAGAAATATCTTCCGACCATAATAGCTGCCCATTACCAAACCCGGTACCAGTAGTACATATTATATCAAATAGAACCTCGTTCCAAACCTTTGCAACATTTCTAATCACGAAAGGAACATGTAAAAACTCTTAGCCACCCACCAAATTAATAAGACGTGGTGCTCTCTCACCCGATAAGAACCTCTACCAAAATCTAAGCCGAATAATGACATTTTTATCCAAACATACCTTATCCAAATCCAATTTCATTAATCCTAGGCCCAATAACTTCGTCTTACCCAGTACAAGCTACTCAACCAACAAGTACACCAAATTGCACCTAGCACTGCACGTGGCACAATTTGTGCACCAAACAAGAAACATCTCGAACATGATCAATAATGGAAAGAGATCCAAATAAGAGAACTATCCAATACGTTCAACATATATAACCTCACCCGGCAATGACCCCTCCCACAAGGGAGAAATGAAACACACTGAATAACACATGGTAGCATAACCAAACATAATCCTATTGCGGCGTGCAACCCGATCAAACATTATACCATTGCGGCGCGGAATCTGATCCATACATTACAATTCACATGGAAATACCCATCGATCCACAATGCTCATACCTACCAAACACATATGCATCAACCACAAGCACGTACAGTGCATAACCATAACCACAAGGGGACAAATAATATTATGCACTACAATAAAAGCAACCAGAACTACGGTGCAATAAACAAGCCAACATATCAAGATCCCTCTCGCACAATATATATATATATTGCCACAAGGTCGAAATAGGATCACCACAGAGGTGTGAATAATCACGTGGCCTCACAACTCATCATAGCATAAGAAAGTAACATATGAAGTCGATCAAGCAGGAATAATATCCATTCCGCCCAATAACTCATCAACCAAAATGCTGTGCAAGAGTAAGCAAACCAGATTCGATGATGTAGAATACATATTCTCATTAGGCCTATCGATGGACCCCTAAATCATATTCCGATCATTCCAAAATAGGTAAATAATCTTCCAAAGATCCACAATAACTTATCCATAACACATGCAATCAACGATCTAGCCTTAAAACAACTTCATAGTCCGTAACCAAGGAATAAGCTGCCTCTGAAACAACCAGTCTCTAAACCACAAGAATACAGGAATCCCATATCCGACCCCAACTCTCCCACTCAAATGACCGACAAATCACTCCTACCCAATCACCTTATGAGAAGTACTTCCATAAATCTTCCACGCTATATAGCAAAAACCTGAACATCAACAGTCTACAACTCGGCGATTACCATAATACTAGTCAAGCCTCCGCAAATTAATACGCAATGTACCTCCCATAGCACACACCCCTCTTAGACAATAACATATAGTGCTAGCATCCTCAACACATCCGACATTTCCAAGTTGCCTAGAACTCTTGACCTTCCCTTCGAAACCAACCACTATCCGTTAAATCCTAATCTCACTCGGCTCACCGCGGATATCATGCCACAAGAGCGGCAACACAAAAATCTCATCATCAACTCTGAACACAAGTAGGATATATACTCCCGCAACCAAAAACCTCTAATTTGCTCAACCTAGGAAGACATCATGACATGCAACCAACCTTCTATACCCATTAAAGACATCAACCTCAAACCGTGGTTGTAACCATCATGAAGTTTTTGAAACCCAGTAGCACATAGCCAAGTCGTCGAAACTGAATCTCTCTAAGTCAACCAAATCATGCAGACTGCCAAACCCAAAGGTACTGGCACAAACACCTGTAAAACTCTAACATCCCAAAGAAACCGAACGTTTATGCTACTAAACTAACCCAAACCGCTGCTAAGCTGAACTAACATCTTTCAATCCCTCCTAAGCTGTCCTCAAGGTAACACTCCTCCTTTATAGCACTCTATGAACCTCAATCGATACTCATACCAAGTGACTTCAATAATAAACCACGTCGTCCTAAGACCCATAAGCTACTTTAACCCCTCTCATGCACCCAATGGTACCATAAACCGAAATGCCTACTCTGAAGAGACATTCTATGAATATGAAGTTGTTGCTCTCATCTCTCTAATACTACAATGTAGAATCAATAATGACATATAAATACTGCAAGCCTCGGTGCCATACACATATTTGGAAATCTTTTAACGCCACATATGAATCTTGAACAAATTAGAACCTTCTCCAAAGTCACTCACCTAGCTCTAGTCCCCAAAATACAGCCAATATTCGCCGAACGATGTGTGCCCCACCAGCACATGAATAACCAAAAGAAGCAACCAAGCGATTATACCAACAACGGAAATCAAAACTAAGTTGATCCATGTCATTCGTATATAATTAAATCATAGTACATCATGAACTCATCGAATTCTTCGCTCAAATCATCATCGAGGTCACCCTTCTCAAATCATAACTAATTCACAACATAACCTAGTCCCGGAATTGCCACAACACGCACCTATAAGATCTGATTGTCGATGATAGACTCCCCTACTTGGCTCTAAGTCATAGAACACATCACCTAATAACCCACCTTGCTCCCCCCTTCAAAATTGCCATGCTCCTGCACTGTTTTCCAGCTAAATTCTTCATAAACTCATGTAGCATTAGTCATAGGACACTCCAATCCATTTTCCAAAAAGCATACTCATTCTCATTGTAGTTGAGCGAACTCTCTCTAGCAATCTGAACTTTCGATCGTAGCACATACACTACACTGGATAGAAGAAAAACATCATTATAGAACCTCGTATGAATCACTCAACCTCACACCTTCTCGCAAGAGGTAACCCACCTGCTTAACCTCAAACCGACATCTCACTTTGACCCTACCACGGTCGCAATCACTATGCAATTAATTAATCTTCCCAAGTCTACACTTGCTAACAAGGTGTGAGAATCTACTTCATTCCTCAATGAACAATTGAAAGATCCCTCAACACATCCATATCTTAAGACTATACAACATATCAAGACAAAAATCAAGTATCCATAGCCCTTTGCATCTCAAGCAAATCCTTCCCGTGATACACAGCTATACATGCGTAGTCTTTAGTCACATAATACTTATTATTTAGCTATCAAATCAATCACCACACTAACAATCCCACAAATAAGGATGCCACCGGATGTACGGGTCCCAAAATCACACACTCACAAAGCTGAATCTCTTGAGCCCAAGCTGCAGTCTAATCCCAGCCTTAAGTTTCCCAGACTAGCCTACATCCACAACACAGAACATGACTTGCGCCTCATCCATAATTTCACAAGCCGTCGGTACAAATCTGATACCGAGTACTTAACATCACATACAAATCGAAGAGAAAGGAAAAGGATTCAAAGCTTAGATGCCATGCTGAATCAAAACTGCACGATAAAGAAATAAAGAAGGGAGATTTTCCTAGATGTTCTGTAGCCCCTCGAAGTTAGGTATGGACGTTATCATACCGATCCGCAGGACTCTAGTAGAGACTTTCTCATGACTCATAGAACCTATGAACATAGGGCTCTAATACCAACTTGTCACGACCCAAAAACCTCACCATGTCGCGACGACACCTTACTCTACCAGCTAGGTAATCCAAATAATATATATTACAACTACAATGAGAAAATTCCAATTTTATTAAATGCAAACTATGGGGGAATCAATACATCTATCCCAAGGGCTGGTAGTATAAGTTATGAGCCACTATGAATCAGATTTACAAGGCTGGTATGAAGAGTAGTACAATACTTGTTCGAAATTTACATACACAGAATTTAAAATCCTAAACTGCCATGAACAAAAGGTAGCTGGAATTCAAAATGCAACTACAACTTCAATGCCCATCTTTGTCATCCGCTACACTCGGCTCCAAGATCTGCACGCAAGGTGCAGAAGTGTAGTATGAGTACAATCGATCCCATATACTCTGTAAGTATCATGACTATGATAATAGTAGCAATAATGACCAATGATACTCACCAAACCTGTTCAGTTCATAATTCTACAAATATACCGTTACAGTGTAGACTAAGCATGAAATATAGATATAACCAATCGGTGCACATAGAGAAGATGTGCTCAAATCTTAGAACATCGAACATCTCAGCATATAGAGAAGATATGCTTGTACGATCAAGTCACGTGTGCACAGGTAGACATATAGAGAAGCTATGTACCGTGCCCTCACAATCCGAACCAAACATCATAGAGATAAGATATGTGCAAAGAGGCATGTATACATTCCAGATCTAGCATATGAGAAGATATGTGACTAAAATATGTATACACCGAAGGTATTTGCATATAGAAAAGAGATGCAAAAACCACACACTGATTAGTTTTCCTCATACCGCATGTACACCATCAAGAGAGAAACTTGAGAGGGTGACCCTAGGGGGATGGATCATTATCCACACAATGCACGGAAAACTCATGTGCCATATATATCAACCACATGGACAACTCACGTGCTATCATATCTCAACCACACGGACAACTTACGTGCTATCATATCTCAACCACACAGATAACTTACCATGCTATCAGTCCAGTCCATATCATACATAAGTAGATATACAAGATTACATGTACATGAACAATAGATATCAAATTACATACTCATAGACTGGTATAAGTGACATGCTAAGGAGTGTGCATGTGCGAGTGTGTTGCCATAGCTCAAATAACTTCCATATAAACCTATATTGTTAATAAGCAACAGAAATGGAAAGACAAATAACTATATGAATAAAAGGAATAAAGGCAAAAGATTGTAAAAGGATTCAATATAAGAATCAATAACCACGTTTCTCGAATAAAAAACCCAAAACCTTTCTCAACAGCTCAAATCAGCAGCGATAAAATGACATCCACGAACAATAGAACAAAACCCACAAATGAGGACAATATCATAAGTCAAACACCAACATTCATAACATATATGTTATGGAACACAACCCGATCCAACACAAAATCTATTGCGGAAGCAACGCGATCTTCCATATTGTTGCGCCGAGCAACCGGTCCTATTATAAAAATGTTGCGGTGGAAACCCGATCTAATATACCAATTCATATGGAAATACGCAATGTCACGACCCAAAATCCACTGGTCGTGATGGCACCTAACCCGACCCGCTAGGTAAGCCAACTAATAACTATCCAATTTCAATCATATTAATAAGACAATTAAAACAAAAGAAATTATCTGAATTTTATACATTTCCCAAGGATTGGTAGTACAAATCATGAGCTTTTAAGAATAGAATTTACAAAGCTGCTATGAAGTAAATACATCTTCTGTTTGAAAAGTACATAAATAGAGTTTTATAAATCTACGGCTACCATGAACAAGAGGCAACTACAACCGGAACACAGGTACGTCTTCAAATCCAGCTTCCATCGAACAAAACAACCTCAGCAGCCAACATCCGCACACAACATGCAAAAGTGTAGTATCAGTACAACCAACCCCATGTACTGGTAAGTAACAAGCCTAACCTTAGGTTGAAAGTAGTTACGAGGTGGAACATAGGTCGGGTCCAACACCAATAGCCAACAACAGTTCATAATAACGTAAAGCAAATAATAAAAGAAATAACTCGAAATTTAAAATGCTCAACTTATTCATAATTTTCGGAAATAGTTCCACTTTTCAAGTACAACAGTGAAAACCCAAATCCATTACCGAAATCGTCAAAAATATGAGTAAGTTTGAAAACTGAAATCTTTCCCATAAACCTTTCATCAGATAAATGTTTCACTTTCAGATAGCATAAGGAAAGTATATCTCAATGTCTACATGTCAAGATACAGGTAAAATCATGAATGTCACCAAAACCAGGCAGCAAAAGGAAATGCATCTCTATGCATGTATCTCAGGTACGCATGTCAAATGCAATGCCTCTCAGTGATGAACTCATGTACTCACACTCTCAGTACTCAACCTCACTGTCTCGCATTACCTCTTACCGTGCTCAATACTCAGCACACTCAATCACTAAGCACTCTACAATACTCATTGCGGCGTGCGACCCGATTCATATACATATAGCCATAAGGCTCGTTGTGGCGTGCAACCCGATCCATATATATATATATATATATATATATATATATATATATATATATATATATATATATATACACACACATACATAGTCGACTGTGCTCACTGGGGGGTGTGCAGACTTTGGATGGGCTTCTTCAGCCCAAGAGCTATATCGCTACAGCGTGCAATCCGATCCCATAAAATGTAATCAATATAACATGCTGTGAAGTGCAGCTCAATCCCATAATATCACTCTCACTCAGGCTCTCGGCCTCACTCAATCATCAATCTCTCCAGTCTCACTCATAGGCTCACAGTGTCATGAACTAGCCCGACAACAATGATATGATGTATCAATAAACAACAACCGAGATTGAGATATGATATGAATGCATGAATATGACTGAGTACGAAATATCAATGAAATCCGTGAGATGACAGCAAGAAGCGACCAATATGGGTCCTAACAACATCAGCATAAAGCCTAAACATGATATCTAGCATGATTGACAACTTAGTTACATAATCACATGATGAAAACACAAATATATACAAAATAGGGCTACTAAACAGTGCCATGAAAACAACAAAGTCACCATTCACAGGGTGCACGCACACACGCCCATCACCTAACATGTGCGTCACCTCATCATCAAACACGTAGCACGTAATTCGGGGTTTCATACCCTCAGCACTAAGTTTAGAAGAGTTACTTAGCTTGAACAAGCCAATTCCAATACTGAGCAAGCGAAGCGATGCTCCAAAAATGCCATCTCGCACGTTCCGACCATCGAACGGCTTGAAACTAACCAAAAAAACTCAAATACATCAAACAATGCTAAAGGAACCAATCCCAATCGAAAAAGGTTGAATCTTTAATCAAAAGCCCAAAATCGGCCAAAACGCCCAACCCGGGCCCGCACCTCGGAACCCGAAAAAACTCACCAAATCCCACAACCCATTCAATTATGAGTTCAATTATACTAATTTCATCCAATTTCGACTCCGAATCGATATTCAAAACTCAATTACTCACTTTAGAAAAGTTTTTGATAAAAATCCCCAATTCTCCAATCAAGATATGGATTAATTCAAAAATGAACTTCGGTGATCATATTAAAATAAAAAAATTGTAGTTATATACTTACCCCCATGAAAATACGAGAAGAACTCCGTGAAAATCACCTCAATCGGAGCTCTAGAACTCAAGATATGCTCAAAATACCAAAAGAACGCAATCTGATTTTTTATACACAAGGATTTTCGCTTTTGTGATAAAAACTCCGCACCTGCGCATTTCCAGCTATCATTTCCGCTTTTGTGGACCGTTTTTCGCACCCGCGGGGCCGCAGATGCTGACCCAACTTCGCATCTGCGAAACACCAGCACCAGCTCTCTTCTTCGACACTAAAATGAGCATAACTCCCTCATACGATGTCCAAATTTGACGATTCTTTTTTATATGGCTCCGTAATTACGATACGGATCTAATGATTCAATAAAAAAGATATTGGAGCTTATTATATTAATATGGTACCATTTATGCTTTGAAGAAACGACGTCGAACCATAAAAAACGAGCGCAACACAATCCAAACCTATACGAAACTCACCCGAGCCCCTCGGAACCCCGTTCGAACATACCAACAAGTCACATATCATAACACGGACCTACTCTAGGCCTCAAAACACACATAACAACATCAAAACAACGAATCACACCTCAATTCGAAATCAATGAACTTGAAACTTCAAACTTCCATAACTTATGCCGAAACCTATCAAATCACATCCGATTGACCTCAAATATTGCACACAAGTCACATTTGACATCACGGACCTGCTCCAACTTCCGGAGTGGGAATCCGACCCCGATATCAAAAAGTCCACTCCCGGTCAAACTTTCCAAAATTTCAATTTTCGCCATTTCAAGCTGCGGACCTCCAAATCACAATCCGAACGCGCTCCTAAGTCCAAAATCACCCAACGAAGCTAACGGAACCATCAAAATTCCAATCCGAGGTCAAATACTAAAAGTCAAACTTGGTCAAACCTTTCAAATTAAAAGCTTCTAGCTCAGAATCATTCTTCCAAATTAATTCCGAATAACTTGAAAACCAAAACCGATGTTTCACATAACTCATAATACATCATACGGAGTTACTCATGCCTGAAAACTACCGAGAGAAGTGCAATTGCTCAGAACAACCGGTCGGGTCGTTACATCCTCCCCCACTTAAACATACGTTCGTCCTCGAACGTGCCCAGAGTTGTTCTCAAAGCCATCAAACTGCAGTGTAACCTTACCATGCACATACCCCGGGGTGATCCTACGTCACCCTATCCCATATAGGTCTGATAACACAATGTGACTGAAATTTCTTAATCCATCCTAGCCCATAAGTCTTGGAATCCAATTCCCAACATCCAGAAGTTTCTATAAGATCAGAATCTCGCATCTACAAACTGTATAAGTCTGAACAAGGTGTATCAAGCCATATCTGTAACCCAAGATGTAATCACATGATATACCTCAAAAATCAAATACTCATAGCGATAATTTCTAATCACAGTAGCTAGTCTAAACAACCCAATGCCGGTACTCTTATCAAACAAAGCATCGTAAGAACACCTTCATATACTACCAATGATGAAAGAAACACACAGAAACTCATAACCATTCCTCAGATCAACAAGTCATGGAGCTCCCTCTCTTTCGACAAGGACTATAGCAAATTTCTAAGCCGACTTTCGATATTATTATTCCAACCATGCTGTAATCAATCCCGATAGTATTCTTTCTAGGTCCAATAACCTTATCTCATCCAACACGACCACTCTAGTGACATGACGCATCAATAAAATGCAAAGCCGCAACTCGTGCAATCCGTGCACCAATAAGTAACATTCCAAATGTACTCAATCATGGAAAATGACTTAGACGAGAGAACTGTCTCGCAAGCTCAACAGGTACTGCCACAATGCAATGTTAAGAATCTATCATACACCGCAGAACCAAAACACACGAATCTCACAAAAAGGATCATACAGCTCCGCTACAATGCGTGACCCTATCCAAATGCTGTCCATATTATATACCTCAAGCCACCCTACTCAAAAATCAATAACCATGTGAAATTCGATATCAAGTACCCAAAGTCCACTACCATAACCCCGGAGTACAAATAATACAATAACACAATCCAGAAAGAACATGGCCAACACGCAATCTACCAAACAATACCTAAATACTCATCTCGCTCAATTTCCGCTATAAAGCCCAAATAGAACCGCACCATGTGTGCATATAACCAACGAATCACAACCCCTCGTAGCATAGAAGAGTAACTCACAGATCATTTCAGAACATGAATAAGCTCAGCCCCAACTGAATGGCACATCTCTCAGCAATAGCAGTATGGAGCCAACCAATCCGACGCAGTGTAGAATACACATCCTAATTGGGCCTACCAATGGACACCCAAATAAACTCTAGTCATCCACAAATAGATAAATAACCCTCCAAAGATCCACAATGACCTAACCATAACGCATACCATCCTCTGACTAGCTTTAGCCACATTTTCACAGTCCACAACCACAAAAAAATCTACTCATGAGAACTCCCAGTCTCCAAATCCATAGCACACACGAATCACCGTATCTGATCCCAACTCCACCGCCCGAATATCTAACTCATCTCTATTATACAATCATCCCACGCGAAATACTTCTATATTCTTCTGTGCCACAAAGTAAAATTTGAACATCAGCAGTCGATCAACCAGGAGAGTGCCGCAAGCCATACCAAATAGTAATATCATTTACCTAGTCATCTGAAACCGCCTATGCTGCCTAAGAATTCAGGACCTTTTATTCAAAACCGAATCGTGACCTCGCACATTCAAATCTCAATCCCACACAACACATTGCATATACCATGACATCATATAAAAAATACGAGAACTTCGTAATCCACTTCGAGTCACAAGCAACTACATACTTAAATAGTAAAGAACTTTCCATTTGATCTCATCCAGGAGAAAACCACAATACGCAACATGTCCCACACACTAGTAGGAAATATACATCTCAAACCGTGGTAGAACCCATCAAGAACTCTCCAAAACCCATTTGCACTTAACCAAACCGTCATGACTGAATCCCTCTAACTCGACCAAGCTACGCAGGCCGTCAAAACCCAAGAGTATCGCCACAAAACACCTGTAGAAACTCACTACATCATAAGAAACAAAAGAGCCAATCACATCCGTTACCAAGCTGTCCTAATTCTCCGAGTTCCTTCTAAATTACCTTCAAATTGATACTTCTTCTTGCCATAATACCACCATCCTCAACCAAAACTCACCACACAATACCCTAGCATAAAATCACACCACCCTAAGGCTCATAAGCCGCTGAATGCTCTCTTAAGCACCCCAAAAGTACCACAACTGAGATACCCACTCTGAAGAGATCTTCTGCAAATCTAATGCCGTTTCCTTCACCTTCATGATACTGAAATGTAGAATCCATAAGGATATAGAAATGCCACAAGTCTCGACACCATCCAATGTAAATCTTAGTTTCTAGCTATATACAAAATCCTAAAAATTTCCAATTGCAACATTTAAAATCTTGCATCTACTAGAACCATTCTCAAGAGTCTTCCACTCTGCTCAAATCTCAATTAAACCGACCAGACAGACTGAACGACCTGTGCCCCATTAGCACACCAACACCCAAAGAAGTAATCCATACTTCTAAGCAGACGAGTGAATCCCTACTGCATGCACATTACATCCTTTACGATTAACAAACTCGATTCATTCCACGATTCCCATATACCCATTGAGTGTAATACAACCCGTATCAAGAAATTTCCTTACTCGAGTCATCCTCGAACTCAACCTCTGCAAGTCATAACTAGTTCGCCAATATACCTCAAACTGGACCAATACAACACAAAAACGTGCAATCAACCCGTCGATGGCAGACCCCCCCCCCCCCCAAAATTGGCTCAAAGCAAAGGAATAGAGCATGCTTACAATACCCATACTCTGTTGCTACCAAAATCCCGCACTGAAATTCAACTAAACCCTTCATAAGCTCGTGTAACACAAACCATATAATACTTCAAATCGCACAAATATAACCCACTGGTGGAAAAGAAAGCCTCCACCCACTATCATATACACATCCGTAGATTACCTCGCAGGTTATAACCCACCTGCTTCGCCTCAAACTAACATCTCTTTATACCCTTTCACAGCACAACTACTACGTAGTTTCTTAATCTTTCTGAGTCTGAACTCACCAACAAGGCATGAGAACCTAATTCGTTTCACAGCTAAACGACATGAAAAATTCTCCAATATACTCATAACTCGAGGCTATACGTCAAATCAAGATGGAATCAAGCACCCAATAGTTCTTTCTACACCTCAAGCAAACCCTTCTCGTCACATTCAAACTATATGAACACATCTCGCAGTCACATCATACTCATCACGTAGCCATCCAACCACAAATTCCACTAATAGAGACACTACCGGAAATATAAATCCAAAGCCACGTGCTCACACAATCAACACTTCTGTGTTCGAGCTACAGTCAAAACCCAGCCTCAAGTCCTCTAGACTGGGTCATTATCAACACACAGAAATCACATCTCGCACCTCATCTAGGGAATCACAAGCCGTCGATGCACAGCTGATACCGAGCGCTCGTGTGTGCATACTAATGCATAGAAAGAATTTAAAGGATTATGCTTCAAGATGAATCGATGCCGCACGATAAGGAAAAAAAGATGGGAAGTATATCCTAAATGCCCTGTAGCCTCTCGAAGATAGGTATAGACGTCATCATACCGATCCGCAAGACTCTACTAGACACTTGCTCATGACTTGTAGAACCTATGAAACTAGAGCTCTAATACCAATCTGTCACGGCGCAAAATCCACTGGTCGTGATGGCACCTAACCCAACCCGATAGGTAAGCCAACTAATAGCTATCCAATATCAATCATATTAATAAGATAATTTAAATAAAAGAAATTATCTGAATTTTATACATTTCCCAAGGACTGGTAGTACAAATAATGAGCTTCTAAGAATAGAATTTACAAAGCTGATATAAAATAAATACATCTTCTGTTTGAAAAGTACATAAACAGAGTTTTATAAATCCACGGCTACCATGAACAAGAGGCAGCTACAACCGGAACGCAGGTACATCTTCAAATCCAGCGCCCATCACACACAGCAACCTCAGCAGCCAACATCTGCACGCAATGTGTAGAAGTGTAGTATAAGTACAACCGACCCCATGTACTGGTAAGTAGAAAACCTAACCTTAGGTTGAAAGTAGTGACGAACTGGAACATAGGTCGGGTCCAACACCAATAGCCAACAACAGTTCATAATAACGTAAAGGAAATAATAAAAGAAATAACTCAGAATTCAAAATGCTCAGCTTATTCATAATTTCCGAAAATAGTTTCGGTTTTCAAGTACAGCAGTGAAAACCCAAATCCTTTACCGAAATCGTCAAAAATATGAGTAAGTTTGAAAACTGAAATCTTTCCCAAAAACCTTTCATGAGGTAAATGTTTCATTTTCAGATAGCATGAGGAAAGTATATCTCAATGCCTACATGTCAAGATACAGGTAAAATCATGAATGTTATCAAAACCTGGCAGCAAAAGGAAATGCATCTCTATGCATGTATCACAAGTAAGCATGTCAAATGCAATGCCTCTCAGTGATGAACTCATGTACTCACACTCTCAGAGTACTCAACCTCACTATCTCACATTACATCTTACCATGCTCAATAATCAGCACACTCAATAACTCAATACTGTACAATACTCGTTGCGGCGTGCAACCTGATCCATATATATATATATATATATATATATATATATATATATATATATATATATATATATATATATATATATATATATATATAAGGCTCGTTGCGGCGTGCAACCCATCCATATACATATATCCATAAGGCTTGTCGTGGGGTGCAACCCGATCCATATATATATATATATGCATACATAGTCGACTGCGCTCACTGAGGATGTGCAGACTCCGGAAGGGCGCCTTCAGCCCAAGCACTATATCGCTGCGGCATGCAGCCCGATCCTTTAAAATGTAATCAATATAACATGCTGCAGCGTGCAGCCCGATCCTATAATATCACTCTCACTCAGGCCCTCGGCTTACTCAGTCGTAAATCTCTACAGTATAAACATGAATATGAATGAGTATGAAATATCAATGAAAACCAGTGAGATGACAACAAGAAATGACCACTATGGGTCCTAACAATATCAACATAAAGCCTAAACATGATATCTAGCATGATTGACAACTCAATTACTTAATCACATGGTGAAAACACAAATATAAACAAAATAGGGCCACTAAACATTGCCATGAAAACAACGAAGTCACCATTCACAGGGTGCACGCCCACACGCCCATCACCTAGCATGTGCGTCACCTCATCATCAATCACGTAGCACGTAATTCGGGATTTTATACCCTCAACACTAAGTTTAGAAGAGTTACTTACCTCGAACAAGCTAATTCCAATACCGAGCAAGCCAAACGATGCTCCAAAAATGTCATCTCGCGCGTTTCGATCTCCGAATAGCTCGATACTAACCAAAAACAACTCAAATACATCAAACAATGCTAAAGGAACCAGTCCCAATCGAAAAAGGTCGAATCTTTAATCAAAAGCCAAAAATCGGCTAAAAAGCCCAACTCGAGCCCGCACATCAGAACCCAAAAAAACTCACAAAATCCGACAACACATTCAATTATGAGTCCAAACATACTAATTTCATCCAATTCCGACTCCGAATCGATGTTGAAAACTCAATTACTCACTTTAGAAAAGTTTTTGATAAAAATCTCCAATTCTCCAATCAAAATATGGATTAATTCAAAAATGAACTTCTGTGATCATATTAATATACAAAAATTATAGTTATATACCGACCCCCATGGAAATATGAGAAGAACGCCACAAAAATCACCTCAATCGGAGCTCTAGAACTCAAGATATGCTCAAAATACCAAAAGAACGCAGTCTGATTTTTTTATACACATGAATTTTCGCTTTTGCGATAAAAACTCCGCACCTGCATATCTCTAGCTGTCATTTCCACTTTTGCGGAAAACTTTTCGCACCCGCGGGGCCGCCGATGTGGACCCAACTTCGCTTCTGCGAAACACCAATACCAGCTCTCTTCTCCGACACTAAAATTAGCATAACTCCCTCATCCAATGTCCAAATTCTACGATTCTTTTTGCTATAGCTATGTAATTATGATACAGATCTTATGCTTCAATCAAAACAGAAATTGGATCTTATTTTCTTAATGTGGTACCATTTATGCTTGAAGAAACGACGTCGAAACATAAAAAACGAGCGCAACACAACCCAAACCTATCCGAAACTCACCCGAGGCCCTCGGGACCCCATTTGAACATACCAACAAGTCCCATATCATAACACGGACCTACTCGAGGCCTCAAAATACACATAACAACATCGAAACGACGAATACACCTCAATTCGAAATCAATGAACTTAAAACTTTAAACTTCCACAACCGATGCCAAAACCTATCAAATCACGTCCGATTGACCTCAAATTTTGCACTCAAGTCACATTTGACATTACGGATCTTCTCCAACTTCCAGAATCGGAATCCGTCCCCGATATCAAAAAGTCCACTCCCGGCCAAACTTTCTAAAATTTCAATTTTTGCCATTTCAAGCTAAATTCTACTGCGGACCTCCAAATCACAATCCGGATGCGCTCCTAATTTCAAAATCACCCAACGAAGCTAATGGAACCATCAAAATTCCAATTTGAGGTCAAATAATAAAAAGTCAAACTTGGTCAAACCTTTCAAATTAAAAGATTCTAGCTCAGAATCATTCTTCCAAATCAATTCCGAATAACCTGAAAACCAAAACTGACGATTCACATAAGTCATAATACATCATATGGAGATACTCATGCCCGAAAACTATCGAGTAAAGTGCAATTACTCAGAACAACCAGTCGGGTCATTAGACGCAACAAGCAACCAAGCATGGAAAAATTCATAACATAACATAAAAGAGGACAAATATGCATAATTCACCAAGGATAAATAAACACAAACAAAGTGTGATAGGCAATCCAATACTAAGAGCTTGCCTCACACATATATCCAACAAGGACTCCAACAAGTCATTAACACGTGAACAATCAAGTAGTCACACAATCCAACGTAGCATAGGAGAATAAGGCATGAAACAAATAAAGTCATAAAGCAAGTAAAATCAGAGACAAGTAAACGTATGTAACAAGTGAAGTCATAAAACAAGTAAAGACATACAACAAGTAAAGACATGAAACAAGTAAAGGTATGCAACAAGTAAAGACATGAAACAAGTAAAGGCATGTAACATGTAAAGGCATGAAATAATCTAGTTCTTCCCACATGCTTTAAGCTATGACAACACACATACACTTGTCACCTTGCATATACGTCGCCCCCAAATGCATAAAACATGTAGCAACTAGACTCAATTACATCATAATTCTCTCAAGTCAAGATTAACCATTGTACTTACCTTTTTTTTCTGGAACAAATTGACAATCCAAAGCTGCTTTTATTTTAGAACAAGCCATCAAACAAATCGAATTTAGTCAAATAATGCTCTGAAAAGTCAAAACAGACTTAAGAAACCCTCCCAGGACTAAAAAAATTCGATATTTAACATATTTGGAAAAGTCAACAGGGGCCCACTTGGTTGAAATCTGAAATCAAGACCAAATCTCAATTACCCATTCTTCCCCGAGTCCAAATATGTGATTTGTTTCGAGATCCAACCTCAAATCGAGGTCTAAATCTTTAAAATTCAAAATCTTAATTTACTACCCAATAATCCTTGTTCTACTCTTTCAAATTCTACATCTAGGGGTGAAAGTCTATGAGGAACAATGGAAATTAATCAAAACAAAGTTAAACTTACTAACCTACGAAGTGGGAAAGAAAATTCTTTCAAAAATTGCCTCTTTGCGTCGTCTTGGTCTCAAAAATGGAATAAACTGAGCTAATCCTAATCCCTTATTTTTGTCCCAGCTGCAGATATCGCAATTGTGAATTAATGTTCACAACTGTGTAGCTCGCAAATGCGAACCAATGACAAAAATTGTGAAGTCGCACCCGAGCAACCAAATTTGCAAATATGATGACTGCAGCACCATCAACTACTAGGCTTATGAAAACATCCCGGAACTAATCTGAAACTCACCCGAGACCCTCGTGACCCGTTCCAAACATACATACATGTATAATAACCTTACCCAAACTCGCTCGTTAGTTCAAAACATTAAACTAACATCAAAATTCAAGAATTAAGCATCAAAACTCAAGAATTCACATGTTCATAACTAAAATTTTCGTCTTTCAACTATAAACGTCGAAACGGCCTCGGGTCACCCGGGACCCCACCAAATATACGTACAAGTCCAAAATCATCACATGAACATACCGAAATTATCAAAACACCGATTTGAGGTGTTTATGAAGAATGTTGACTGTTGTCAACTCCAACAATATTAAAGCTCTAATATCATGATTTTTTTGTCAATACACATCTAAACTTTCGTGAAAGTAAACAAACCATGCACAAACGTTATAAAATATCAAATGAAATTATATAAGGTCTCAAATCATGAAACAGAAAGATAGAAATCAAAACGACCTATCGGGTCGTTACATTATTCCCCTCTAAAAGAAATGTTCGTCCTTGAATAGACATAAAAATGTACATGGTAAAGAGATATGAATATCTACTCCTCATATCAGACTCGGACTCCCAACTAGCCTCCTCAATTGGCTGACCTTTCCAAAGAACTTTCACGAAAGGCAATTATTTAGATGTCAACTTTTGAAACTGCCGATCTATGATAGCTACCAACTCTTCTTCATAAGTCAGATTCTCATCAAGCTACACCGTGCTAAAATCTAGAACATGCGACTTATCTTTATGATACTTCTGAAGCATAGAAACATGAAATACTGGATGTACACCTGCTAGGCTGGGAGGCAATACATGCCTATAAGCAACCTCTACAACTCTCTCTAAGATCTCCAATGTGCCAATTAACCTCGGCTCAACTTGCCCATCTTCCCAAATCTCATCATGCCCTTCATAAGCAAAACTTTCAAAAGTACCTTCTCGCCCTCCATAAAAGCCATATCACGGATCTTCTTGTCCGCATAACTCTTCTGCCTACTCTGTGTTGTCTGAAGACGATCTTGAATCAACTTTACCTTCTCCAAATATCACGGACCAAATCTATACCCAATATCCTAGACAAACCAGGCTCAAACCAACCAATAGGAGAACGACATTGCCTACTATATAAATCCCCATACGACGGTAGTTGAAGACTGAACTGATAGATGTTGTTGTAGGAAAACTCTGCCAATGGTAGAAACTGGTTCCAATGGCCTGCAAAATCAATAACATAGGCTCTCAACATATCCTCAAGGACTTGAATATTTCGCTTGGACTGGCCATCCGTCTATGGGTGAAATGTAGTGCTGAGCTCCACCTGCGTGCCTAAGTCTCATTGAACAGCTCTCTAGAAGAGCGATGGGAACTGAGTACCACGGTTTGAAACGATAGAAATGGGCACACCGGGCAAGCAAACATTCCCTCTGGCGTAGATCTGAGCCAATCTCTATAAAGTATAGAAGTCATCACTGGAATGAAATGCACGGACTTGGTCAACCTATCTACAATGAACCAAATAACATCATACTTCCTCAAAGTTCGTGGCAATCTTATTACAAAGTCCATAATAATGCGCTCCCACTTCTACTCCGGTATAACCAACCTCTGAGTCAAATCACTTGGTTTTTTATATTCATACTTCACCTGCTGGTAATTCAAACACCCTCAAATATGCCAAACAATGTCCTTCTTCATCTATGACACCAGTAATCCTACTCAAGTCATGGTACATCTTCGTGACACCTTAATGAATAGAATATCATTAACTATGAGCCTCCTAGAGAATTAACACCCCCAAACCATCAACAATAGGAACACAAATACGACATTGAAGACGTATAACACCATCATCCCCAATCATAACCTTCTTGACGCCGCCTCACTGCTGTGTCCTTCAATACCAACCTAAGTTGCCTGGACTCGGGTGCGGGTATCTGATATGGGTACAGATCCAAGAGTCGAATTTGAAAAAATATTAATTTTAAGATTTGGGGATGCGGATCCAACAGTCCTAGGATTTTCTAAGAAAATTCAACACTATAAAAATAGAAATATAAAGATATTCTAAATTTTGAGAGATATTTTGCGAAAATTTTACATGTATATTATAGCAGTGAATATGAGACAAAAGGAATATAATGTTGAAGGATTTCCCATGTCTTAAATATGTTTTATCTTTTATTTTAAGAAATTAAAATCTGAATTTCCCCCTAAATTTGTCCATGGGCTCCGATCAAAGTATCCAAAGTTGGTTGACCGAATCCTAAACATATCCCGCAGCTGTCCCAGTGTCATGTTGAGAAGGGTTCGACATAAAAAAGCAGAGTCTGTGCAACTTAGATACCAACAAATGAGAATCATCAAACTGGCAAGCATTAATGCATTCAATCAATGACAGCTGTGAGACAACACAAGCGAGAACTCTACTAGGCTTACAAACATCCAATTTCATAAATCTTTTAGCCAAAGCCTGAACATCCATAGCCAATGGCCTCTCCTCAGCTGAAATAAATGCCAAATTACCCATACTCTCTGCCTTTATACTCAAGGCATCAACTACCATATTTGCCTTACCCGAATGATACAAAATAGTGATATCATAGTCTTTTAACAACTCCAACCACCTCCGCTACCTTAAATTCAAATACTTTTACTTGAACAAGTGCTAAAGAATATGGTGATCAGTATAAGCCTCGCATGACACACCATACATGTTGTGCCTCCAAATATTGAGCACGTGCACAATTGCTGCTAACTCCAAATCATGAACTGGATAATTCATCTCATGAGTCTTCAACTGACGAGACACACAAGCAATCTCCATACTATCCTGCATTAATACCGCGCCAAGTCCAATACACAAAATGTCACAATACATGGTATAAGGCCTCGAACCTGCGGGTAACACAAACACTGGAGCTGTAGTCAAAGCAACCTTGAGCTTCTAATAGCTCTCTTCAAACTCATCAAACCATCTAAAAGGAACACCCTTTTGAGTTAAATTGGTCAATGGAGCTCCAAGAGATGAAATCCCTCAACAATACGATGATAGTAGCATGCCAAACCCAAGAAACTCCGAACCTCTGTAAATGAGTTAGGTCTAAGCCAATTATGAACTGCCTCAATCTTCTTAGGATCAACTTTGATACCCTCACTAGACACAATATGACCCAGGAACGCAAGTGAGTCCAATCAAAACTCACATTTCAAAAACTTGTCATAAAGCTGATGATCCCTCAAAGTCTGAAGCACAATCCGCAAGTGCTGCTCATGCTCCTCTCTACTATGAGAGTAAACCAGAATATCATCAATGAACACAATCACAAAGGAATCCAAATAAGTCTTGAACACTCGGTTCATCAAATCCATGGAAGGTGCTGGAGCGTCAGTCAAACCGAATGACATCACTAAGAACTCATAATGACCATAACGAGTCCTAAAAGTTTTCTTAGGGGCATCTAGATCCCTAATCTTTACCTCATAATAGCTGAATCTTAGATCATTCTATGAAAATACCTTGGCACCCTTAACCTGATCAAACAAATCATCAATACGAGGCAATGGATACTTATTCTTGATATTAACCTTATTCAGTTGGCTATAATCAATGCACATCCTCTTGGAACCGTGCTTCTTCTTCACAAACAATATTGGCGCACCCCAAAGAGAAATACTCGGTCTAATAAATCCCTTATCAAGCAAATCCTGCAATTGCTCCTTTAATCCCTTCAACTCATATGGAGCCATATGGTATGGTGGGATAGAAATGGGCTGAGTGTTTGGAACCAAATCAATGCAGAAATCAATCCCTATCGAGTGGAATACCTGGTAATTCTACAGGAAGCACCTTTGAAAACTCCCTCACAACTAGTACTGAATCCATAGATAGAACCTCAACATCAGAATCCTGGATGTAAGACAAATATGCTAAAAGACATTTCTCAACCATGCACTGAGCCTTCAAATATGAAATCCTCTTCTTAAGGGTCCCTCTGCACTCTAATCTAGGCAACCCTAGCATAACTAACGTCTTAGTCTTGGCGTGACAATCTTGGATAGCATGATGCGAGAACAATCAATCCATACCAATAATAGCCTCAAAATCCACCTTATACAACAACAAGAGATCAACTATGGTATCAAAACCATTAATAGTAACAACACAAGACCGCTACACCCGATCAACTACTATAAAATCTCCAACAGGTGTAGACACAAAAATAGGAATATGAAGAGAATCACGTGGCATACTCAAGTGTGACACAAAAGATGAAGACATATATAAATAAGTAGAACTCAGATCAAACAATACTGAAGCATCTCTATGATAGACTATGATAACACATGTGATGACTACATTAAATGAATCCGCCTTAGGCCTACCAAGAAATGCTTAGCAACGGTCCTGGCCTCCTCCGGCTTGTCCTCCTCCTCTAGGACGACCCCTAACTAGCTGGCCCCCTACATCTAGCTGGTTGACCCCCACCTCTACATATGTGGGTGGGTGGTGTAGTAAGTGGTACTAGAACATTTGCCTGGCTACCCTGCGGTGCTCCACCCTACAATCTCGGGCAATGCCTCCTGTAATGCCCCATATCCCCATACTCGAAGTAGCCCTTCACCCGATGTAGCTGCTGGGTCTGAGACTGACCCTAACGACCCTAGTAACCACCATAGAAACTATGTATCGGAGGTGCACTAATGGTTGCTGGAGCACACTGAATGATGGTTGCTCAGAACGAGGACCATAAGCACCATGACCACCTAGAGTACCGCTAGAAACCTAAAGTGTTGACTGGACTGGACAGATAGAATGACCTCTACCGAAAGGACCCCTGCCTCCAGATGAGGCACCACTAAAACCACCAAAATTATGAGGTCTCTTATCAGACGTCGCCTCTCTCCCCTAGCTACGGATCTGCCTAATCCTCATAGCAATCTTAGCCAGTTAGGTGAATGAAGTCTCAATCTCGGCCTCTCTAGCCATCTGAAGTCTAATAAACAACAAGTCCCTCTATAACCCTCCGCACATTCTCCCTCTCTATAGGGATCAAGATAGATACCTGACGAGACAAATCAATAAACCTCATCGCATATTGGGTGACTGTCATACTACCCTGCTGAAGACACTCAAACTAGCTGCACAAATCATCTCTGTGATGAGCGAGATGAACTTCTCCAAGAAAAGCTATGAAAACTAAGCCCAAGTAAGAGGATGTGACCCTGCTAGTCTACCCATCTCATAGGTTTGCCACCACCTCTTGGCCAAACCTTACATCTGGAAGATAGTGAAATCAACTCTATTGGACTTAACTAGTCCCAAATAGCGCAAGATCTTATAATATCCATCCATGAACTCTCGGGCATCCTCTGAAGGTGCACCACTGAAGTGAGAAGGGAACAACTTCTGAAACCTGTCCATCCTCACCAGCACTACAGCTGACATCACGGGCCTATTCTTAGGCTGCATTACAATAATAGGCTGAACTACCCCAATTGGTAGCATTCCCCGGATCTGATACCCATGCATTATCTGGAGTGTAAGTGGCGAAAGTCTGAGCTCCTTCTCCGGCCTGAGAAGTAGCTGGTGTTATAGGAAGCACATCTGCATGAACCATGCTATCTATAAGGCCAACCATGCAGACCAAAGCGTCCTGGAGCAATGCGGTAGTATGAACCCCTCTAGGACCTGAGCTAGCCCTATTAGCTCAACCTGAACTATAATCCTGCCACCAGAAGCTATCCGATGCTCAACTGCACTGCTCTAGCACGAACGTCAGTAATTGCAGGTGTTGTTGCATGTGTTCTAGGTTGTGCTCTATCTCTGCCCCTGCTCTGGCCTCTACCCCTAGTAGCGGCTACAACCTCGGACTCTAGCTCCTGGTTTGCTGCAGCTAAAGCACATGTCCTCACCATCTATGAGAAAATAGAGAGTAACGATTCATACTTTATGATAGAACAAAGTCGCATGATAGATAAAGAAAGAAAGTAAAGTTTCCTAAAATCCTGATAGCCACTCGAAGATAAGTACATACATCTCTGTATCGATCCTCAAGACTCTACCAAGCTTGCTCATGACTCGTGAGACCTATGCAACCTAGGGCTCCTATACAACCTTGTCACGACCTAAAATTCCAACCAAGGGAGTGGTGATGGCACCTAACACCGCTTGATAGGCAAGCCAACACCTAACAATAATAAGAGATACAAATCCAACATTAAACAATATAGTATCATAAATATAAGTAAGGCTCAAAAATCACATAACTAGTTTAAACCAATACAACTGTCTAATAACCTCCTGGGACTGGTGTCACTTAGTACATGAGCTATAATATTACAAAATACAAAGTCTAAAATAAAATATAATACTGTCTAATACTAGAAATAGTAATAAAGAGAGTGAAGGTGACTTCAGAGTCTGTAAATGGGTGTGCAACACTACCCCGAGTCTCCTTGAAGTCCAAGCTATACACCCCTCTGAATACTGCTAGGGCCCATACTTGAATCTACACAAAAAGTACAAAAGTGTAGTATGAGTACAATCAACTCAATGTGGTCAGTAAGTATCGAACCTAACCTCGACGGGGTAATGGCTAGGCGCACTTACCATGTAAACTTATATAATTAATAAGCAATAGAAATGGCAAGAGAAACAACTATAGTAATAACAAGAATAAAGGCGGAAGATAATAAATGGATTCAATAAAAAAAGTGATAACCACGTTTCTCGAATAAAAACCCAAAACCTTTCTCAACAGCTCAAATCAACAGGGATAAAACGATATCTGCGAACACATAGCCAAAACCCACAAATGAGAAAAATATCATAAGTCAAACACCAATATTCATAACATATATGTTGTGATGCACAATCCGATCCAACATAAAAACTGTTGCGGAAGCAACCCAATCCTCTATATTGTTGCGCTGAGCATCTCGATCCTATCATAACAATATTGCAGTGGCAACCCAATCCAACATACCAATTCATATGAAAACACATAACAAGCAACTAAGTATGGCAAAATTCATAACATAACATAAAACAAGACGAATACGCATAATTTACTAAGGAAAAATGAACACGTACAAAGAATGATATGCAATCCAAGAGCTAGCCTCGCACATATATCCCAACAAGGACTCCAACAAGTCATTAACACATGAACCATCAAGTAGTCAGGAGATAAGTCATGAAACAAATAAAGACATAAAGCAAGTAAATTCACGAGACAAGTAAATGCATGTAACAAGTAAATGCATGAAATAAGTAAATGCATGTAACAAGTAAAGGCATGAAACAAGTAAGGCATGAAATGAGTAAAGGCATGCAACAAGTAAAGTCATGAAATAAACTAGTTCTTCTCGCATGCTTTAACCCATGACAATGCATGTACCCTCGTCACCTTGCATATACGCCGCCCCCAACACATAAAACATGTAGAAAATAGACCCAATTACATCCTAATTTCCTTAAGTCAAGGTTAACCACGATACTTTTCTCTTTTTTCGGAACAAATTAACAATTGAAAACTGCTTTTCTTTTAGAACAAACTTCCAAACAACTCCAATCTAGTCAAATAATAAGTCAAAACAAACTTAAGGAACCCTCTTAGTACTAAAAAAAAAATCTTTACCATATTTGGAAAAGTCAACAAAAATTACACCCTACTCCACTTGGTCAAAATTCTGAAATCAAGAACAAATACCGATTACACATTCATCCCGAGTCTAAATATGTGATTAGTTTCAAGACCTGACCTCAAATCGAGGTCTAAATATCTAAAACTCAAAATCTTAAGTTACTACCCCAATATCCTATTTCTACTCTTTGAAATCCTAGATTTAGGGTTAAAAATCTATGTGGAATAATAAAAATAATTAAAATAAAGATAAAATACCTGACCTATGAAGTTGGGAAGAAAATCCTCTCAAAAACCGCCTCCTTGCGTAGTCTAGGTCTAAAAATGGAATAAAATGAGCTAATTTTGAAATCCTTTTTTTTTTATCTAAGTTGCAGATATCGCAATTGTGAACTAAAGTAAAGTTAGCAATTGCGCAACCTTCAAATGTGAACCAGCGATCGCAATTGCAAAGTGGTACCTGAGCGATTAAAGTCGCAAATGCAACAGTGTTTTCGCAATTGCGAAGGTCGCAAATGCAATCCAATTGCAAAGCTGCCTTCCCCTTCCCAGACTTCGCAAATGCGAGCTAGCAATCATCATCGCAAACCTCGCATTTGCGAGCAGCTCATCACAATTGCAATGACAACAGCACCAATAACTGCCAGACTTACTAAAACAACCCAAAACCAATTCAAAACTCACCCGAGCCCCTCTGGCCCCATTCTAAACATCCATACAAGTATAATAACCTTATACAAATCGCTTATAAGCTCAAAGCATCAACTAACATAAAAATTCAAGAATCAAGCATCAAAATTCAAGAATCCACATGTTCAAAACTCAAATTTCTAACTTTTAACTATAAGCGCCGAAACAGCCTTGGGTCACCTGGGACCCCAACCAAACATATGTACAAGTCCAAAACTATCATATGAACCTACCAAAATAGTCAAGACACCGATATGATGTCGTTCACCAAGAATGTTGAACATGGTCAACTTCAACAAAATCAAAGCTCTAAAATCAATATTTCTTTGTTAAAACACATCAAATAAAGCTATTAAAAGTCTCAAATCAAGAAACATTAAGTTAAAACTCAAAACAACTTATCGGGTCTTGACAAAGGACATAGCTTCCTTCTTCGTGTCCCTCCCTGCTAGGATTTGTGTTAACCTCTCAATCTCTTTTTCTTGCTTGTGTAAAAAAGCGCTGCTCCTCGCGATTCTAGTATGAAGTTCTGTCGCCGCCAGGTTAACCTACAAAAGGTAGGCTATTAGGAAAACAAAAGGCGAGTAGAGCCAATTGGAAAAAAAATATTTAGGACTATACCTTGAACCCTGAGTACGCCACGTGATTAGCAAGAGCCGCCATCAAATATTTGTCTATGTACTCTCATTCTAGAGGCCCGATAAAGCCTTTGAACAATAGAGCAACCTTTTTGGTCCTCCGAAAGACATTCACGTCGAAGGGAATTTCCACCACCACCTACCTTATTGGGGCGGTAGACTCTTCTGGTACCAAACACGGGGACACCTCAAGTAAGGTTTCAAAATAAGTGACCATGTCGAACACGGGGAAGTCGTGCTCCAGAAACAACAATCCCTCTAGAAGGACTGCGGTCGTCTCATCAAAATTCTTGCATAGAAACACCATAGCTTCTTCCCCCGATGCCATCGACTCTTTGTCGGGTCTTCGCCTCAGGGGAAGTTTTGGCTTGTCATTATACTGTATACCGTTACATTATATAGTATACTATAATAGTATATCATTGGAATGAACTGTATACCAAAATGGTATATAGTATATCATTTTGGTATACAGTACAAATTCTTCTTTGCCAGTTCAACGCAATAAATTATACACAATTAAATTAACCAAAATGGTATATAATATGTTATTTTGGTACATAGAGGATTGGTTCATTCCTTCAAAAAATTAGTAGTATACTATAGTAGTTAATTATATACTCTTGAATTAATTATTGTATACCAATACGGGTTCAATATACCATTTTGGTATACAGTACAGATCTGTCTTCTATGCTAGTTCAACTCAAAATTTAAAAACATATTCTAAGATATAACTAGCAAGGCATCACCATTTCATGTATTAGCAATACTAGAATCATAATTGATTCGTTATTGAAGTTTAAGAGATTTTTTATTTGTTGATTTAAGTTATATACATTAGTAATAACATAAATATTTTAATCTATTAACATACTATTTGTTTGTTATATAACTTATGTTTATTGTAATTTTATTAGGTTACTAACGATATTTATCATAAAAAAATTGTTTACATAACTAATTTATAAGTGTCGTGATTTTGCATATTGTAGAAATAAACTCCTTTTAATTTTAGAAAATAAAGATAAAATAAAATAGTTATACTAAACTTCCTTTTTACAGGTAAATGATTGCATAATGAAATAGTAGAATTTTATATGAAGAGCATTGCATTTACATCGGACCCTTACTATTGAATCAAGAAGAAAACATTTGCATAATGAAAGAGTAGAATTTTATATGAAGAGCATTGCATTTACACCGGACCCTTACTATTGAATCAAGAAGAAAACATTTGCATAATGAAAGAGTAGAATTTTATATGAAGAGCATTGCATTTACATCGAACCCTTACTATTGAATCAAGAAGAAAACATGGGGAAAGAGGAATTGGCAGGCGTAATAAATTTAGAGCCTATAGGTAAAAATAATAAATAGTTTAAAGATGGGCAAAAACGGGTAAATAATTTGACTTTTGTAGGCATATAGTGTAGTTTCCCCTTGTAATTTTGCTGGGCAATCTCTCTTTACTTTGCAAGCATTGCGGCTCATAACGAAACTCAGTAGGATCATTGTTTCTTTTGCTTATTTAGTTTTATTGCCCCCAATAATAACCACACGCGAACGATAGACACGATCTACAACAATAGAATCCCCCACATATGTGGACACATATACATGGGCACTCAAGGAGTCACGGGGCACAACCAAACATGAAGAAAAATAAAATGGCACATAGGAGTAGGTAGACCCTGGATCAAATAGAACTGAAGCATCTCTACTGCAAACTGAAATAGTACCTGTGATAACAGCATCAGACTACTCGGCCTCAGGCTTGGCTAGAAAAGCATAACATCGGGGCTGGGCCCCACCACTCTAAACCAAGTCCCTGGGACGGCCCCCTACTGGCTGGCCTCCACCTCTAGCGGCCTGATCTCCACCTCTAATGGCCTGACCTCCACCTCTAGCGGCCTGACCTCTACCTCTAGCTGCCTGACCCCTTCCTCTAGCTGGCTGAGCAGGCGGTGGTGCACCCAATGCCGGAATCATGGCACGAGAACTCTGTTACTGTGGCGGAACGCCCAATAATCTCGGACATGTCCTCCTGATATGCCCATAGCCACCATACTCGAAACATCCATCCTGATAATATGGCCGTGGAAACTGAAACTGACTCGAATGGGCCGGCTGACCACGGTAATAACTCCGAATGGGAGGTGTACTGATAAGAGCTGGTGGTGCACTGTAGGCTAGCTGATCCGAATAATGCATATGAGGACCAAGACCATCTGAAGCACATGCCTGGAGTGCTGAATGAAATGGCCTGGGAGGATGGCCTCTACCAAAAGTACCTTGAACTCCAGATGAGGACCCACTGAATCCACCGGTGTGACGCGGCCTCTTGTCAAACCCGTGACCATTCCGCTGAGCTAAAACCATCTCGACTCGCCTAGCAACATTGGTTGTCGCCTGAAAAGATATCTCACTCCCAGTCTCCTTAGCCATCTGCAATCTGATATTCTAAGCAAGTCCCTCAATAAACCTCCTCACCCTCTCTCTCTCTCTCGGTAGGAAGCAGAAGAATAGTATGACAGGCTAGATTCACAAATCGAGTCTCGTCCTGCTGCAGACGCTCGAACTACCTCCGATAGTCCTCTCTTTGAGTGATAGGAAGGTACTTCTCAAGAAATAGCTGAGAGAAATATTCCGAAGTCAGAGCTGGCGACCCAGCTGGTCCGGCCAACATATAATCCCTCTACCATTTCTTGGCGGAACCCGACAAATGGAAAGCATCAAAGTCGACCCTATTGGTCTCCACTATCTTCATGTTCCGTAACACCTTATGACAACTGTCCAGATAGTCTTGGGGATCCTACGAACATGCACCGCTGAAGTGAACTGGGAAAAGCTTGGTAAACCTATCCAATCTCCACAAAGCCTCAGAAAATATAGCCGACCCCTCACTGGTCTGTGCTGCAACACCCGGCTGGACAACCCCAACGGGCTGAGCTACTGGAGCCTGAAATTGAGGAGACATCTGCTCCGGAGTGTGGGCAGTAGGATTCTGTGCTCCTCCCCCAGTCTGAGAGATAGCTGGTGCTACAGGAAATGTGCCGGCCTCTGCCAACTCTCCATGAGGCCCACTAGATGGACCAAAGCATCCTGAAGTACCGGGGTGGCGATGAACCCCTCTGAGACCTGAGCTGGCCCTGCTGGAACGGTCTGGGCTGGAGCCTCCTCATCAAACTCTACCTGAGGCTCTGCCGTTGGTACTGCTGCTCGAGCTGTGGGCTGAGCCCTGCCCCTACCTTGGCCTCTGGCACGGCCTCAGCCTCAACCTCTGCCCCTCGTAGGAGCTGCCACTGGGGGCTCTGGCTGCTGCTCAACTGAAGATGCGGTACGTGTTCTTGCCATCTGCGAAAGAACAAGAGTATAAAAGTTCGATTAGCACTGAGAGAACAAAAAACGCACGACAGAGAAAAATAGAAGTGACGTTGTTCCAAAACTCTGTAGCCTCTAGAAGATAAGTACAGACGTCTCCGTACCGATCCTCCAGAATCTACTAAGCCTGTTCGTGAATCGTGAGACCTAAGCAACCTAGTGCTCTGATACCAACTTGTCACGACCCGGAATCCCCACCATTGGGACCGTGATGGCGCCTAATTTCACACTTGCTAGGCAAGCTAATGTATTTATTAGCCAATTCCTTTACGTTTCAGTGATTAACCATAAGCAAGCTAAAACAAGTCGAAATGAACGCGGAAGTACATAATAACAACTTTGATTATATACTATTACTACCCAGAATCCGAAGTCACAATTCACGAACATTCCAAGATTTTACTACGAGTATTTGTCCGAAAGAAAAATACAACTATTATCGAAATAAAGAAAACAATAAAGTATGAGGCATAGAAGGGAACGCTAGGGCCTGCAAATACCGACAGGTCTACCTTGGGTCTCCTACGTGATAAATCCTATAGCCAACCTCTCGATCAGCTCAAACCAGCTCCAAAATCTACACAGGAAGTACAGAGTGTAGTATCAGTACAAGCGACCCTATGTACTGGTAAGTGCCAAGCCTAATCTCGACAAAGGAGTGACGAGGCTACGGAGGGGAAATCACAATATAACCTGCATACAGTATATAATAAAAGCAGAAAGAAAGACAGGATAAAATAGAGCAGTAACTTGCAAGAATTGAATACAGTTCTCGAAGCATATCATCAGTGTTCAGATACTACCAATCCTTAAGTGCAATTTAAGACTACCGTTCAGCTTACAGTCAAAGAAAAGTATAAACATATAGATGGTTGCGGCGTGCAACCCGATCCCACCATGTCACAATAATCACAATCGCAGTTCACCCTTATTTCGCCACATTCCACTCTTATTACACCTATTGCGGCGTGAAACCCGACCCCACCGTACATATTATTTCACCCTTATTCCTCCTCAATATATCACCCGTATTCCACCCATTGCGGCGCGCAACCCAATCCCACCATATCAGTATCAATTATTCAACAAGTACAGAAATTTCACAATTCAAATCACATAACCCTTCACAAGGCTCAACTTCAAACCAAAACAATTAGGAAGCTTATACACTATGAGACTTTACACAAGTAATACTACTCAGCGAGACCAATCCAGAATATGCCTTGAAAGTACCGATAACCATCTTAAGCAAATAATAGGAGACAACGAAGCTACAAAGTAACTAATACTTTCAAAAAAGAGAAACAATGTCTATAAGTAGCAATTAAGCATGGAAATACAAGTAAAGCATGTAGCAGTTATAACAGGGAAAGAGATAATATGAGAAGAACGGGAAAGAAACAGGCAAAAACAGATAAATTGGCAGCGCATAAGTACTCGTCACCTCACATATACGCCGCTCACATGGATTTCATATAGCAAATAAGTCAAGGGTTCCAAATCCCTTGAGTCAAAGTTAGACACGACACTTACCTTGCTCCACGGGCCACTCAATGCTCAATTACCGCTTTTCCTCTAGAATCCACCTCCAAACCACTCGTATCTACCCACAATTAACTTAATAACATCAAATATTGCTAAAGGAATCAATTACAACGCATAAATTTAGATTTTCCAAACTTTCCCCCAAAAAGTCAAATACCGACCCCGGGCCCGCTTGGTCAAAACCCGAGGTTGCTCCCCCCTGTCCTTCGCGTTCGCGAGCTAGTGCTCGCGTTCGCGTAGAAGGACGAGTGTCCGCTCCCCCAGGTCCCATATGCTTCACGTTCGCATTGAGCTGGTTGCGTTCGCGAAGGGTAAGGCTCCCATCGCTTCGCGTTCGCGAAGAAGAAAAACCTAGCCATCCCAGTTTCTACTTCGCGTTCGCGAGAGTGCCTTCGTGAACACGAAGAAGGAAACCAGAAGGCACCTGAAACAGCAAAAAACCAGATTTTCTAAGTCCAAAACATCCCGTAGCCTATCCGAAACTCACCCGAGCCCTCGGGGCTCCAAACCAAACATGCACACAAGTCTTAAAACATTAAGAGGTCTTTTGAGAGGAGGATGTTTAAGATGAAGAGAACGGAAAAAAATTAATGATGGCAAAGTGGTGGATCGACAGGAGCTTTGACTATGAATAAGTAGAAAAATTAATTTTTATAAGAGGAGGAGAATAAAAATCTGGTAGAATAATTTTTTTAAAGTAGGACCCACAAATTATGCATGTCAAAGAATAAAAGGCTTAATATATGACATGTCAGTCATGTCATAGTGAGTGAAAACACGTTCAGTCGGATGTGTTTATTAGTAGTATTCAGTTCATCAACTAGAGGTGTCCAAATGAGAAAAATAAAAGTTTATATACTGGGATGACAAACCGGTACAAATATAAATGGGTACGAAGTCGTTTTGCCTACTTTATACTAACAAGTTAACTTACTTGCAGTATGAAATTACTGTAGTAACAAGTTCCATACACTAATTCAGATAATTTAGCCTAATAGATTAAAATATGATAGTTTACAAATTTTTGTATGGATGTATATAAGTTTAATCCTACTATATTGTACATACAACATTGGATTGGGTCTCCAGGTCTATACACTATTTACCCTGGAAATCGAGTAATAATTAAAGTTGTAATGTGGTTTTAATAATATGTGATTTCACTTAATACCAGTTGTCAGGGACCTCCGAGCTGAATTGGTAACAACTCATAAAGAGCAGACCGATCTCATCGAGCAGGTAATGTAAATTTTTGGGAGTTGATATTGGCGACTAACACTTAGATCCTGCAGGTTCAGTAGAAGGCCAAAAAGATTGAGCAGCTTCGCGAGGAGGCTGAGATGAAAGAGGCAGAGACTTTGGGGTGGAAGCAGAACATGGACTGCCTCGCCTCGGAGAAAGATACCGCTCGAGCCAAGCTATCTTCGGCTGAGCGTCAACTCCAAAGAAGGAAGGAAGAGAGCTTGGCTCGGACCAAGAAAATTGAAGAGCTTGAGACTCGGTTGGCCGCTGAGCTTGCAAAGGCCGCATCTGTAGCGGAAAGAGTAAAGGCCGATGCGGAGGCGGTCGTGGCCGTCTACCGAGCCGATACTGAAGCCGCTAACGCTCGAGCAAAGGAAATTTTCGATGCTACTCGGGTTCGATTATCCTGCATTGAGCATCCTAAGTTCCAGTCTCGGAGAGAGACTCTCGAAGAGATTCATGCTCGTGGCTTTGACCTCACGGCCGATATCGAGAATGCGAAAATGCTATAGGCCGAAGCCGAAGCTTTTCTCTCTGATGATGATGACTCCGGGAGTGCGCGGATCCGAGAGCGGAAAAGTTGAAGATGAAGCTCCCGGGGAAGATTAGGCACTTAGAATTTTTTTTCTCCTATTTTTGGATTTTTGTGTAAGACCCTCAGTGGTCTTTGTAAATACTTTTACATATATGAAATATCCTTTTTCTTTCCGATTTATCTTTGATTTTTGTTTCATGAAAACTTTGTTTTGCTTTCTCCTTATGATAATTCTTATATACTTTAGGTCATGTGAGAAATTTGACTCACTTCGTTGCCTTGTGAAAATTTTGTTGAAATCGGATTACTATAGTTTCTATAGTCGAGTGAGTACTTGCTCGAACTCGGAGAAGAAAAAACCCTTAGGTTTTGGTTTAAGCGAGGGAGGGTCCTCGAGCTTGACAATGTAATGGCCCTTAGGCTCTTGAATCGGGCCGTTATGGCCTCAAAATAGTGTCTTCTTCCCTTTTTACGGCTTAAAAGTTTAATCATATAAAAATTTGTTATGCCTTAGCATGAGATAAATCTTTACCCATTAGGATCCAGTGTTGTCAAAAAATTTTGTTATGCCTTAGCATAAGTTTGTTCAATTTGGTACCTCTTAAGGTTTTCAAAGGTCAATGTTATCGAAACCCTATGTAAATTTGCCGAGGGTAGCCCTTTTTTAACCGGTTTTATGAAAATATTTGAAGGCCTGTTTGATTACAGAATTCGATCCGAACCGTGTTAGTTTGGCCGTAGCCTTTAACTTGATATTTGCCCATCGGGCTTGTCTCTTGATTATACTTCAAACTTGTTCGAAGTATCAATCCCCGAGTGGGGTGGCCGTGGCCCATAAAATCTAGGATTTCCTTTTTAAGGTCTTTCGATTTCGAAGCTTAACAATTCGAGCGTGTCAATTTTCGGACGACAGTCCCCGAGTACTTTAGTTGTGATTGGCTCTTGAGCTGGTTTCCGTAAAATATCGTAAGTACAAAATTGTAAAGTAGAAATTTTACTAAGGCATGGAACATCTAATAAGGAAAAAGTACTTCTTTCAATAGATCATTCATGCGTACATGTTTTGTCATTAGGGCTCGAGCAATCTACATGGGCACGGTTCGTTTGACCGTTTGGCCCTTTACAAAATTTTCCTACGAGACCCTGTTGACACGAAGCATCTTCCTTGAAAACATAACATCCGAGGGTGATGCCCCCCAGTATTCGAGATTGATTGTGAAGAAGCCTCGGATACTGTTGAATTGTCCCCAGGTAGCACATATAATTGTTGCCTCGTTAAAAACCTCGCTGGAAAAACTCATTTGGGACAAAAACCGATCTAAGGGAAAAAGAGTGCAACGCGTGCTTTAAAACATGAAGTCTTTGTGTTGAAGAATTTCCCGTTGTCTTCGATCGAACACCTGTAATAGGTTAGTATAAAATATAAATGAAAGAGGGAGAGAGTCATACCTTAGCAATAGTATCGTTTGAGGAGTGATATGTTCCAATTATTTGATAGTTGTTCGCCGTTCATCGTGCCAAGCTTGTAAGATCCCTTTCCGATGACACCGAGGACCTGATATGGTCCTTCCCAATTTGGGCCGAGTTTCCCCTCGTTTGGATCTTGAGTGTTGGCGGTGACTTTTCTCAGAACTAAGTCCCCTATTTTGAAGTGTCGAAGATTGGCTCTTCGATTATAGTATCTTTCGATTCACTGTTTATGGGCGGCCATTCGAACGAGGGCGGCTTCCCATTTTTGGTCTAACAATGCGAGGCTTGTGTTCATAGCCTCGTAATTTGATTCTTCCGTTGTGTATCAAAACCTGACGCTTGGTTCCCCGACTTCGACCGGTATCAGAGCTTCGGCGCCATACACTAAGGAGAACGGTGTTGCCCCCGTACTGGATTTTGTCGTTGTCCGATATTCCCAAAGCACTTCGAACAAAATTTCTCTTCATTTCCCTTAGCGTTGTTCAACCTCTTCTTTAGGTTTTGAATGATGGTTTTGTTCGTTGATTCGGCATGTCCGTTCCCACTAGGATGATACGGCGTCGATAATATCCTTTTATTTTGTGATCTTCGAGGAACTTCATTATTTTCTGCTGATAAATTATTTCCCACTGTCGCACACTATCTAGGCGGGTATCCCAAATAGGCAAATGATGTGATCCCAGATGAAGTCTATAACTTCTTTCTCTCTGACTTTCTCGAAAGCCTGTGCTTCGATCTATTTAGAGAAATAGTCAGTCATAAATAAAATGAATTTAGCTTTACCTGGGGCCTATGGCAGAGGACCAACGATGTCCATCACCCATTTCATGAATGACCACGGGGATAGGACTGAATAAAATTGCTCTTGGGTTGGTGGATCATCGGCGCATGCCTTTGGCATTTGTCACATTTTCGAACGAACTCCTTAGTATCTTTTTCCATACTGTCCCAATAATATCCTGCTCTGATGACTTTGTGAACCAGTGATTCGGCACTGAAATGGTTCCTGCAAGTACCCTCGTGAATTTCTCGTAGGACATAGTCGGTGTCTCCCAGACCCAAGCATATTGCCAACGGCCCATCGAACATCCTTCGGTACAATGTTCCAACTTCGGCCAATGTAAATCGTGCAGCTTTCGTTTGCAGAGTCCTCGATTCCTTAGAGTCTGATGGAAGTTTCCCATTTTTCAGATAATCGATATATTTGTTCCTCCAATCCCAAGTTAGGCTTGTGGAGTTTATTTAGGCATGGCCTTCTTCGACCATCGATTTTGAAAGCTGTACGACAGTCCCTGAGCTAATTTTATCATCTTCAACTGATGACCCTCAGTTTGCAAGGGCATCGGCCTCACCATTCTGTTCTCGAGGTACATGCTGTAGGGTCCATTCTTTGAACTGGTGTAAGGTTACCTGCAATTTATCTAAGTACCGCTGCATTCGATCTTCTCGGACCTCGAAGGTTTTGTTGACCTGGTTAACCACGAGCTGGGAATCACACTTGGCCTCGATGATCTCAGCTCCCAAACTTTTAGCCAGCTCGAGCTCTGCAATCATAGCCTCATACTCGGCCTCATTGTTAGTCAACTTAGGGGTTTTGATAGATTGTCTAATCGTATTGCCTGTGGGTGGCTTCAAAAAGATGCCTAGCCTGGACCCCTTCACATTTGAAGCACCGTCTGTGAAAAGGGTCCACACCCCCGAGGATGTACTCGATTTTAGCAATAGCTCCTTTTCGACCTCGGGCACGAGGGCTGGTGTAAAGTTGGCCACGAAGTCTGCTAAGATTGGAGACTTGATGGTCGTTCGGGGTTGATACTCAATATCGTACCCACTGATTTCGACAGCACATTTGGCTAGTCGGCCCGAGAGCTCGGGCTTATGCAAAATGTTGCGAAGGGGATAAGTGGTTACAACACAAATCGGGTGACACTGAAAATATGGTTTTAATTTCCTAGAGGTGCTTATTAGAGCAAGCGATAATTTTTATAAGTGTGGGTACCGGGTCTCTGCTTCACCTAAAGTTCGGCTAACATAGTAAACAGGAAATTGCGTACCTTGTTCTTCTCGAACTAAGACACCACTTACCGCGACCTCCGAGACTGCCAAATATAAGTAGAGTTGCTCGTCCGATTTCGGAGTATGAAGCAATGGTGGGCTCGAAATGTACTGCTTTAATTCTTCCAATGCCTGTTGGCATTCCGTGGTCCAAGTAAAATTGTTCTTCTTTTTGAGAAATGAGAAGAACCTGTGGCTTCGATTAGAAGACCTCGAGATGAACCGGCCGAAAGAACTATCCATCCTGTTAGCCTTTGTACGGCCTTAACATGGTCCACGACTGTGATGTCTTCGATTGCCTTGATTTTATCGGGGTTGATCTCGATTCCCCGATTTGATACCATAAAGCCGAGGAATTTGCCTGAACCGACCCCGAATGTGCATTTCTCGGGGTTGAGCTTCATGTTGTATTTTCTCAAGATGTCGACGGTTTCCTACAAATGTGTCAAATGGTCCTCTGCGCGTAGGGACTTAACTAGCATGTCAACAATATAACCCTCCATTAATTTACCTATTTGTTCTTCGAACATTCGGTTCACTAGGCGTTGATAAGTAGCACCAGCATTTTTTAGCCCAAGCGGCATTACGTTATAGCAATAAGAACCAACTTAGTGATAAATGAGGTCTTTTACTGATCCTCCGAGTTCATTTGTATTTGGTTGTACCCGGAGTAGGCATCGAGAAAGCTGAGGATCTCGTGGCCGACCGTGGCATCGATCATGCGATCGTTGTTCGGCAGTGGAAAAGAGTCCTTAGGGCATGCTTTGTTTAAGTCTTTGTAATCTACACACATTCTAAGTTTATTCCCCTTCTTGGGAACTACAACTACTTTTGCTAACCATTCGGGATATTTTACTTCCCGGATGGATCCTATTTTGAGAAGTTTGGTTACCTCGTCCTTGATGAATGCATGCTTTACCTCGGACTGTGGCCTTCTTTTTTTCTTTACCGGTCTGAACTTCGGGTCCAAACTCAATCGATGAGTGGTGATCTCCGGTGGGATCCCTGTCATGTCAAGGTAGGACCAAGCAAAACAATCCATATTTTTAATAAGGAATTTAACGAGTTTTTCCCTGAGTTCGGGAGTTAACCCCGTGCCCATGTATACCTTTCGATCGGGCAGGTGCTTGATTAGTATGACTTGTTCTAGCTCTTCGACCATTGACTTCGTGGCATCAGAATCGTCAGGGATTACGAAGGTTCGAGGTATCATGCAATCATCGTCCTCGATAATTTCCTGCTGTTCCGATCTAGTCGAAGCCGGCGACTATGGTTGCTACTTGAACTTCTGCTTTTCCTTTTATTCTGGTCCCTTTGTTGATGTTAGAGTCAATACTGGTATGACCTCATCGATTGCAAACATCTCTTTGGCTGCTGGTTGCTCGCCGTACACCGTTTTGACTCCTTCCAGTGTTGGGAATTTCAAGACTTGATGAAACATTGAAGGTACTGCCCTCATATTATGGATCCAAGGTCTTCCGAGCAGTGCATTATACCTCATATCTCCTTCGATCACATGGAATTCCGTTTCTTGGATAGTTCCGGCCACGTTAACTGGCAACATAATTTCCCTTTTGGTGGTTTCACTCGCCATGTTGAAACCGTTGAGCACTCGAGCTGCAGGCACGATCTGATCCTGAAGGACGAGTTAATCCACGACCCTCGATCGAATAATATTTGCCGAGCTACCTAGATCAATCAACACACGTTTAACTTGAATTTTATTCATAAGAATAGATATTACCAGTGTGTCGTTCTGAGGTTGTTCGATCCCTTCCGCATCCTCATCGTTGAAGGACAAGGTATCTTCTCGTAAGTAGTCCCGGTTATGCTTCTCCCTTGTGATTATGACTTTGGTGCATTTAAATGTCGGACCCTGAGGGATATCAACCCCACCGACGATCATATGAATCACGTACTGCGGTTCCTCCTGTTCGTTTTTCTTGTTTGCATCACTGTCTCTGAAGTGATTTTTTGCTCGGTCACTCAAGAACTCTCAAAGATGAACTTCGTTGAACAAACGAGCTACCTCCTCCCTTAATTGTCTGTAGTCCTCGATTTTGTGACCATAGGTTCTATGGTACTTGCATATTTGATTCGGATTCCTTTGAGCTGGATCTATTTGCAGGGGTCTGGGCCACCTAGTATCCTTGATTCGTCCAATGTCTGACACAATACCTGAAGCATCGATGCTGTATTTATATTCCGATAACCGTGGTGCTTCCTTAGGCTCGACGTGTTTATCGAAGCCATTCTTACTCATGAGCCCTCGAGAATTTTGACCTCGATCATTTCTTCATTCATTTCGAACGGGATTGCATCCCGGTCTGTTGTTTCTTCGATATGCGCCATATGGTTGGTATCAATCTCTGTTCGATCGGGGCTCTCTGTTGATGTCTCTTTGAATCCTGCCTTCGGACCTGTTTCGGTAAACGAAACCGGATGGAGCTCCCAACTGATCATCCTTGACTCTGATCTTTGATTGGTATCGATTATGCACATCGGCCCAAGTCACCACTGGATATTCAATCAAATTCTGCTTTAGTTGACGTGATGCTATCGAACTTCGCTCGTTCAAAGCTTTAGTAAAGGCTTAGACAGCCCAATCATCGATAACCGAGGGTAGGTCCATGCGTTCCATCTGAAATCGAGATAAGAATTCCCTTAGCATTTCATTGTCCTTTTGTCTCACTTGGAAGAGGTCCGACTTCCTGGTCTCGACCTTTATCGCTCTGGCGTGTGCCTTTACGAATGAATTGGTGAGCATGGCGAAAGAATCGATGGAATTGGGCGGAAAAATTGTGGTAGTATATCATTTCCCCCTTTGATAAAGTTTCTCCAAATTTTTCAAGAAAACGGATTCAATCTCATCATCTTCTAAGTTATTTCCCTTGATTCCGCATATGTACGAAGTGATGTGTTCATTAGGATCGGTGGTCCCGTTGTACTTGGGGATGTCTGGTATACGAAGATTCTTAGGAATGGGTTTCGAAGCCGCACTTTGAGTAAAAGGCTTCTGCACGAACTTCTTCGAATCCAAACCCTTTAGGATCGGGGGTGCCCCCGGTATTTGGTCAACTCGTGAGTTGTACGTGTCTACCTTTTTGTCATTAGCCTCAATTTTCAATTCACCTGATTCTATCCGTTTAGTGAGCTCCTCGAGAATTTTCATGACGGCAAGATCAGTTCCCGATCCATTATCGTTCAATTTTTCCTGCACGGGTTCGACCCTATGAGCAACTTCCTGTGATGTATCGAGTTCGATTCTACTTGGGGCTCGATTCTGCTTTTGGAGTTGCGCTATCGCGGCCTGTTGAGTTTGTAGCATGTCAAATATCATTGAAGGCTAATTCCGCCTTCTTCACCATTTTGTGTGTTCCGTTCGGCTGCCTGGGCATCTCTGCGGACGCTATCGCTGCCTAAATCTCCAGCGACATGAGAATTGACATCAACCGGATCCATGGTGTGGTGCATCGGGATTGATTGGAGGCACTTCGTTTCCCGGGGCGACTATGTGTTCATTTTCGCCATGAAGACCAAGGCCGGTGTCATCGTGAGTGGGTACTGCTTGAGAGTTTGACATGTTGATTCCTGAAGTCAAAAACACTTACGAGAACAAGTGTAAAAGCAGTGTGTGTTATGAAGGTCAATATTAAGCAATCACCATTATCCTTAGCCCCACGGTGGGCGCCAAACTGTTTACCCTAAAAATCGAGTAACAATTAAACTTGTAATGTGGTTTTAAGGATACGTGATTTCACTTAATACCAATTGATTAATTTAGAGATAAATTATGAGAATTGACAAGAGTATAAAACAAGCTGATGCTTGGACAATGCCCTTGAGCCGATGAACCCTCGAGAGTAGTAAAGTAAGAATACTTACAGAACAATAAGTTGATGAACAATAGAGAAATATTATATTTCCTTGATCTGTATGTCTGTAAGGTGTTTACAGATGATGGGGACTCCCTTTATATACTAGAGGAATCCTAATTATAGTACAATTATAATTACGGAAGTAAATCTCATGATTGGTACAAATAACCGCCCTTGATTTGATCTGTTTCGAGATTTTCGCCGTGATCTTCGACCGGTTACGGATATCTCGTCTTTCTGTTATTGCACTTCACTCGTGGTCGGTCATACTTAATATCAAATGCTGCTGGCCTCGATCTCTACGGACACCTTGATCTTTAGACTCTATGCCTCGTCTTCGAGCTCGGGTTTGATTCATTATGAGGCAACCCCCGATGCGACTCCCTTGTCTCGATCAAATAGTAAAATTTGACCGTATACATCCACTAATTCAGATAATTTAGCCTAATAGATTAAAAAAGGCCAAATACATATACAACCCATTTAACTTGGCCCCATTTTTTATTCTGGCACTCTATCTCAACCTTGTTCCATTTTGGCCCTCCAACTCTATTTTATATGTTTCATTTTGGCCCTCCAACTCTATTTCTTATGTTCCACTTTAAAAAAAAGTTGAAACCAGTGCAAAAAATATAGCGCGTGTGTATACACAAATCTAAGGTGTAATAAATATCCGATTAAATGTTGCCACATGATTTTTTCATCCATGTCAAATGGGTCAATAATAAAATACCCGAACCCGACCGTATTTTTTCATCCACTGTTGCCCCATCTTCATTCTCAATGTTCCAAAGCTTTCATCTACTGATTTCATATCTGGCCGTCCAGAAAATTTCTAACTTTTATAATTTTATTGTTCGTTTTTATTTTGATTTTTTTTGTGGGTTTATTTCATCTAAGCTTGAAGTTTGAAGTGAATCCATGTCTCAAAGAAAATTATTTTTTCATAATGGAATGAATATTTGTTCTTGTGGATTCAAGTTGAACTGAAAGTTTCATGGACACCAAGAAATCCAGTTCGACGCTTTTATGGGTGTAAATTTGACAAAGTAAGTGAACTATTTTCGGATTTCATTTTCAGTGTTGTCATTTTCTTGTGTAAATAAGAAGCGGACTTAATTTTACCCAAATACGGTCGGGTTCAGGTATTTTAGTATTGACCCGTTTGACATGGATGAAAAAATCAGGTGGAAACATTTAATTGGATATTTATTACACCTCAGATTTGTGTATACGCACGCGCTATATTTTTTGCATTGGTTTCAACTTTTGTGTTAAAGTGGAACATAAAAATAGATTTGGAGGGACAAAATGAATCATATAAAATATTAGAGCGCCAAAATGAAACAAGGTTGAGATAGAGTGCCAAAATGAAGTGCCAAGTTGAATGGGCTCTATATGTATTTGGCCTTAAGAAAATGATAGTTTACCATTTTTTTTAGGCCAAATACATAAGTGGACTCTTAAACTTGTCCCTTTTTTTTTCATTTAGACACTTGAACTAAACTTTGTTCCTATTGAACACCTTAACTCAAGTCTAAGTGTATCTATTAGACACACATTGCTCGCATGTCAAGGTGTGTGTGCTACACAGTGAATGAGCGCGTGATGCCCTCTTTTTCTTATCGATCTTTTTTTCTCTTTCTTCCTCACTCTCTCTCCCTACCATATCTACTTTCCATCATTAATCTACCATGTTCTTCAACTGAAACAATCCACTATATTCTTCAAAGACTTGATTTTGTCAAGAGTACAAACAGGGAATGATTTTTTTTTAATTACAAAAAAAAATGTTTTTTTTTTGCAGCAGCTTAAAAAGCTTGTTATCAAATTTTTTAGAACAAAGCTGAGCAGTTATTAACTAAGTGACAATTTGTATAGAACAAGAGGAAGATGAAGAGAAGAGAATAAGCAGAGGTGAGGAAGAAGATGAATGGAAGAGACGAGAGAGAGAGAGAGAGAGAGAGAGAGAGAGAGAGAGAGAGAGAGAGAGAGAGCAAATAGAGTGAATTAGGTATTATTCATCTCAATAATATGATTACAAAAATGTTACAATGAATCATTTATATAATCTAACTAAGTGAGCTTAACTAACTAAAATGATCTTAACTAACTATTTAACCCCCTTAACTAACTTTAACTAACTCAGTATGTAGTGACTAAACTGCCCCTGCATTCTAACAGTTTTATTTCTCAACATTCCCCCTCAAGCTAGGTAGTGTAAATATGTTATAAACTCCTAGCTTGGAACTTAGATAGTTGTGTTGCACTTTACATAGCCCCTTAGTAAGTAAATCTGCTGGTTGATCTTTGGTGCTGATGTACTTAGTAGTTATCAAACCTTGTGTGATTTTTTCCCTTATAAAGTGACAGTCTATCTCAATGTGCTTAGTACGTTCATGATACACTAGATTAGCTGCAATCTCCATTGCAGCCTTACTATCACTGTAGATGTCAATTGGAAGGTTGAATTCTATTCCAATTTCTTTCAGTAGACCTTGTAGTCAAACTATTTCAGCAACAGTAGCTGCAATACTTCTGTATTCAGCTTCAGCAGAGCTTCTAGATACAATTATTTGCTTCTTAGACTTCCAAGAGACCAGTGAATTACCAAGTTTAATCAGATAACCAGTTACAGATCTTCTAGTATATGGGCATGCAGCCCAGTCAGCATCACAATAGGCCACTATGTTGTTGTTGTTGTTGCTTAATAAGATGCCTTAACCTGGTTGATTTTTTATATATCTGACAACCCTTAATGCTGCCTCCATATGAGACCTTTTTGGTTGTTGAAAAAATTGACTTAGTGTTTGAACACTGAATGATATATCTGGTCGAGTCATAGTTAAGTAGAGAAGTTTTCCCACTAGCCTTTGGTAAGCCTTCTGATCTGCTAGTTGTTCACTTCCAGAATTCTTTGTCTTGTTGCAGTGATCATCAAATTCCTTTGTTGTCAGTTTGATGTTTATGTCTAGTGGAGTAACAGCAGGCTTAGCGGCAGACAACCCAACTTCTGATATGAGTTCTAATGCATATTTCCTTTGATGCATTAGTATACCTTGTTTGGATCTAGCAAACTCTATGCCCAGAAAATACTTCAAGTCTCCCAGGTCTTTCATTTTGAATGTTTGTTGTAGTACAGTTTTTGTTTCAACTATCAGTTTAGGCTATCCCATGTTATTAACATGTCATCTACATAGACTAATACAATAATAATCCCTTATGATGTTCTTCTGATGAACAAAGAATGATCAAATTGACTTTGTTGAAACTGATTATTCAAGAGTGCTTCAGTTAGTTTTGCATTCCACTGTCTAGGGGCTTGTTTAAGCCCACATAGGGATTTAATGAGTCTGCACACAAGTTTATTCTCCCCCTGACTCTTAAATCCCTGTGGTAGTTCCATGTAGATTTCATCATATAAGTCACCTTGAAGAAAAACATTGTAGACATCCATTTGGTGTATGTTCCAGTTTTGTGCAGCAGCAATAGCTAGGACTGTTCTAACTGTTTTCATCTTAACTACAGGAGAGAAGGTTTCTTGATAGTCGATACCTTCCTTTTGGCTATATCCCTTTGCAACTAGCCTTGCCTTAAATCTCTAAATTTCTCCTGTTGATTTGTATTTGATTTTGTATATCCATTTACATCCAATAGGTACTTTTCCTTCAGGTAATGATACAATATCCCAAGTATGGTTTGTTTGCAAAGCATCAATTTCAGTCTTCATAGCCTCTATCCATCTAGGATCTCTGGTAGCTTCTGCATAAGATGAGGGTTCTGTCTCTACAGAAGTTGCTGCTATATATGCTTGATATGTAGAGGAAAGTTGATCATAGGAAATGTACCTTGAAATAGCATATGGAATATCTCGATGAACATTTAGAGATACAAAGTCTTTCATCCAAATTGGAGGATGTTTATCTCTACTAGATCTTCTGTATTCTGGTTGTTCTGCATTCATAATGGGAAGACTTTGTGTCTGATCATTTATCTGCTGCACTGCATTTGGTAGTAAACTATCAGCCCTTTGTTGTTGTAGTTCTAGTGAAGCATCATCATCTGCCTGATGTATATAATCCATTGAATCAAATGGTATTTTCATATTTGTATTAGTAGGAGAATATGAGCTTTCATTTGGAGTTTGCCTTTGTTGAGCTTCTAAATACCAGCTATGTTGTTGTTCAACTGGCACTTGATTTACAAATATAGGTTGGCTGCTTGTCTTTTGATATTTGAATGGGAATACATCTTCTTTAAAGATCACATCCCTGTTAACAAAAAATACTTTCTCTGTTAGATCATATAACACACACCCTTTTTGGACTTCTGAATAGCCCATGTGAACTGCTAGTTTTGTTCTCGTCATCAGTTTATCATCTTGAAATATAACCTTAGCATAGCACATACAACCAAGGACCTTTAAATGTTGATATGTAGGTTGCCTATGATGTATCCTTTCATAAGGAGTTTGATTGTTAATCACATAACTTGGCACTCTATTTATCAGATATACAACTGCTAGAACACATTTTCCCCAAAATTTAATTGGTATGCCAGCTTGAAACCTTATGGATCATGTGAGCTCTAGGATATGCCTGTGCTTTCTTTCTGCTACCCCATTCTGTTGGGGAGTATAAGCACAAGTTCTTTGATGAACAATCCCTAGAGTTTGAAATAGACTACTGCAGGCAGGAACTCAGTTCCATTGTCAGTTCTTATAACTCTTACATTCTTATCATACTGAGTTTTTATATAGGTAAAGAAATATTGTAGAACAGTACACACATCTGATTTCAACTTAAGCAGAAACACCCAAGTCATTCTGGATAACTCATCCACTATTGTTAAGAAGTACTTATTTCCATCATGAGTGGCAATACTATAAGGACCCCATAAATTCATATGAACTAAAGCAAAGCACTCAGTTGTTTTTATACTACTTGTAGGAAATGGAATTCTTGTCTGTTTTGCACATGGACAGACTGTGCACTTATTTAACTTGCTAGCTATAATATCTGTCTTTACATGAATGATTTTATTCAGAACTTTAGTAGAGATATGGCCAAATCTCTTGTGCCATGATCTACATCTACTATATTTGAACTTGATTGAGTATCTTCACTTCTGGCAGCTAACGTAACATCTTCTTTCCTTATGCTGTCTGAGCATTCAAAAATGTACAATCCACAATCTTCTCTACCAATCCCCTTCATTTTTCCAGTGAAGAGTTCCTGAAAAATACAGAAATCAGGAAAGAAAGTGGCTGAGCACTGTAGTTCCTTTGTTAGTTTAGCAACAAAAAGCAAGTTGTATTTAAACTGAGGAATATGAAACACATTGGACACTGATATACTATTTGATAACCTGCTAGTACCAGTGTGTGTAGCATAAGCTAGATCACCATTTGGCATATACACTTTCTTAGGATATTGAGTTTGCTTGACAGTAGAATTGTCTATCAGATTTATATCCGCTACCATGTGATTAGTAGCACCTGTGTCGATTATCCATTTTGCAGAAGTAGTAGCTATTAAGGCATTACATATACCTGCTACATTTGCTGAAGAATTTTCTTCTGAACTGACAGCAGGCATTTTATTGAGTAGCTGTAGGATTTGATCATATTGTTCTTTACTAAGAGTACATGTACCAAGATTCCCTAACTGATTCAAACCAGTACTGTTAGCACCCATTTGATCTACAGTTTTCCTTTTTCATTTTCCATCAGAAAATTGTTCTCATTTGATTCATTGTATCCCAATTGATCAGAAATCACATTATAAGCAACATTATTTCCAGCTCCTTTTTTCCCTTTTGTCTTAAAATCAGGAGGATATCCCACCAGTTTGTAGCAGTTCTCCTTACTATGACCTTTAAACTTGCAGTAATCCCAGAACAAATTATAGTTTTTCTTGAATTTTCCAGTAGTTCTTGTGTATAGTGCAGTATTATACATTCCTATATTTGTACTTGGATTTGAACCCAGAATCCCAGCATTTGCAGCCATTGATTTTTGGCTTTCATCACTAACAATTATAGCATAAGCTTGATTGACTGTTGGGAGTGGACTTCTCATAAGAATCTGGCCCCTAGCCTGAGAATATGACTCATTTAACCCCATCAAAAATTGATATAGTTTCAGTTTCTGCAGATACACAACAAAATCTCTAGACTTAGGACAATCACACCCTGGTGAAGGCACTAATGCTTCAAACTCTTCCCACATATCCTTGAGTTTGGAGAAATACACAGAAACAGATGATGTTCCCTGACTCAGATTTGCAATTTCTCTATGAAGATTAAAAGATCGTGTGCCATTAATTATGTTAAACCTCTCAGAAAGATCATCCCACACTACTTGAGCACTAGATGCATACATGATTCATCCTAACAGACCTTTAGATACAGAATTCATAATCCAAGACAAGACTATTGCATTAACACGTTCCTAATGATTCCACATTGTTATTGAAAATGCCTCTTTCTTGCATGTTCCATCTACAAGGCCTAATTTATTTCTACCCAACAGAGCAACACGCATAGATCTTTGCCAAATTGAATAATTTTCAATCCCAGTCAACTAAAATGATATAATTTGAATACCACTTACATCTGCCGGTGACAAGAACAAAGGATGGTTATAGTCGACTCCGGCAACTGTAGTTCCTCCATTCATTGGATTGTTTGCATGTACCCCATTGACAACTCCAGCATCCACAGGATCTCCACTAGTACTCATTTCTTTGATTTTTTTCTTCTGATTCTTGACTGCTCCTTGAATTGAATCTTTAGCTCAAGAACTTTTCTCAATTTTCAGAGATTGAAGTTTAGCTTCGAAATTCTTCGAGCATATGCTCTGATACCATGAAATCTTTATTAACTAAGTGACAATTTGTATAGAACAAGAGGAAGATGAAGAGAAGAGAATAAGCAGAGGTGAGGAAGAAGATGACTGCAAGAGACGAAAGAGAGAGAGAGAGAGAGAGAGAGAGAGAGAGAGAGAGAAAGAGAGAGAGCAAATAGAGTGAATTGGGTATTATCCATCTCAATAATATGATTACAAAAATGTTACAATGAATCATTTATATAATCTAACTAAGTGAGCTTAACTAACTAAAATGATCTTAACAAACTATTTAACCCCCTTAACTAACTTTAACTAACTCAGTATGTAATGACTAAACTGTCCCTGCATTCTAACAGTTTTATTTCTCAACAAAGGCCACTAGTAATGAGCCATATATCACAAACATAAGAGTACAACACTCATTAATAACTTCTCTAAACCTTCCTCTAATCCCAATCTCTTGGGTAAGTATTGCCAATTTGCCACCACAAATAGTCAATTAAGGCAAAGATGGTAAATCCATGTGTAAGCAAACATTTAAAATAAATTGTGTAAGAAATATCTCTTTAATTCCCATATATGTATAACACCCATGTGTTAAATGCCCTTCAAATGGTAAATCCAAACTTTAGTTCTGTCATGGATTCGAAATTGTTGCAGAAGTAGCGAAATTTGCAGGCAACATGAATACGGTGGAACATATAATCCATTTCATGGGATCGAACTGAAAAAGTAGAAGAATAGGGAATGGGGAGAAAATAAGAAGAACGGGAGGTGGAAAAGTGGGGGACGTGGGTGGTGGCAAGAAGAACGGTGGGGCTGGGGTGAGAATTAAAAACAAATTGTAAAAGAAAAGGTTTTTCTTTAAATTCCACATGTCACAAAATAATTCGTCTAGTTTTCCATGTAAAGGCGTCGGATAACACGCGCAGGCTCTTTACAGAAGATTGAAAAAGGTGTGTCTAATTGACACATATTTTAGATAGTACAAGTGTTCCATAGGAACAATTGACACATATTTTAGATAATACAAGTGTTCCATAGGAACAAAGTTTAGTTTAAGCGTCTAAGTGAAAAAAAAAAGGCCAAGTTTAAGGGTCCACTTATGTATTTGGAGAAATCTCACTTTATACCTATTAATTCCAAACTATTTACCCTTTAATGCCCAGGCCCAAACTATTTACTACTCCTACCCATGCTGCCCAAACTATTTACCCGGTTATTTCCCAATAATATGAGGAAGTAATAATTGGAATCACGTGCAGCTTGTCCCTCATCTCAACTGTTTCTCCAACTCTTACCCCACTCTGCTCTTTTTCATTTGAAGCAAAAACGACAATCCAATTTCAGCAATCAAAAATCCAAATCTTGTATTTAGAGATGCTATACTTTCTGTATACACCAGTAAGCTTCCCAGTTGCAGCCTTCTGATGGAAAGAAATCATCAGTCTTGAGCACTCCCTGTTATATAAAAAAAAATCGAACCACAACACTCAGAGGGCTCTCTTTGTGTATTCGATAAAAACAATTCATTGATTCAAACAAAGAAAAGTAGATAATGCTTACAAAAACAATTCTTTCTCTTTGCCCAAACTGGTTTTTGGACATTTATTGTACAAAAATTCAAATACACCATTGAAGGACCTTGAAGCTTGAAACTCATAACTTGGTTTGTTTGAGTTTTTAATTATTTTGATCTGATCCTATATGGGTTTGTTTGGAAAGTTGATTGGAGGTTGTATCTAAAGTTTTAGTCAATTTGGTGGAGATTTTGTAGTAGATTTTAGAAGTTTGGGTTGAAATATAGTTGAACAAGAGAAGAAGACGAATTTGTATTCTATACTCAAATAGTATACAAATATACCATTTTGGTATACAATTCATTGCAACTATATACCCTATTAGTATAGCTATATACTATATTGGTATCATATGCTAGTTGATTCATTTTTTGGTTGTTAGCTGCATTTATTAGTACAATATTTGATTTTATTTTAATAATAGTAATATAGTACAATATCTTGAAATACTTTATTATATTAATTTGTGGTACACTATTTTTTTTATTTTTCTCTTTATGCATGTGTGTTATGTAATAGTAGTATAGTCATATAGTTGTCGGTAATTAACCAGTAAAACTGTATACCATGTTGGTATAGTTATATGCCATATTGATATCATATGGTAGTTTGAACATTTTTTGGTTGTTTTGGCTGCATTTTAAGTAAATTCTATTCTGAAATTATTTATATGAACGTGATTTGCAGTGCTGAAATTTTTTTGTGCTATAGATATAGATTATGTGTCTTATGTAATAGTTTTTATAATTATAGGCAATTGTTGGAACGACCCATACACCTATATACCATGTTAGCATATGGAATGAGCAAGTTGCTTAGCGAATATTTAGCTTGCAACGCGAGCATGTAATTTTCTCATACTGTTATTGTATCCTTTAATGTTTTGGTACAATAGTATAGTCACAGATAGTTGTAGCAATATTCTAGAGCAATCATATACTCTGTTGGTATAAATGTATACCATATTGGTATCATATGGTACTAGAAGTCTTTTTTGCTACTTATATTTTTATTGCATTTTCCAATATTTTATTATTATTTCTATTCTAATTAGTATATATGGAGATTTAGTGGCCTTAGATTATGCTTTCTCGCTCCATCACTGGTTGGTGTTACTGCTAATGGTAGAGTATGTACTGATATTTGTAGGGAAGGAGATTAAGATTTGTATAGCAATCACGTGGAATTAGAAAAGGAACAAGAAATAAAGAAAAAAATAAAAATAAAAAAAATAAAGAAGGAGTCAAATTTGAGTGTGAAATAAGTTATGGTAAAAATATCAATAATATGATTTGGACAAAAATAAATGAATAAAAGAGAAAAAATAAAAAAAAATAGTAAGAAAATGAGAAAAAAAGAAAGGAGAAAAGAAAGAAAAAAAGGAAAAAAGAAAAGAAGCATAGAAATAAAAAAGAATTTGAGAATAAAGAAAAAATTCCCCACAAAAATTACTATGGATAGGAAATGTAATTAGTTTATGGGTAGAAAAACAAATAGATAGACAAGAGTAAATAGTTTTATTTTTGTGGATAACTGTGTCAAAACCCCATGTATTTGGCCCTTTTTTATAGATGTATAAATACAACATTGGATTGGGATTCCAGGTCGGACAAAATCAGCGAAGTACTACAGAATGTCATTTCAAGAAGTAGAAATATTTAACCAATGGGGCCACCTTATTTCTCATCTCTTTTCTTCAAGATTTTGCAGCTATGGCAACTTTCAAGCTAAGATCACTTTTGGGTCTCCACAAATGGAGGCCCAAGTTATTGGTTTGTTCAGCTTCACACTTTTCTCCATTTCGCAGCTACTCTTCACTGAATGACACATCTCTTTTTGGAGTAAGCTTCTTCTTGTTTTTTTTTTTTTTTTTTTTTTTTTTTGGCTGAGTTACTATTTTGCTATATTTTCCACTTTTGAGCTCCAAGCAATTACACTTGACCTCCCTTTGACAATAGTTGAACTGGGTAGTTTTCTGTTTTACTTAAATTAGTTGCTGTGGAACTAGAAATGGCTTTTTGAACTATGTTAGTTTAATATGATTATTTGAAGATTTTGGACTAGGTTTTTTCCAGTAAAATTGGTTATTGATTTTCCTTTTTCCTACTGTTTTATTCTCCTAACTATAACTGAAAGTGATCACTGTGTTTTTTGAATATGTTCCTAGTGTTATCTTTGTCCCAAATATATACTGTAAATTTCATGTATTTTATGGTGTTATGGCTTTTACTTGCAATATTTTCCTATGCAGCTCTGTTTCAGGTTTGCTAGTAATGTTATTATTATCTGGATCTTCTACAGAGAATTGGATTCATAGGACTTGGAAACATGGGATCAAGAATGGCCGATAACTTGATTAAGGCTGGATACAATCTTGCTGTTCATGACATGTAATTCTTTCAACTTTCAATCACCCTTTTTCTTCAATGGCTGCTTAATGATCAGTCTAGTTGAGTTTTTTTTTTTCCATTACATAACGAGGGTTGTGAAAGGGAAAGGGAAAGGGGAAGGGGAACAGTGAGAATTGAACCCACTTTTAATTTGAGAAGAATTCTAATAAGTACCACTAGATTATAAGCCTTGGTAATATCACAATTCAACGTAGTTCTATACTTAATTGGATCTAAAGTAATATCGTTCAGAGTAAGAAATCTCTACACAGTAAGACACTCTTATATGTCGGATTTTGGTGAAGCACAATATAGAAAAGGGTGGTTGAAAATAGGAATACCTCTATATGTTGATGCTTTCTTTGATTCAAAATGATTGGTTAGATCCAAATCAATCTGTATGAAGTTTGCTTTGAGCTTGAGTTCCTCAATTGGTGTTTGTCAGCAATCATAATGTTATGAAGATGTTTTCGGACAAAGGCGCTCTCACGGAAGACTCGCCTTTGAAAGTTGCAGAGACAAGTGATGTTGTTATTACAATGTTACCATCATCAAACCATGTGAGATTTGGATACCATTTTATATAGCTCTTATTATTTCAAGCACTTATATTTCTAAGGCTGATTGATCATCCTGAATGCCTCATCATTGTTGTTGATGATGAGTTGGGCGTGTTAGAGTATTTGTCACAAGAATCAATATTTCATTATTCATACAGGTTCTGGATGTTTATACTGGACAAAATGGTTTGCTTAGTGGCGGTAATCCACTCAGACCATGGCTATTTATTGATTCTTCTACGATTGATCCTCAAACATCAAGAAAGGCCTCTGCAGATGTGTGTAATTGTTCTTTGATGCACAAGAGAGGTACATTAAGTGACATCAAATTAACTTCACGATTTATGCCCAGTGTTGATAGAGCTTTTGATATGTTTTAACTACCAACTGTTTGGTCATAACGTTTATTATGTTATAGACATATCAGTAACTGCTTGCCTCTGTCACGCACAACACATCCAGGGAGACAAATAAAACAAAGCAAACATACCCCTTTCTCATTTTTTGAACTGGACAAACATCCCTTTATCACGCAATATCTGTGACAATGTCACTGTTTGTACCTTATTATCTTCTTTTATGAGCCTGTCTTCTCTTACTAACTTATTCAACCAAACGGCCCAAAAGTGTGGTGTTCAAGATGAGTTACATCCAAAAATGGGGCAGCATATGTGCATGTGACCCTATGGTTCATTTGGATGGTATGTCTGGTAATGTTCATCATTGTAGCTTCTCCCTCTTCTTCACATCATCTTGGTTGCCTGTCCGCATTGTTTGCAATAATATTCCAGTAACTTGTTTCTATTTGATGAAATACAAAGTCAAACACATGCATTATATTGTGTGAAACTTAATGCATAGTAAGTGCTGATTTTAAATGCCAAGACATTTGAGTCTGGTTTATCTTATTTGTGGATAACGTTTCTTCAGCGTGAGCAGTTTCTTCTATGACGAGAATTCACTTAATCTTATGAATATAAAGTCTGTTGATCAAGTTGTTGACTTGTCCACCAAAGGATTGGAATTCTCACAGTGACATGCATTTTCAGCTTGCTTGCAACATAAGATCTATACGATCTAACTTGAGGAAGATTTTCGGAGGAATGCAGCCTATGTTCACCTGTTACCATTTTGGCATAAAAACTGTTGAGTTGTCCACATCGGTGGGATTTGAGGTCCTTGGTCTTTTTATATGGTCTTGGGCAATCCTCACCTCATAAGCTAGCTTTTGGGGTTGAGTTAGGCCCATGGTCCATTTATCATGGTATCAGAGCCAGGCCCATCCCAATATTGTTACCGATGTTGGGTCTCCATTATGTTATCCATGCTCCAGTTTGCAGGCCCGGGCGTGGTGTGTGGGGGGGGGGGTGTTGAGTTGTGCAACATCTGTGGGATTTGAGGTCCTTGGTCTCTTTATATGGTCTTGAGCAATCCTTACCTCATAAGCTAGCTTTTGGGGTTGAGTTAGGCCCAAGGTCCATTTATCAAAAACAAAGCTTTCTTGCGTCATGTGAAATGACAATTCTTTTTCCTATCTTGGGTAAAGATTATAGCCAAATGACGTTTTCAGTCTATTAGCAAATTCACTGTTGTCTTTGCAGATGGCTGGAAGACTCCTGCTATGTTGGATGCTCCTGTATCTGGCGGTGTTCTTGCTGCAGAGAATGGGACTCTTACTTTCATGGTATTTATACAATCTAAGCGGTTCTTAAGTGACTGGTTTCGTGGTAATTTCACACCCACGTGCGTCTTAGGTGACTGACTGTAAGACATTCATTCTATAATTGAAAAAGTTTTGCTGTTTCTCTGTTACGTCTCAATGCCTTCAACAGATTTAAAAGCTCATAAGCCATGGTCCCTTAAGATTCGTGTAGTAGTAGTAGTTGTTGCTGTTAGTTATGCCTTTGTGCGGAGGCGGATCCAGAATTTAAATTCTATGGGTTCAACTTTTAATGTTTTTAGCATTGAACCTATTATATTTTTGAAGTTATGAGTTCATATCTACTATTTTTGCAAGTTTAACGAATTTTTACTTGTAAATTTTTACTCCGCGTCAAATGTTATTGGTTCAATTGAACCCGTCACTTGCACATTACATTCGCCTCTGCCCTTGTGGAGAGGAGTAAACACTTAATGTACCTTAGTTCTTTTCTAAACTATCAATTTCTCAAATATTTATCCCACCTCCAATACATTACTGCAAGAAGAATTAACTGATTTTACATTTCATGACATATAATTGAGAGTATATGAGCTTTTTGCCTTTCTGTTGACCCAGTTATATGTAGTTTGGGCATTGAACTATTCAGAGATGTTTGATGTGGAAAGTCCTAATTATAGTACACATTGTCTGTGGTTACATATGGCATTCCAATGAAAAGCTGGATTATGAAATACATGATTTCTTTTTGTTTTGGTTGGTGGGACTGGGGAAGGGGGGCTCTTTTTGTCTTATCAGAATTACCTGACTGGATGATGCACATGTTTATGGATATCAATTACGAGGAGATTATAATGCTATTCCAGACAGAAAATTTTCTCTATGAGCTAATAAGCTACATATGCATGTAGGTTGGTGGTACAGAGGAGGCTTACACGGCTGCCAAACCCTTGTTTCTCTCAATGGGCAAGAACTCTATTTACTGTGGTGGATCGGGGAATGGTGCAGTATGTCCTGAATCTTTACAAACTTTTGCACTTTGAATTTTACATATCCGCTGAGTGCTGATAAATACTTCGAAAGACAATTCCTTTTTTTGGTCCTTATGATATATTTTGTTTCCCAGCTTTGACTTGATTAAACACTGAGGTAACTGGAACTGATAAAACAATACGATGTGAATCGTTAAACCGATTAATATGTCCAGCTTTTCTGCATCAGATTAGGTAGCAATTACTTTCTATGACTTACATTCAGTAGCTTATGGAAGAATTTGCACAACCAATGTCAGCATATTGTCACAATTAAGCTTCTAAGTGGTTTGGGCTTGGGACTCTGGTGGTTTTAAGACTTTGCTTCCTGTCCCACATTAACATTAACTTTGTATTATTTTCAAGCAGTGTCTTTGTTCTTGTGGGTGTATATCTATTTAAAGCAACAAGATAATATTTCTCGAATCCATTTCTGCATAGAAAAACCATGTAAAAAAAGTTACCGCTGCATCAACTCTTTTTCTTTCTCAGACTGCAAAGATCTGCAACAATTTGGCGATGGCTATTAGTATGCTTGGGGTGTCAGAAGCCTTTGCTCTTGGTCAGTCTTTGGGAATTGCAGCTAGCACTCTAACAAAAATATTCAATTCTTCAAGTGCTCGCTGTTGGAGTAGGTACTCACTGCAACCTAACTATTATAATCCATAATAAGACAACGTCCTACTGAAAAAGCCTATTTGCATGAAAAATAATCTGCTTTCGTAAATATTTGTCCTCCGCACAATGTTCCAATAATGTTTATTAGGACATTCATTATATTATCTGCGGCAAAATGCACATTCACTTGGTAAATAAAATCTGCTTTAGTAAATATTTATCCTTTATGTTTACTAAGTGAATGTGCATTTTGCTGCAGTAACATAATACTATGCATCTGCAAAAAGTGACTTGTGCCTATGCTCATTTTAGTTTGAAAATTTGTCAAACTAAATGCTGAAGAATAAGAAAGTTTCTCAAATTATTTCAGCACTTGAGCAGTAAAAGATATCTGTCCAATGACAAAGTGACATGCTTCAAATGCAAAAACCTTTAGCATACTTCCTACCCACCAATCCCAAGAGAACAAATTTAACAAGAGCCTTTTCTACTTCCAATGTTGATCGCAATTTTTGACTTTACTTCTATCCAAAATATAATAAGCTAGCAGATAGATTGCTTATGTTTAGATGAACAGACTATAGATAGCCAATCTGTAAATATCTCCATGTATAAAGCTTAAGGGAAATTGGGCACGAGGAATGTATTTTAAGGGATTAGAATTAGACTTTTGCCTTTTATCACTGAGATTAGATAATTGAAGTTGAACAGCATCCGTGAAATATACCTCAGCTCATTACCGATGAGATCTTGGCCTTTTATCATTGAGATGATGGTCATGAGCCCTAAAACTTTAGCAACAACAACAACATACCCAGTATTATCCCACACCGTGGGGTCTGGGGAGAGTAGTGTGTACGCAGACCTTACCCCTACCTTGTGAGGATAGAGAGGCTGTTTCCAATAGACCCTCGGCTCAGGAAAGCATAAGCACCGCATTAATGAAAATATAGAAAAGAAGGGATAGTACCAGAAAGCCATATAAAAGCAGAATAGAAACAACAAGACAGTAAGGTGATCAACAATGAAAGAAAACAACGGTTAGTCTTAAAAACCTACTACCAACAGAAAGCGAGACAGCCCTAAAACTTTTAGCCTTACAACATATCTGTAGGTTAAAAAAGGATTTAATGTTATACTTACCTATAAGGTGATTGATTGCTTCCCAATCACTGCCTTATGGCTAAAGATCCAATTTGTAGGCTCACATCTTACTCTATCACTTGCAAAAAATCTAACTTATTTAATGCAGCCTATTAGGTAACGTTAAGCGACTTCATAGGCCATCCTATTCATGGAAAATACTTACTCACACCCGATGTTCACACCAACTGACGAATACTGACACATGTCTTTTGCATATATCTTATCATGTAACCATGGTTAATTAATTTGTATTCTCACCTCAATTTATCGCTTAACCATATTTAACAACGAATTAACTAATGTTATTTGGTGTAAACACCGGGTGCGGGTTAGTATTTTCCTCCTATTCACCCAGTATGATCAAGTACACCCCTTTCTCCTCTGCTTTTCTTTTGAACAAAAAAGGCTAGGAGCCTCTTTCTTCACTCTCAGAATCTATCTTTCAGTGAAAGAACCTGCACTTCTGAAACTATATTTCAGGTTTTTGCCTTGCACGCTCAAGAACTTTACCTTATCCTATTTCAAGGTTCACAATGAACTAAGTTAATTTTTAATCATGCCAAAAAGTAAAACTTTGCTTACAAAAAAAGCAAGTAGTTAAATGATACTCCATGAAAGCAAAGTATGCAAGTTAAACCTTGTCCGTAGTATCTAAATCTGTCCCCTGATAACATACACAAAATCAAAGTGTAGCTTATTTCTAACTTTATGCTTGTATGAATCCAAATGACAGTGACACATACAATCCAGTGCCTGGGGTGATGGATGGGGTGCCCTCTTCCAGGAATTATATTGGAGGTTTTGCATCTAAGTTGATGGTATGTGTTCAATCCTGTCTTGATGTAGTACAACCATGTTATATACCTGCTAAGACTTTGGAGAACATGAAGGTTCAGTTCTACGTTTATAAATGAGTGTTGAGGTTCACTTATAAGCGCACCATTAATATGCATTTCTTTTAAGTGTGTTCTCTGATGGGTTTTACTTCTGTCTGATTGCTGGAGATTACTTTTGCTCAGTCACTGTCATAATTATGAGTGTGCAAACGTTTTGCTCTTCTTTTTATGTCTGTGTATTATGCATCTGAACGCCTATGTGTTCACTAAAGAGAGAGATCTGAGTTCATTAGGTGTACAGAGTAATATCAGTTAAACATTGATCCGTTTCACTTTGTTATGAGCTGTTTTTTCTTTTTGTTTCTACTCATTTTCATCTTCTCTTTTTGCTGCATAATCACTTGAAATCACAAGTCTCTAGGAAGTCAATATTAGCGTAGTTTGTATTATAGTAATTGAGGTTTACATTATCAGTTATGGATGTTGACGTCCTCATCTGTTCAGGCTAAAGATCTGAACCTTGCTGCAGCATCAGCAAAAGAAATTGGACTCAAGTGTCCTTTGACATCACAAGCAGAAAAGATGTAAGTCCTTCCTACTTCGGTAATGAGTCCATAAGATGGTTCGTGTGGCGTAGACTGGACAAATTGTATGCCTCTGAAGTTAGAAAATAGAAGCTATGCTGTCACTTTAGTTATAGGATCTACATGCCGTACTAATATGCAAATGAAAAAAGATCTACTAGCCATACCTTATTATCTGTTCATTCAATGCATTAATCTGGGGTTTAGACATTTAGCCTTCTGTCAACGTTCTCAGTGGCATCTTTTTTCATGTACATGAATCTGGAGGTATAATATTCAATTACAATAGCAGCGCTCAATGCTAGTTTACTTAACATAGGCAACATCTTCTTGAACTATTTGCTGTTTTGAACTCATTAAATAATGCACCGTTTAAATGAAATCCCACGAATTAACAGTTCTAACAGTATAGACCTTATATTTTCTTAATTAAAATACTGTGTATCATGATATTGCATGTCAGAGAGACTTCATAATCTTGTGCAGATCCGAGCAAATACTGAATGCTGAAACAATTCTAGAAAAAGCTCTATGTTTTAGCTGTTATTATTTGCTTTTGATGTGCTGCATTCTTTGTAGTTGGCAATTTTTTCTGCTATGAGATCTGGTCAATAAACCTTGTCGCTGTGTTGCTTTTCTCCAGTTAGACATCTTGGCTGTGGACTCGAGCGATGTGATTATTCAATTTTAGTCCTTGATAATGGCCTCAATTTTTTTTGGCTCTTTTAACATGGTATATAGTTTCTTGGCCTTGAAATTCTGAATACTTCACCACTATCTTCAATTGTTCTTGAGTCTCAAAAGAATTTTGCTTGCATGGAGAAGCAAGGACTTGAATAACTTTAAGGCACGTTACAACTTGGTCCACCATAGGCCATGTAGATGCCATATGACAAATATTCATTAGGATACAAAATGAAGCGAGCTGGTTAATAACATAGAGTTATAGCTGAGAAAGGATCAGGGGGGAGATTTGCTAACATTTAAATGGGTGGAGGACTAAAATTGTAAAGAGGCCATCTCGAGAAACTAAAATCGCAATGCTCTCTCGAAATCAGGGGCGTAGCTAGCTCTTCAGTTATGGGTTCGGCGAACCCAATAGCTTTGGTTCAAACTCTGTATTTGTTTTAAGAAATCTATTGAATTATTAATTTAGAACCAGTAATTTAAAAGGACTAGAATCCACCCATAAGCTTCAAATGCTGGCACCGCCTATGCTCGAAACAACATGTAATTATAACGTGTCTTCTTGTCATTAACATGTCTGTTGGACTAAATGTTTTCTAAGTATCGGAATCCATATCTGAATGCAGCTTCACAGAGCTCTGCAATAATGGGCATGAGGCAAAGGACTTCTCCGGTGTATTCCGCTACTACTACTCTGGAAAAGATGAGCAGTAATCCCCTAAGCTAAGGTAGATATTGTTGCTGCAGAAAGATAGAAGTCTGTATAGTAGTGCTCTAAATCCTTTACTTTTTGTATTTCAGCAGTTCACTTTGTTGAATCCTGCATAATGATGAACACTGAAGTTAATGGACTGATTTTTATATAACTCCAGAGTTTCTGGTTCTATCTGACAGTGTGTAGGATTTTGTGCTCTTTTATGAAGAACCAACTAATGGTGTTCAGATATTAAAAGATATAAGGTTCTCTATAAGTGGAATAATTAATTATTTTGTTGTAGAAATAGTCTACCAACCAATGGTGTTCAGATACGAAGTAACGGCCATATTTAATACTGCATAATTACTATGTCTGCGAACAATGGTCTTGATACCCCATTTTTTGGCAAAGATTTGGCTCATTTTATTTGTTGCTTTTTTTGGTCCTTGAACAATGGTCTTTGGCTCGTTTTATTTGTTCATTTGGTCTATCAAATGTCTTAACCAGAAAGAAAAAAATGGTCTTAAGACTGTAAAATTGGAGAATAAAATTGTAGAAATTTTTCTGATCTTGTATTCACAGTAGCTTGTTTCTCTTTATACAAGTAATCTAGCTAAAAGAAAATGTAAAATGAAATTAATACTGTACACTTGTTCAATTCCTATTGTCTAATGCTATAACAGAAAAACTAAATTATTCCCTAACATGTGCTCTCACACCCTTATCTGTATAACTAGATTTGCCATATCAATGGCTCTTATTAAATAGCTTCAAGGGCTGAGATCTGTACACGTGTAAACTCAAATGAGCAAAATAAAATGGATAGAAAAAGACATTTATCTAGAAGACTCCGAAGTCCTTTTGCTATGTCGGAACCCCGTCTTTTTCTTTATTTCTGTACAAGATGAAATCTTTTCATCTTCTTCGTTTCTGCTTCTTCTTCTTTCAAATTATTATGGGGTTTCATCTTAACATCCCCCCTCAAGTTGGAGGGTGAAGAGAAAACCCCCAACTTGGGCAAAATCTGATGGTGAGAAACCCCAGTGAGGGGCTTGGTAAAAAGATCCGCGAGCTGAAGCTTCGAGGGAAGAAAAGAGAGAGTGATTAAACCTGAGAGGTACTGTTGCCGGATGAAGTGGCAATCCAGCTCCACATGCTTCGTTCTTTCGTGGAAAACTAGATTTCGAGCAATGTAAATGGCCGCTAAAGTAGGAGGAACAAATAGATCGACGAGGAGACGAACTAGCCAAGTTATCTCTGCAGTGACACGCCTCATAGATCGATATTCTGCCTCGGCGGAGGATAGTGAAATCAATACTTGCTTTTTCGATTTCCATGAGATTGGAGCTCCCCCTAGGGTGATGAAGAAACCACTGACAGAGCGGCGAGAAGTCTTGCAAGCAGCCCAGTCAGCATCACAAAAGGCAAGCAGATCAAGGGAAGGATTTGCAGATAGGAGGATGCCTTGTGCTGGATCGGTATTCAAATACTTCAAAACACGCATCCCAGCAGAAAGATGCAACATTTGGGGCTTTTGCATGTATTGGCTAAGAGTGAGCACAGTAAAACAGATGTCCGGGCGGGTGTTTGTGAGGTAATTAAGGTTACCAACAACGCGGCGATAGATAACAGGGTCAGCTAAGGGAGGTGACAAGCCAAGATGCAATTTGGAAGAAGGATCCAAGGGTGAAGATACAGCAGCTCCTGAACAACCAAATTCCTCCAACAATTCTAAGGTAAACTTCCTCTGATTGATGATAAAACCTTGTGGCTCTCTAATGATTTCCATCCCCTAAAAATAGTGAATATCCCCCAAGTTTTTGACTTTGAATTCTGAATCAAGAAAGTGGGTAATATGACTGATTTCTGCAAAATCATTCCCTGTAAGTAAGATATCATCCACGTAAACTGCTAAAATCGAGATGCGACCTTCATTGTGTCTAAAGAACAAAGAATAGTCATTTAGAGAAGCTGAATATCCTTTGAAACTAAGTGCACCTGCTAATCTAGCATACCACTGTCTAGAGGCCTGCTTCAAGCCATATAGGGACTTCTTCAAAAGACAAACGTGATTAGGAGTAGGTGGAGATAGCCCAGGAGGAAATCTCATGTAAACTTCCTCTTGTAAATCCCCATGTAAAAACGCATTATTGGCATCAAGTTGCGACACCTTCCAACCTTTCTTCACTGCCACAGTCAAAAGACATTTGATTGTGGTCATCTTGACCACAGGTGAGAATGTCTCAGAATAGTCAATACCTTCTCTTTGGATATCCCCCCTTACCACCAATCGTGCCTTTAACCTTTCAGTGGAACCATCTGATTTGTGCTTTACCTTGTATACCCACTTACAAGGT
>NC_031999.1:19947087-20026372 GCF_001879085.1 Nicotiana attenuata
TACCACCCGCTCCCATTTCATTAAATCTCGTGGTAGGCGTACCACCCGCTCTCATTTTATTAAATCTCGTGGTAGGCGTACCACCCACTCCCATTTCATTAAATCTCGTGGTAGGCGTACCACCCGCTCCCATTTTATTAAATCTCATGGTAGGCGTACCACCCGCTCCCATTTTATTAAAATCTCGTGGTAGGCGTACCACCCGCTCCCATTTCATTAAATCAACAGTTCTTCCAAATGAAATTTACTCCAACAAACGCAACAATTAATACGAATTCATAACACAACAAGTATACAATAATTATGACTCACTGAGGAAAACAAGTAATGACAAGTAGCAATTAATTATGGACTTTAAGGAGCAAATAGGCAATTTAATATTTAGTATGATAAATGTCAAGTAGCAATTAAGTCACATAAACATGTAGCAATTATAGCATAAATTCAAGGCATAATGTTGCGCAAGGATACCTCGAGCCAATAATAACAAGTAACACAATAAGGGAAAATGCCAACATAAAGAATCACAGTAATAGTGGAATAAGACAATTAATGCACTTGAACCGATAACAACAAGAAAATCAGTAAATAAAAGTAAAGGACAACATAACTCAATTATCAGCAAGAATCGGAAAAATCAAAGACAAGTGCACGGCATCACACTTCGTGCTTTTACTCTCGTCCTCACCAAGCAATAATATAATGAAAACGTGCACGGCATCACCCTTTGTGCTTTTACTCTCTTTCCTCACCAAAGTAATTAGAATAATAAAATGTCCACGGCATCACCCTTCGTGCTTTTACTCTCTTTCCTCACATATAATCAATAGAATTGGCACGGAATGGTACATCGTGCGGCACGGCATCACCCTTTGTGCTTTACACTCTTTCCTCACAATAGCAAACAATGCACGACTTCACCCTTCGTGCTTTAACACTCTTCCTCACCCAAACAACAATCACAAACAAGGGCAAGGGAATAAACAAGAACATATAGGAATCCCGGCAAGGAAACAACGATTTAACAATTAAATCCCGGCAAGGGAGCAACAAGTAAATAATTAAATCCCGGTAAGGGAACAACAATTAAATAATTAAATCCCGGCAAGGGAACATTTCAATAACTCTTTCTCTATCTTTCACTTGTACTCCATAACTCACTTTACCATTTGAGCCAATGCTCCAAAGGGTTCAATCATCTCATATACTTTCACAATTCATAATATAACTCGAGCCAATGCTCCAAAATGTTCAAAGGTCTCAATTCCTTCCACAAACTTTTCACAACAACTAGAAATCATCACCAAAGCATGAAGAACACAACGAAATCATGAAAATTACAATATAAGACTCACGATCATACTTGACACCAACGTATAGATACTCGTGTGACAACCCGACCCGTCGTCACGTGAGTTACCGCCCCGTTTTCCCTATTTTCTGCTTCTTTATGCTTCATTATAAGATTCTTGTGTGAACGAGTTGATTTGGATTGGTTTTAGAAGGAAATGAGACGCTTAGTCTCCTTAAGGAAGGTTTGTTTTGAAAAAGTCAACCGGACGTTGACTTCTATGATAGAGGGCTCGGATATGAATTTCAATGATTCGGTTAGCTTCGGGGGATGATTTGTGACTTAGGAGTGTGATTGGGAGTATTTTGGAGGTACGGTGTAGAATTAGGTTTGAATTGGCGAGGTTAGTATTTTGGTGAATTCCGGTTGATAGGTGAGATTTTGATCCGAGGGTTGGAATGGAATTCCGAGAGTTGCAGTAGCTTCATTAGGTGACTTGGGATGTGTGTGCAAAATTTCAGGTCATTCGAAGGTGTTTTGGTTGGGTTTTTTATTAAATGCGTGTTTCGGAAGTTTTAGAAGAACTTAGGCTTGAATCAGATGTAATTTGATGGTTTTGGTGTTGTTTGAGGTGTTTTGATGATTGGAGCAAGTTTGAATGATGTTTTAGGATGCGTTGCTGCTTTTGGTTGAGGTCCCGGAGGCCTCGGGGTGATTTCGGATGGCTAACGGGAGGTTTGAACTTGGAAAAATGTTGCAGAAATTCTGCAGTCAGTGCAGCAGGTTATTGGCCTTCGCGAATGCGTGTGGGCCATCGCGTTCGCGTAGAAGGAATTTGAGGGCCAGGATTTTTGACCTTCGCGTTCGCGTTGGAGGACTCGCGATCACGGAGGGTTAGGTGATCAAGCTTCGCGTTCGCGGGAGAAGGTCCGCGTTCACGTAAAGGAATTGGGTCCCAGGGCAGTTGCCCTTCGCGTTCGCGTGGAGATGTACGCGTTCGCGTAGGCTATTTATGGTCAGAAGCAATTTTGTTCATCGCGAACGCGAGTGGACCCTCGCGTTCGCATAGAGTTAAATGTCAGCTGACAGAAGGGTTTTATTAAATATTTCATCCGCGAACCAAGTCTTATTTCCACCATTTTTGAGCAACCTTGAGAGCTTTTGGACGGGAATTGAAGAGTATTTCGATGGGGATTGATTGGAGGTAAGTCCTATGAACTAAAAACACGTTTTTATTGTGAATTTAGACTGAAAAACCAAGGAAATAAGGAGTTAGAATGGAGGTTAGGGCTTGAAACTTAAAAGAGTTAAAATGGGGATGTGAGGGGTCATTTGGACTCCGATTTTGGTAATCTTTATATGTATAGACTCGTGGCGAGATAAGGAATCCGTTGATGTTAAATTTTCTGATTTTCAAGAAGTGGGCCCGGGGCTTGGGTTTTGCTAATTTCGAGATTTCAGCTATTTTTCAATTGTTTTCGCTTGGGTATTGTTCCATTGGCATATTGTGACGTATTCGTTGTGGTTTTGATCAGATTCGGCGCACGAGGAGGTCGATTCGAGAGGCAAGGGCATAGCGAACTAGGATTTTGGCCGGCTTGAGGTGAGTAACAGATGTAAATGCTGTTCTGAGGGTTTGAAACCCCGTGTTTGCATATCGTAGTGCTATATTTAGGTGACTTGCACGCCGGGTAGCGAGCGTGGGGTAGAGCACCGTTGGGGATTGTGACTTGGTCCGTCCCGGTAGATGAACATACTGCGTATTTGACTGAAATTCACTTATTATTATTATTATTATTATTATTTTAATTGAGCTGCTTGGTATATTTGGGGCTTCGTGCCAATCGATTAAATCCTTCAGGGATTGTTATTACTGGTTTCTTACCATTTCTACATATCATTGAACTTTGTCCTAGAATTTAATACAGTTTTGCAAACTCAACCACTTTTCTCAAACTAGAAACTTAATTACTATTTTTAAATGAAGTTTGGGCTAAATATTTCTATATTAATGTGCCCGAGAGGCTTATGTGATTTTGGACTGAGTATGGGATCGGGCTGCGCGCCGTAGCGGTATGATATTGATATTGATATGAGGCTGAGGGCCTAGTTGATGCCACGATATGGCTTATTATTGCGCTTGGGCCGTAAGGGGCCCCTCCCGGAGTCTGCACACCCCCAGTGAGCGCCGTCGACGATAAATAAATGGAGCGGGCTGCACGCCGCAGCGGGTACTGGAGAGTACCGGTTTATGTGTTGCATTGCATATTTGATTGTCATTTACTTATTTATCTGTTGTGGTATTTCCATAATTGTTTTCATTGTTTTACTGATTTTATACTACTTGGTAAGTTGTTGTATTTATGGAATTACTTTGTGGCTACTCAGGATTTCTTATTCTCAGTCTTTATTTATGTTTATTACTCACTAGGTCGGAGTACTCACATTACTCCCTGCACCTTGCGTGCAGATCCAGGTACATCTGAGGCTGTGTGAGGACTCTTCTGCCGAGTAGCATATCCGGAAGTATCAAGGTAGCTGCATTTGACGTCCGCAATCCTGATCTTCCTCCTATCTTATTGCTTTATTTTTGTATTTTCTAACGAACGATATGTAGAAAGTTGATACTCATGTATTAGAGGCTCAAACTTGTGACACTGAATTCTTCGGGCTGTGTAGTTGTTTTATATTTGGGATTCTGCATGTTGTAACTCTATTTCAGAATTTCATTATTATGACTTAGTAATTTATCCATGTTGATTAATTCATGAACTGTATAAAAATGGTTAAGGTTATTAAATTGGTCGGGCTTGCCTAGCAATGTGTTGGGCGCCATCACGACCGGGGTTGGGGTCATTACAAGTTAGTATCAGAGCCTAGGTTACTTGGTCTCGCGAGTCATGAGCCGGTTGGTAGAGTCTCGTGGATCGATACGGAGACGTCTGTACTTATCCTCGGGAGGCTGCCGAACCTTTAGGAAAACTTCACATTCTTGAAAATCTTATCGTGCGGCTTTATTGAACTGAGAACTAAACTTCTACTATTCTATTCTCTCACAGATGGTGAGGACACGAGCTACCGGACATGACGGACGACCACCAGTGCCACCTACTGAGGCCGCCAGAGGCCGTGGACGCAATCGTGGTCGTGGCAGAGGCAGAGCAGCCGGGGCAGCACCTGCTGATCCACCAATTGCCCAGCTCAGGATCAGGCTCCAGCTTTGGATACTCCAGCAGCACCTGTTCAGGCACCAGCTGTGCCTATCGTGATTTCGGGTCTTCAGGAGACCTTGGCACAGATATTATCAGTCTGCACCGGCCTGGCTCAAGCAGTTTCAGTCACCACAGCAGCAGCAGCTACTTCATAGGCCGGGGGAGGCAATCAGACCCCCGTTGCTCGCACACCTGAGCAGGTGGTGCAGGGACTACAGACACCAGAGGCACCTCCAGCTCAGCAGGCAGGTTGTACCAGTTCAGGGCTTCGTGGTTCCAGCTATGCCAAACGATGAGCAACGTCGTCTCGAGAGGTTTGGTAGGCTCCAGCCTCCGACATTCGGTGGTGCTGAGGGCGAGGATGCCCAGGGTTTTCTTGACAGATGTCAGCGTATGCTCTGTACGGCAGGGATCCTTGAGTCGAGTGGTATGGCATTTACTACTTTTCAGTTCACGGGGGCTGCTCTTACTTGGTGGGAGGACTTTGAGAGGCATAGGCCTGCCGGTGCAGCACCTCTGACTTGGCAGCAGTTCTTCGTTCTCTTTCTGGAGATGTACCTCAGTCCCGCAGGGAGGAGCTGCGTAGGCAGTTTGAGTGGTTGACACAGGGGGATATGACAGTGACTCAGTACGAGATGAGGTTTTCACAGTTGGCCCGTCATGCTACTTGGATGGTTTCGTCAGATCGTGAGAGGATTAGGAGATTTGTGGATGGCCTTAACTATCATCTCCGTATTCTGATGACTAGAGAGAGAGTACTGGGTGCTACGTTTGAGGAGGTGGTGGATATCGCTCGTGAGATCGAGTCAGTTTGCCGTAGAGAGCGAGAGGAGAGGGAGGCTTAGAGGCGTGGATCAGGCAGTTACAGTGGTGCTCCTTCCAGGGGCCAGTTCCAGCAGGGTAGAGGTCGTTCTTTCAGGCCTGCTCAGTCGGCCCGCCCAGAGTATCATGGGGGATCTTCAGGCCGTGGTCATCATGGGCCTCAGCAGGGTCAGTCTTCACTCAGCGCCTTCCCAGCTCAGAGTTCATCTCATGCCCCATCAGTTCAGGGTTCTTCTGCCCAGCCAGCTAAGGGTGGAGATCAGGCAGCCAGGGTCGTCCCAGAGGTGGAGATCGATCAGGCGGTGGCCAGGCTCGTTTCTACGCTATGCCGGGCAGGACAGATGCCATTGCTTCAGACGCTGTCATTACAGGTATTGTTTCAGTCTGCTACAGAGACACCTCAGTATTATTTGATCCCGGTTCTACCTATTCATATGTGTCTTCATATTTTGCTCATCATTTGGGTACATCCCGAGGGTGTCTTGCTTTACCTGTTCATGTATCTACCCCGGTGGGCGATACTATCGTTGTAGACCATGTGTACCGGTCATGTTTGGTGACTATTGGGGGTCTGGAGACCCGAGTTGATTTATTGCTATTGAGCATGGTGGACTTCGATGTTATCTTGGGCATGGACTGGTTATCTCCGTGTCATGCTATTCTAGACTGTCATGCTAAGACAGTTACTTTGGCTATGCCGGTTTACCGCAGATCGAGTGGTGTGGTGTGACTGATTATGTTCCTAGTAGAGTTATTTCCTTCGTGAAGGCCCAGCGTATGGTTGGGAAGGGTGATGTGTTTCCTGCAGACCTGTCGGGCATGCCGCCGGACAGGGATATTGATTTTGGTATTGACCTGATGCCGGGCACTCAGCCCATCTCTATTCCGCCATATCGTATGGCACCAGCGGAGTTGAAGGAATTGAAGGAGCAGCTTCAGGAGCTCCTAGATAAGGGGTTCATTCGGCCTAGCGTGTCACCTTGGGGTGCGCCAGTCCTGTTTGTGAAGAAGAAGGATGGCACAATGAGAATGTGTATCGATTATAGGCAATTGAACAAGGTAACAATTAAGAACAAGTATCCCATGCCTCGCATTGATGATTTGTTTGACCAGCTTCAGGGAGCGAGGGTGTTTTCCAAGATTGATCTCCGTTCGAGTTATCACCAGTAGAAGATCAGGGATTCAGATATTCATAAGACTGCTTTCAGGACTAGATATGGTCACTATGAGTTTTTTGTCATGTCTTTCGGGCTGACCAATGCCCCAGCAGCGTTCATGCATCTGATGAACAGTGTATTTCGGCCTTATCTGGATTCATTTTTCATAGTATTCATTGATGATATTCTGGTATACTCGCGTAGTCAGGAGGAGCACGCGCAACATTTGCGAGTCGTATTGCAGAGATTGAGAGAGGAGAGGCTTTATGCAAAGTTCTCCAAGTGTGAGTTTTGGCTCGGTTCAGTGGCTTTCTTGGGACATGTGGTGTCCAGCAAGGGTATTCAGGTGGACCCGAAGAAGATAGAGGCGGTGCAGAGTTGGCCTAGACCGTCCTCAGCCACAGAGATTCGTAGTTTCCTTGGTTGGCAGGCTATTATCGCCGGTTTGTTCAGGGTTTTTCCTCTATTGCATCGCCCTTGACCAAGTTGACTCAGAAGGGTATTTTATTTGAGTGATCGGACGAGTGTGAGGAGAGCTTTCAGAAGCTCAAGACGGCTTTGACCACAGCTCCAATATTGGTTTTGCCATCAGCTTCAGGTTCTTATACGGTATATTGCGATGCTTCGCGAGTTGGGATTGGTTGTGTTTTGATGCAGGAGGGTAGAGTTATTGCTTATGCTTCTCGTCAGTTGAAGCCCCATGAGTAGAACTACCCCGTTCACGATTTGGAGCTAGCTGCTATAGTTCATGCGTTGAAGATTTGGAGGCATTACTTGTATGGCGTATCTTGTGAGGTATTCACTTTTCATCGCAGTCTTCAGCATTTGTTCAAGCAAAAGGATCTTAATTTGAGGCAGCGGAGGTGGCTAGAGTTGCTTAAGGATTATGATATCACTATTCTGTATCACCCGGGGAAGGCCAATGTAGTGGCTGATGCTTTGAGCCGAAAGTCGGTGAGTATGGGGAGCTTGGCATACATTCCAGTTGAGGAGAGGCCATTTACAGTTGATGTTCAGGCCTTGGCCAACCGATTTGTGAGACTAGATATTTCAGAGCCCAGTCGGGTGTTGGCTTGTGTGGTTTCTCGGTCTTCCTTGTATGACCGCATCAGGGAGTGTCAGTATGATGATCCGCATTTGCTTGTCCTTAAGGACAGGGTTCAGCATGATGATGCCAGGGATGTGACCATTGGGGATGATGGTGTGTTGAGGATGCTGGGCCGGATTTGCGTGCCCAATATGGATGGGCTTCGGGAGTTGATATTGGAGAAGGCCCATAGCTCGCAGTATTCCATTCATCCGGGTGCCGCGAAGATGTATCAGGATCTTAGACAGCACTATTGGTGGCGGAAGATGAAGAGAGATATTGTGGAGTATGTAGCCCGGTGTCTTAATTGTTAGCAGGTGAAATATGAGCATCAGAGACCGGGTGGCTTGCTTCAGTAGATGATTATTCCTGAGTGGAAGTGGGAGAGGATCACTATGGATTTCGTTACCGGACTCCCACGGACTTTGAAGAAATTTAATGCTATTTGGGTGATTGTAGACAGGCTGACCAAGTCCGCGCACTTCATTCCGGTTTGTACTACTTATTCTTCAGAGCGGCTGGCAAAGATTTATATTCGGGAGATTGTTCGGTTGCATGGTGTCCCAGTTTCTTTCATATTAGATCGGGGCACTCAGTTCACCTCTCAATTTTGGCAAGCTGTTCAGCGAGTGTTGGGTACTCAGGTGCAGTTGAGCACAACTTTTCACCCTCAGACGGACGGGCAGTCCGAGCGCACCATTCAGATATTGGAGGATATGTTACGCGCCTGCGTTATTGATTTTGGAGGGTCATGGGATCGGTTTCTACCGCTTGCAGAGTTTGCCTACAACAACAGCTATCAGTCCAGCATTCAGATGGCACCGTATGAGGCCTTGTATGGGAGACGGTGTAGATCTCCAGTTGGCTGGTTCGAGCCCGGGGAGGCTAGATTGTTGGGGACAAATTTGGTTCAGGAGGCATTGGAGAAGGTGAAGGTGATTCAGGAGAGACTCCGTACAGCGCAGTCGAGGCAGAAGAGTTATGCAGACAGGAAGGTCCGAGATGTATCCTATATGATTGGTGAGGAGGTCTTGCTGAAGGTTTCACCCACAAAGGGTGTTATGAGATTCGGAAAGAAAGGGAAGCTGAGTCTGCGATTCATTGGGCCTTTTGAGGTACTTAGGAGGATTGGGGAGGTGGCTTATGAGCTTGCCTTGCCACCTAGCTTGTCGAGCGTGCATCCAGTTTTTCATGTTTCTATGCTCCGGAAGTATATCGGAGACCCGTCCCATGTCTTAGATTTCAGTATAGTTCAGTTGGAGGGTGATTTGACTTATGACGTAGAGCCAGCAGCCATTTTGGATCGTTAGGTTCGGAAGTTGAGGTCAAAGGATGTTGCTTCGGTGAAAGTGCAGTGGAGAGGTCGGCTCGTGGAGGAGGCTACCTGGGAGACCGAGCGGGAGATGCGGAGCAGATATCCTCACCTATTTGAGGCTTCAGGTATGTTTCTTGACTCGCTCGAGGACGAGCGTTTGTTTAAGTCGGGGAGGATGTGACGACCCGACCCGTCGTCACGTGAGTTACCGCCCCGTTTTCCCCATTTTCTGCTTCTTTATGCTTCATTATAAGAGTCTTGTGTGAACGAGTTGATTTGGATTGGTTTTAGAAGGAAATGAGACGCTTAGTCTCTTTAAGGAAGGTTTGTTTTGGAAAAGTCAACCGGACGTTGACTTCTGTGTTAGAGGGCTCGAATATGAATTCTGATGATTCGGTTAGCTTCGGGGGATGATTTGTGACTTAGGAGTATGATCGGGAGTAATTTTGGAGGTCCGGTGTATAATTAGGCTTGAATTGGCGAAGTTAGTATTTTGGCGAATTCCGGTTGATAGGTGAGATTTTGATCCGAGGGTCGGAATGGAATTCCGAGGGTTGCAGTAGCTTCATTAGGTGATTTGGGATGTGTGTGCAAAATTTCAGGTCATTCGGAGGTGTTTTGGTTGGGATTTTGATCAAATGCGTGTTTCGGAAGTTTTAGAAGAACTTAGGCTTGAATCCGATGTAATTTGATGGTTTTGGTGTTGTTTGAGGTGTTTTGAAGATTGGAGCAAGTTTGAATGTTGTTATAGGATGCGTTGCTGCTTTTGGTTGAGGTCCCGGGGGCCTCGGGGTGATTTCGGATGGCTAACGGGAGGTTTGAACTTGGAAAAATGTTGCAGAAATTCTGCAGTCAGTGCAGCAGGTTATTGGCCTTCGCGAACGCGTGTGGGCCATCGCGTTCGAGTAGAAGGAATTTGAGGGCCAGGATTTTTGACCTTCGCGTTCGCGTTGGAGGACTCGCGATAGCGGAGGGTTAGGTGATCAAGCTTCGCGTTCGCGGGAGAAGGTCCGCGTTCGCGTAAAGGAATTGGGTCCCAGGGCAGTTGCCCTTCACGTTCGCGTGGAGATGTACGCGTTCGCGTAGGCTATTTATGGTCAGAAGAAATTTTTTTCATCGCGAACGCGAGTGGACCCTCGCGTTCGCATAGAGTTAAGTGTCAGCTGACAGAAGGGTTTTATTAAATATTTCATCCGCGAACCAAGTCTTATTTCCACCATTTTTGAGCAACCTTGAGAGCTTTTGGACGAGAATTGAAGAGGATTTCGACGGGGATTGATTGGAGGTAAGTCCTATGAGCTAAAAACACGTTTTTATTGTGAATTTAGACTGAAAAACCAAGGAAATAAGGAGTTAGAATGGAGGTTAGGGCTTGAAACTTAAGAGAGTTAAAATGGGGATTTGAGGGGTCATTTGGACTCCGATTTTGGTAATCTTTATATGTATAGACTCGTGGCGAGATAAGGAATCCGTTGATGTTAAATTTTCTGATTTTCGAGAAGTGGGCCCGGGGCTCGGGTTTTGCTAATTTCGAGATTTCAGCTATTTTTCGTTTGTTTTCGCTTGGGTATTGTTCCATTGGCATATTGTGACGTATTCGTTGTGGTTTTGATCAGATTCGGCGCACGAGGAGGTCGATTCGAGAGGCAAGGGCATAGCGAACTAGGATTTTGGCCGGCTTGAGGTGAGTAATAGATGTAAATGGTGTTCTGAGGGTTTGAAACCCCGTGTTTGCACATCTTAGTGCTATATTGAGGTGACTTGCACGCCGTGTAGCTAGCGTGGGGTAGAGCACCGTTGGGGATTATGACTTGGTCCGTCCCGGTAGATGAACATACTGCGTATTTGACTGAAATTCACTTATTATTATTTTAATTGAGCTGCTTGCTATATTTGGGCTTCGTGCCAATCGATTAAATCCTTCAGGGATTGTTATTACTGGTTTCTTACCATTTCTACATATCATTGAACTCAGTCCTACAATTTAATACTGTTTTGCAAACTCAGCCACTTTTCTCAAACTAGAAACTTAATTAATATTTTTAAATGAAGTTTGGGCTAAATATTTCTATATTAATGTGCCCGAGAGGCTTATGTGATTTTGGACTGAGTATGGGATCGGGCTGCGCGCCGCAGCGGTATGATATTGATATTGATATGAGGCTGAGGGCCTAGTTGATGCCACGATATGGCTTATTATTGCGCTTGGGCCGTAAGGGGCCCCTCCCGGAGTCTGCACACCCCCAGTGAGCGCCGTCGATGATAAATAAATGGAGCGGGCTGCACGCCGCAGCGGGTACTGGAGAGTACCGATTTATGTGTTGCATTGCATATTTTATTGTCATTTACTTATTTATCTGTTGTGGTATTTCCATAATTGTTTTCATTGTTTTACTGATTTTATACTACTTGGTAAGTTGCTGTATTTATAGAATTACTTTGTGCCTACTCAGGATTTCTTATTCTCAGTCTTTATTTATGTTTATTACTCACTGGGTCGGAGTACTCACATTACTCCCTGCACCTTGCGTGCAGATCCAGGTACATCTGAGGCTGTGTGAGGACTTCTCTGCCGAGTAGCATATCCGGAAGTATCAAGGTAGCTGCATTTGACGTCCGCAGTCCTGATCTTCCTCCTATCTTATTGCTTTATTTTCGTATTTTCTAACGAACGATATGTAGAAGGTTGATACTCATGTATTAGAGGCTCAGACTTGTGACACCGGATTCTTCGGGCTGTGTAGTTGTTTTATATTTGGGATTCCGCATGTTTTAACTCTACTTCAGAATTTCATTATTATGACTTAGTAATTTATCCATGTTGATTAATTCATAAACTGTATAAAAATGGTTAAGGTTATTAAATTGGTCGGGCTTGCCTAGCAATGTGTTGGGCGCCATCACGACCGGGGTTGGGGTCGTGACAACTCGTCACCATGCCTACACGTCGATCTCAACAATTATCACATAGCAAATAGGAGTCAACTCCTAATCCCTCAAGCTAAGGTTAGACCAAACACTTATCTCGATGCCTTGAACACAACTCAAGTCTTAATTATAGCTTTACCCCTTGATTCCGCCGCCAATTCGCTCGTATCTAATCACAAAATACTTAATTACATCAATAAGTGCTAAATGAATCAACACCAATGCATGAAAATGAGTTTTCCAAAGTTTTACCCAAAAAATCAAAAATCGCCCCCAGGCCCACGTGGTCAAAACCCGAGGTTCGAACCAAAACCCGATTATCCATTCCCCCACGAACTCAAATATATAATTTGTTTTGAAATCGGACCTCAAATTGAGGTCCAAATCCCCAATTTTTGAAAAACCTAGGTTCTACCCAAAACACCCAATTTCCCCCATGAAAATCTTTGATTTTAGGTTGAAATCATGTTAAAAGATGTTAATGATTGAAAGAAATGAGTAAAAACTAACTTACAATTGATTTGGAAGAAGACTTGTTCTTGAAAAATCGCCTAAGTGTGTTTGGGTTTGAGAAAATATGAAAAATGGGGTTCAAAATCGTTTAAGTGTAAAATTGCAGGTCTCATATGTGGGAATTGCGAAAATAGTTTGGGAATTGCGAAAAATGTTTGGGAAATGCGAACCTGGGAATTGCGAAAAAAGTTTGGGAAATGCGAACAAGCCTGGGAATTGCGAAAAATGTTTGGGAAATGCGAACCTGGGAATTGCGAAGAAAGTTTGGGAAATGCGAACAAGCCTGGTAATTGCGAAAAATGTTTGGGAAATGCGAAGTCTGCAGGCCTGCAATTCCTTAAGTCCAAAATTTCACCCCGTGGCCTATCCAAAACTCACCCGAGCCCTCGGGGCTCCAAACCAAATATACACACAACCTCAAAAATATCATACGGACTTATTCGTGCGATCAAATCGCCAAAATAACATCATTATCAACAAATTAACCCTCAAAATCAAAGCATTTTTCTCAAGCTTCATCAAGTATCAAATTTAGCAATTTAAGTCTGAATCACATCAAACGACGTCCGTTTTTCACCAAATTTTACAGAAATATCCTAGATCATATATAAGACCTGTACCGGGCTCCGGAACCAAAATACGGGCCCGATACCAACACGTTCTAATCAAATTTCATTTCAAATTTCCTCAAACAATTTCAGAAAAAAATTTCCTTTAAAAATTCATTTCTCGGGCTCGGGACCTCGGAATTCGATTCCGGGCATACGCCCAAGTCCCATATTTTCCTACGGACCCTCCAGAACCGTCAAATCACGAGTCCGGGTCCGTTTACCCAAAATGTTGACCAATGCTAAATTAACTCATTTTATAGCCAAATTTTACCATTTTTCACAGATTTTCATATTTAAGTTTTCCGGCTACGCGCCCGGACTGCGCACGCAAATTGAGGTGACTCTAAACGATGTTTTCAAGGCCTCGGAGATACAGATTTTAATTTAAAGCAAGTAATGACCTTTTGGGTCATCACATTAATGAGTACTCCATTAGTAAACCGAGCGAGAGAAAATAATATCCAAATTGTTAAGATTCCATTGAAACTAAAACTTAATTAAGGTCGAATAAGAACGAATATTACGTGTTGCTGATGTGACTAGCTAGTGGCGCCTACAGTAAGAATAAATAAGAAGAAATATAAAAGAGATGGAGAATTGGAGGAAGGTAAAATGACGAAGAAGAAGAAGAGGAACATAATAAAGGCGGGTAAATAGTTTGGGGGCCATAGGTAGGAGTAGTAAATAGTTTTAGCCTGGGCATTAAAGGGTAAATAGTTTGGAATTAATGGGTATAAAGTGAGATTTTCTCTATATTTTGCCTTCTTAGCTTTGCTCTTTTGCTGCTGATTGTTTCCAGATTTTGAAGAAGGATTTCATCCCCTTTGTCCTTGATTGTTGTACCTTAGGCCACTCTTTCCTTGTCCAGCAACCATAAATGAAGATGCATCTGAGTTGAGTTGAGGACTGACCATATTCACAAAAGCCTCTCTCTGGTTTTCATCTTGTAAGAGCGATGAATAGGCAAAATCCATGCCAGGGAGTGGACTCATCATGAGAATGTTTCCTCTAGCCTGAGCATATACATCATTGAGCCCCATGAGAAATTGCAGGATCCTTATCCTCTAGAAACTTAGCCATTTTAGCCTTTCCACCACATGCACAATCACAGGAGCAATTTTGATGAGAGCTTAGAGAGTCCATTTCATCCCACAGCTTTTTGAGTGTAGTGAAGTAGCTTGAAATGTTGTTATTTCCTTGAACTGATGTTGAAATTTCCTTTTGTAATTGGTATAGTTTGGCCCCATTTGATTGGCCAAATCTATGTTCTAGACTGTTCCATAAATTTCTTGTTGTTTTGGAATAGATGACACTTTCTCCTATATCTTTTGACAGAGAATTGAGCAACCATGAAGTCACCATATCATTAGCTCTGCTCCACAGAGGATGATCTGCTGAGTCAGGCTTAGGTTCTTCACAAATCCCATCGATGAAGCCAAGTTTGTTCTTGGCTGAAAGAGCAATGAGAATGGATCTCCTCCAACCTTGGTAACCTCTCCCATCAAAGGGCACATTGACAAGACTCATCCCAGGTGAATCTGAAGAGTGAAGGAAATAGGGATGATTGGAGTCAAGGTTTTTCATTTGACTGGTTGAACCAGTAGCAGTGATGGTTGGGGTAGCTTCTGCTCCAGTCATGGATGAAGATTAGAAGAAGAAGAAGATGATTGAATTTGGAAAGTTGAAGGATCGAGCTAGTATAACTCTGATACCATGTAAAATTGGAGAATAAAATTGTAAAAATTTTTCTGATCTTGTATTCACAGTAGCTTGTTTCTCTTTATACAAGTAATCTAGCTAAAAGAAAATGTAAAATGAAATTAATACTGTACACTTGTTCAATTCCTATTGTCTAATGCTATAACAGAAAAACTAAATTATTCCCTAACATGTGCTCTCACACCCTTATCTGTACAACTAGATTTGCCATATCAGTGGCTCTTATTAAATAGCTTCAAGGGCTGAGATCTGTACACGTGTAAACTCAAATGAGCAAAATAAAATGGATCAAAATAAAATGGATAGGAAAAGACATCTATCTAGAAGACTCCAAAGTCCTTTTGCTATGTCGGAACCCCGTCTTTTTCTTTATTTCTGTACAAGATGAAATCTTTTCATCTTCTTCGTTTCTGCTTCTTCTTCTTTCAAATTATTATGGGGTTTCATCTTAACAAATACCCAATCGTTTCATTGATCACTAAGTTATGTAGCACCGATCCCGGATATGAATCACATGATTAATTTCTTTTGCGTGTAAAGGGTGAAGATATTGTGCAGGTATGTTTTACAAAATATCCTTTTCCCATCAATTTTGATATAAACAAGGATGAAGTTAAGCATTTGATATTGCACTGCCTTTCCGTAACATTAAGCAATCAGTAATAATCCTAAAATCTTAGTAAATATTCTTTACGTGGATCTCACTTCTTCTACTTTTATACTTTGCCGAGTATGAGGAAATACAGGTTTTGGGTTAAAAAATTTAACAATAACAATATAAGTACTTTAAATAGGAGGAGAGAAAAGAATAACAAATGTAAACGACCTTTTGGGCAAAATGAGGAAAAGATTAATGTATTGCCCAAGAGTCTAACACTTTTTTATTCTTTTTCTTCTATATTTAAGATACTTGTCTTACATTGTTAATTGTTAAATTTTTAAATTTATGAGATATAATAGAATTTTTCTTGAGCTATTATCACTTATAGCCATCCTGGAAAAACTAATGATAATCAATAGCCACAAAATAAATCATACAATTAATAGCCCAAAACCAACTACAAGGGCTAGCAACTGAAACAAAAAAAAAAACGTTGGAAGGCCACAAGCGTTTCTCTCTTTCACTCCTTTGCACAATTGCACCGGTGTTTGATTGGCCGAAGACAACACTAACAGTTTTTTTGCACTTTCCCCATTTAGTTTTGGTTGGATTCTTTCTATATATCTTCTGGTCCCCAATCTTGTAGTATTACTTCAGTAACTTTTTCTTCCTCGCATGACCTCTTTCCAGCGAATTTATAAAGATGTTATTTGTCGGCTGATCACGTCCAACTATGATTCCTAAGAGGTCTATCAGTTGTTGCAAATATAATCCGGTTTATAAGTCCGGAGTCGAATCCCACAGGGAATTAACCTACTAATCACAACCACTAGTTTTGCAAGAATTCAAGTAATCAACCTTCAGAAAAAATTGAATAATGAGTTGATTGTTTACTAACTAAAATCAAGGTAATTAAAAACATGTAATTTTAATACTAACAAAGCAAATGTTGTAGACAAGATTGGAAAGGTCTAGGGTTACGATTTCCCCTCTCGTCGAAATCTTCCCTGCCACGTCTCATATAAATTCGCCTATATATTCTCTACCGGTCGTGAGCACTTTACGTGTCGTAATTCTCTCCCGAGCAAATACAATAATTTACTAGATGTATTCTTCCGAACTATGCTAGGTGGCACTAGAACACTCACTAAGATCGCACCAAGGTTTTGTTATTCCTAATCCCACCTTTAAACCTTTCGTATTGATTCCTCATGTACGTTAGGACTGATGTTGGTCAACAACTACCTAAATGTGTACCCTTCTCCAAGCAATACATACTAAATAAGCACAGTCAATTGGGGGACCTTCAATCAGCCACAATAATCATATAGTTGAACAAGTAGAGAAAAGTAAACGACAAATTCATATTCAACGTAGTGGACAAGTCATCCTTCAAGAGGTTCTATCAAACCCTAGATGAGAATTTAGCTACTCATAATTGTTTGCACAAATACAAGATTAGAATTCATAACAATGGAAAATTAGGAAGAAAGAAGAAAAAACGTGAAATTGAATCATTCTCCTTGCTCCAAGCGTGTTCTTGCCTCTCCAAAGTCTTCTCCCCCTTCAAAAAGTGGCTAACTCTCATATTTATATGTTTTAGGGTTGGGTTGGGCCGAAATTGCTTCTCCTAATTCGGATTGAAAAAGTTGAATTTTTTTACTCCGGTCCCGGTCTGGAGAAGTGGCCCTTGCTTCGCTGTCTGGGACTTTTCTCTTCAGCTCTTTTTTTCATCAATTTTTCTCCCATTTGATCCTTTTCCGCGCAAGTTTGTTCCTACACATAAGAAACATGTAATGAGCATATTTTCACTTCAAAAGCGATGTGAACTCCCGCAACTCACACACAAAATAACGCACAAACACACTCAAAACATACACTTTTCATCCTTTATTACCGACCAAAATAAATAGCCCAAAGAATTACATTATTTTCCATTTGCAAGAATTTTGGCCTTTAATGTCAATAAATAATACTCCCACTGAAAACATTGAAAATATGAATTAAGGAGAATTACATCAATCATCAATGTTGCCAATTGGAAAATTTTGTGAGGACCATACAATTGTTTCCATTATTTTCTTGACAAGCTATAATCTTTTTTGACTTACATGGTTTCATCAAATTAGAAAGAAAAGGAAACTTATACAACAACAACAACCCAGTGGAATCCCATAAGCGGGGTCTGGGGAAGGCAGTGTGTACGCAGACTTTACCCCTACTCCGAAGGAGAAGGGAGGCTGTTTCCGATAGACCCTCGGCTAAAGAAGATGAAAAGAGACAGTGGCGCAGTAATATCAGAGTAAGCAAAAAAGAAAGAGAGATAACATCAGCAATGTAATAACCAGAAAATAGAGAGAAAGCAATAACAATGGTACAGTACTACAGACACAACAGAGTAATATGGATACAACAAGAGCCACTAGCACCCTAAGACACTACACTATCGGACTGGTCTCCTACGACCTAACTTGCAGTCCTAAAGAAGTAATATGGACAGAATCGAAGCCACTAGCAGCGTAAGACAAACACACGCTAGCCTCCTACTTCCTAACCTACAACCTTAATGCTCGCCCTCCACAACTTCCTACTAAGGGCCATGTCCTCGGAAATCTGAAGTCGCACCAGGTCCTGCCTGATCACTTCTCCCCAATATTTCTTTGGCCGCCCTCTACCTTTTCTCACACCCGTCAAGGCCAGCTGTTCACACCTCCTAACCGGGGCATCCATGTTTCTCCTCCGCACGTGCCCTGACCATCTAAGCCTAGCTTCCCGCATCTTGTCTTCTATGGGAGCCACGCCCACCTTTCCCCGGATATCTTCATTCCTAATCATATCCAGCCAAAGAAAAGGAAACTTATGAAAAGAAGAATACAATTCTGGTTATAACTTTTAAATTCAGATATGCAATTAGTCATTTGGTTTTCCAATTATGTCTTGGTAAGTGATAGGGTACAAGGCAGTAAGGTGGTGGAAGGTATATACAAAATAGTCTGTCACTATACAAAATAATATACAAAATACACTATCACTGTACAATTTATATACAATAGACTGTCACTATATAAAATATATACAATAGACTGTAATTATATAAAATATATACAAAATAGACTGTCATTATATGAAAAAATATACTAAATAGACTGTCACTTAGTGTACAAAGGAAATCGACAAACCGCACAAAACCGATAATCCGAGTCAAACTGAGGAAAAAAACCCCAAGTATGGTTTGGTTTGGTGTTACAAAAAAAAAAACCCCGACCATAATTGGTTTGGTTTGGTTTGGTCTTAACTAAAAAAAGTCAAACCGAAACCAAACCAACCCGATATTACATGTATACAAATTTTAAAAATATGTCATACATAAAAATAATTATTGTAATGTAATTTATAAATATAATTTAAACTCTTTAATAGTTCTCTCTTTTAATGTATTATTTCAAGCTTGGACTTAGAACTTTTGAATGACCAAATATGTTTTATAGCCCATAAAAGTTAGTAACTCAAATAAAGTCCAAAGCAAAATCAAATCAATACTAATTCTGAAAAAAATGCAATTCAATACTAGAAATGACAATAGTATTGGGTATTTTTTTTTTTAGTTTCACATTGATTTAGATAGTGAAAATACATAACTCACTTTTAATATTACTTAGTCATGTAATTAATACTTAGTACTTATTAGTCGTACTTATTTTAACATGCGGTAGTACTTTTAGATTATGTTTATTTTTATTATGGCCTATTAATTAGCAATATTTATCGTATGCGATTTGTTGAGTATTTTAGTATAATTATGTCTCATCTCATATTATTTTATTGGGTAACATATTATATCGTTTTATCCTACTAGGACCTAAAAAATATTAGAGCACAAATTATAAATTTTATGCTATGAAGATTTTGTCGGAAAAAATTCGAAAAATCCGAGAAAACCGAAAAACCCAAGAAAAATCTTGATTGAAAAACCCGACTTTTGTTGGTTTGGTTTGGTTTGTAAATTTAAAACACCGAGATAATTGGTTTGGTTTGGTAACTAAAAATCCGAACCAACCCGGCCTATGTACACACCCTGACTGTCACTATACAAAATATATACAAAATAGACTGGCACTATACAAAAATATACTAAATAGACTGTCATTACGCAATTTATGTCACTATACAAAATATATACAAAATAGAGTGTCACTATACAAAAAATATACTAAATAGACTGTCACTATACAAAATATATATATACAAAATAGAATGTCACTATAAAAAAATATACAAAATAGACTGTCACTATACAAAAATATACAAAATAGACCGTCACGAACCGAAAATATATAAAATAGACATTTCAGGCTATTAGATGTAATATGTTTGAGCATGAGGGATATTTCGTGTCAAAAGAAAAAATATGGGCTATTAAAATTTTAAGGGGCTATAGAGAGTCATTTTCTCATTTTTCTTCCGTGTGCATATAAAAGTTATCCATCCTCTATAATTTCTTTTTTCTTTACTTTTTAATCCATCTTTCCTACCATTAATTTCTGTATTATTATTTTTATTTCTTTTATTTCTAACATTTTCTTATTATTACTCCTTCAATTTATTTCATTCAATTTAATATTTTTAAAAACGCGCGTGACGCGAATAATTTAATTAGTATTATAAAGGCAGAGAGTAGCTGTGACTGAGCTAGAATTTCTAATACTAATTCTTTGTTATTGATCGTCTTTTCTATGACCAACTTTAGCTAAGTTCCTGTAATATATATATAAGAAAAGTGATGTGGCATCTCTCGTTAGCTAGGAATTGTACTTATCTTTTTTCTCATTTTTTTTGGGTTTTTCTTCTATTATAATAATTGTTTGGCTCATTAATTGAAAAGGCACCAACCCCACTTATCGAGGAAACCTAACGATTTCTTCCTCTTACATAGAAGCCTATAAATTTATATCAAGTAACCGTTTCATTGTGGATGAACGTAGTATTCAATTGATTGAATTCAATGAATAATAAATGTGGTATATTCATTTCAAATTTATAACGTAAATTGTGTGTCTCTTAACAAAGAAAATAAATACGTCTGCCTATATATATTATGCATGAAACCTGAGGCTTTCTTGTTCCCTACCTAATCTCCCGGTATTTTCTTTTTGTTTTGTTTGTTTCAGTAGAAGAAGACTAGTAAGTAGAAGTTGTCGAAACAATAAATGACTTATATAATGCAGTTTCAAGGTTTAGTTGTTGATTAAAAGGATTCTCAAAAATTCTTTCTATCAAGGTACTATTTTTCTTAATTTTGCTTCAATATTCTTTGGAATATAGATTGACTGAAAGGCGTATCAAGATTTCGTCCGAACAAAAGGTGCTATTTTATTTGATCTTACTTATTACTTTTTTTTTTTTTTTGTAAGTATTTCAAATATTGGATACTAGAAGGCATTAAGTTTAATGTTGCTTCTCAATATTAATTCAATCTACAAATGGTATATTGGCTAATTCTTAAGAAATACGAAGAAGCTAAATAAAAAAAATTAATGAAAAAAAATGAGCGTAGCAATTAAAATGATATCACAAATTAATCCATGTGTTTTCAAGTAAAAATTCATGTACTTTTGAGAACGTTCATCGTATGTATAAACAACTTCCTTCTTCAAACTTCGAACTCAACAGGGGAAGAATTAGTATAGGCAATGCCATGAGAAGGTTTGTGAGTTTTTTATTTGAAATTCATAAGCGCATAAATAAAATGATCGAATTTCATTTGATAGTATAGTTTCATTCACTTAGACGTTCCTCTGAGTTTTTTATCCCCTTTAATTTGATATTTCATACCATCATGTTATGGGAAGATGGTGGTGGAATAAACATTATGGAAAGAGACATTTGATGCTAGAGACGTTTCATAATTTCTTTTTCGTCATTTCTTCCTTTCACTGTAATATTTTTTTTTTTTTGAAAATATTTCATGTTGCATTTACTATCAGTTTTGTCCTTTGAGTACAAGGGATGAAGTGTGGATTAAGTTTAAATTGTAATCACAAGAATATCTCTTTGGAATTTGTTGCATGAGCTCTATGAGGACCATGATTTAAATAGTGTTTTTCACTTTTAAGCTGCTTATTTGATTATTGATCAAGTTATATCAAGGGATAAATAAATGTTATTTTTATTTAATAGCTATTATAGAGTGTGATTTTCTTTTACAAAGATTACATTTTTAAATTAATTTTAATTTTTTTATGATCGTGCAAAGCGCGAGCAAGTGCACTAGTGGATAAGTTGTCAAATTCTGAGGTTGTGGGAGTAGACTGCATTGGAGAGGAAGCTCGAGCTGGAGCTCATGAATGATACCAGCCCATTAATGAGAAGAACGTTCTAGAAATTTGAGAGAGAATGTCGAAAATGCAAAGTGATTTCATTTACTATAGTGAGTATATTATATACACGTGTGTGAAGAACCTGACAGCTGACAATAACTCATTAACAGTTAACTAACTAAAAACTACCATTAAGCTAACTAACTTACTGTTTAATCTAATTAACTAACTGTGACTTTAAGACTAACAGCATGTGTACATAAATATGCTCAGTCAATCTTAACAACCCCCTCAAGTTGGTGGGAAAGGATTCACTGCCAACTTGCCAAGGATGATGGTATGTTTGATGCCTGTCAAGGCTTCAGTCAAAATATCAGTCAATGTAGAGTGATCATCCCATCCTGTAGCTTATCTCTTACGAAATGACAATCGACCTCTATATGCTTTGTGCGCTCATGAAACACAGGGTTCCTTGCCATATGCACAGCAGCTTGGCTGTCACAGAAAACAGGAATAGGCTTTTGGCATGTATCAGTCAATTCTTCCAACAGTCTCCTTATCTATATTAGCTCACCAACTACCTTTCGAATTAATCTGTACTCAGTTTCTGCAGACGACAAGGAAACTGTATCTTGTTTCTTTGATTTCCAATTGATGACACTTTCTCCAAATAGAACTACATACCCACTCACAGACCTTCTAGAATCAGGACAGGCAGCGCAATCTGAGTCGCAATATGCTTTTAAGGTACAGTAAGGGCTGTTGGACGAGAAAATACCAAGTGTGGGATCAACTTTTAGGTACCTAAGAACATGCAATGCAGCTTTAAGGTGTGGTTCCCTTGGTGACTGCATCAACTGACTTAAATGTTGCACACTATATGTTATGTCCAGTCTTGTGTTTGTGAGGAAGTTGAGCTTCCCTACAAGTTTCCTGTAATATGTGGGATCTGCTAACAGTGATCCTTCAGTTGCCTTCAATTTAACTGTGCAATCAAGAGGGGAAGAGACTGTAGTATATCCCAGGCAGTCTTACTCCTTCAGCAAATATGTAGCAAACTTTCTTTGTGAAATAAGCACTCCATCATCCTTATAGAATATTTCCAGACCCAAGAAGTAGTGTAGCTTGTCCAGATCTTTTGATCTTAAATCTGTCATGTAGTAAGTTCTTCAAACCATTGATCTTTTCTAAATCTGTCCTTGTGAGGATTAAATCATCCACATACACAACCACAAATATACTTGAGGAACCATTATTCTTATAGAAAAGTGAGTAATCATTAGCTAAATGTACAAAACCTCTTGAACACAAAGATTCTGTCAGTTTGTCATACCATTGTCTGCTTGCTTGTTTCAGTCCATACAAGGACTTCTTCAATTTGCATACAACACCTGGTGTGTCAACTTGCAAACTTGTGGGACATCCATGTACACTTCTTCTTGCAAATCCTCATGTAGGAAAGCATTGTTTACATCCAGTTGGAAAAGGTCCCAACCTTTCTTCACAGCCACACTTATTAATGTTCTAACAGTTGTCATTTTGACAACATGGGAGAAGGTCTCTATGTAGTCAATCCCTGCCTGTTGTGTGTAACTTTTAACCACAAGTCTTACTTTGAACCTCTCTATACTTCCATCTGCTTTATGTTTGATCTTGTACACCCACTTGCATCATATAGCCTTCTTTCCTGCAGGAAAAGTTACTAAATCCCAAGTATGATTAGCATACAAGGCCTCAAATTCTTGTGTCATAGCTGCTTGCCAAGTAGGGCTTATGGCTGCCTCCTCATATGAACATGGTTCACTGTCATGTGAAATGTCCCTCATAACCTGGTGGCTGTTTTGACTCAAGATATTGAGTGAGACATGTTGATTTTTAGAAAAGAAAGAACTGAATGAATGTGTGTGTTAAGAGTGGTTCTTTAATGTTGGAAGGGAGCAAATATAGTCATTTAAGTAAAAAGGTGGATTATGTGTCCTGGTAAACTTTCTAGGTTCTGGTAATATAGTGGGAGGATCAAGCACATAGTTGGTGGCAGTATCCAAGTCACCTGTTGTGGGTGACTCACGTGGAGGTGCAGGAGGTGTGTTATGTGATGGAGTAGGTACATCATGATCAACATATATAGGGGAGTCAGTGACAGAGTTGTTTGTGTGATTCCTATCCTGCAGCTGGGAATTATCCAAAGCATTAGTTTGATCACAGCCATCTTCAAAATTGGACTGATTACGTGCTTCCAAATCACTTATTTGTTTCTCTAACCTTTTAGGTTCTTCATAAATGTCACCAAACGCCTTCCTCGACCAAGCACTCAACCTTTTAGTAATCTTCTTATCCAAAGATCATTACTTTGTATTGGTTCCTGCCATTCCTCTTGCACCACTGCTAGAAACTCATCATGTTTAGTCCAGAAGTCAAGAAATTTAAAGTATTTGGGTCTAGGAATTGAGCTTTCCTTCATATTGATCAATAGTGGTGCATGGTCTGAACAAACTCTAGCTAGATACTCCACAGTAGTTTCTGAGAATTCATCCGACCATTCCATATTAATCATAAGCCTGTCAAGTCTCTTTCATATAGCGTTAGGGTCTACTCTATTGCCACTCCACGTGTACATTTTTCCATAATACCCCGCGTCTTGTAAACCACAATCATCAATGCAAGCTAAGAAGTCCTTACTTTTTTCTACTCTTAATGCCTACCACCTTTCTTATCTACATAGTAAGTGATCACGTTGAAATCACCAACTGTATACGGTCAAAATCGAGGGAGCATGATTTTGAAGTCTTAAATCGGGCTATTGTTTCGAGTCCGAGAGACTCGAAGTGGAGATCAAATTCGGCTAAGGAACACCCGCCTCGAGGAAGCTGATCGAGGGCCTGGCACGACTTTCATCGAGGGCATCTCAATCTCGAAGTCAATCAATAAAGAGCGGGAATTTCTCAAGGACACATGGACCTGGGCATTAATTATAGGATAAGGGTTGTACAAAATGGTACAGGTCCGTTCTAGACCGTTATACACCTGTACCAATAGAATTCTTTACTTTTATAAGGAATGTACTATATTGGGGATTTCTCCTCCTATAAAAAGGGGACCCCAATCATTTTGTAAAAGGACATCAGATCATTCACTGCAATAGAACATTCTTATTCTTCTCTTGTTTAACGTGCTCAGCAATTATTCTTTAGCTTTATTTCCTTTACTTTATTGTTCATACTTTATTGGTCTTAGCTGACCTCGAGGTCCTTGGATAGACGAGCTCGAGGCCCCTACTGTTCTGATAACATTGATTCAGTTCATTATCTCTTCTTACTTAAGCTCAATATTACTCATATAATCACTAGTACTAGAATATATCACATATCTTTAAAACCACAAATTATCTTTAATTGTTACTCACATTTTTCGAGGTAAACAGTTTGGCGCCCACCGCGGGGCTAAAGATAATAGTGATTATTTTAGTTTTAGTTTTCTGATAACACACGTTATTCTTCACATTTTTTCTTGTCAAAGATTCTTTAATTTTAGGCGTAATCCTGTCTAGCACACAAAATGCACCTGCTCATGACAGTGAAGGTCTTGGAGAAAACAGCGGCATAGGGCTCGGCGTACCACCCGTAAACCCTGAGGGAGTGCCAAACGTGGAGCCAGTTGATGTCAGTTCACACAACACTCTAAACACAGACGCAGGAATTTCAGCTTAGATGCATCGGGAATCGTCTCGGCCATTGGGAGAATTAAAGATACTAAGTGGCCCAGGCCAATACAGACAGATCCCTCCCAAAGGAACCCGAACTTGACGTGCAAGTGCCATGGCACACATGGCCATAGAACAGAGGATTCCAGGCAAGTGAGGAAGGAAGTGGCTAGGTTACTCAATGAGGGCCACCTTCGAGAATTCCTAAATGATCGAGCTAAGAATCACTTCAGGGAAAGGAATGCAGACAGAAAGAACGAACTTGAAGAACCTCAACATGTCATTCACATAATTATCGGTGGAGCCGACGTCCTGCAGGAACCAATATTCAAACGCACCAAAATATCCATCACAAGGGAAAAACGGACTCGGGATTACTTACCCGAGGACACCCTCACATTCAGTGAGGAAGACATCGAGGCTTCATCTTAACCTCACAACGATGCTCTGGTAATTTCTATCCTTTTAAATAAAATTCAAGTTAAACGTGTTCTCATGGATCCAGGTAGCTCAGAAAATATAATCAGGTCCAGGGTCGTGGGGCAGCTCGGACTGCTCGATCAAATCATACCGGCATCTCGGGTCTTGAATGGCTTTAACATGGCAAGCGAAACAACGAAAGAAGAAATCATCCTCCCAGTCAACGTGGCCGGAACCATACAAGACACCGAATTTCATGTCATTGATGGCGACATGAGATATAATGCTTTGCTTGGAAGGCCATGGATCCATAGCATGAGGGCAGTGCCGTCGACCCTCCACCAAATGATGAAGTTCCCAACGAAGGATGGCGTGAAAACAGTATATGGAGAACAGCATGCAGCTAAGGAGATGTTTGCAATACACGACTTGACACCGGTATCGACATCATTATTGGAAAAGTTGAAGGACAAACAGGCGGCCAAATAGCAATTATAGCTCATGCCTTCGGTTGATCCCGAGGGACAAATGTCCGATGAAAAGGTGGCTGGGAACGAAGAAGAAGATTTCCTCATTCCTCGAACTTTCCTTACCCCCGAGGAGTTAGATGCAACGAAATCCACGGTCGAAAAACTTGAACAGGTCATATTAATCGAGTATCTTCCGGAACTAAAGGTATACCTGGGGACGGGGTTAACCCCCGAACTCAGGAAAAAACTCATTCAATTTCTCAGAGATAATATTGATTGCTTCGCTTGGTCTCATTTAGATATGACAGGGGTTCCACCGAAGATAACTACCCATCGATTAAGTGTCGATCCCAGATTTAAACCGATGAAGCAAACGAGGAGACCTCAGTCTGAGGTAAAGCATGCATTCATCAAGGAAGAGGTAATCAAACTTCTCAAAATAGGATCCATCAGGGAAGTACAATATCCTGAATGGCTAGGTAACGTAGTGGTAGTCCCTAAAAAGGGGAATAAATTTAAAATGTGTGTAGATTATAAAGATTTGAACAAAGCATTCCCTAAAGATTCTTTCCCATTGCCCAACATCGATCGCCTGATGATGCTACGGCCGGCCACAAGATCCTTACTTTTCTCGACGCCTACTCCGGGTACAACCAAATTCAAATGAACCCAGAAGACCGGGAGAAAACTTCATTCATCACCAAGTATGGAACGTATTGTTATAATGTAATGCCCTTCGGGATAAAAAATGCAGGAGCCACATATCAACGTTTAGTTAATAAGATGTTCGAAAATCATATAGGAAAATCCATGGAAGTTTATATTGATGATACGCTAGTTAATTCCCTGCGCGCAGAGGACCATTTGACCCATTTGCAGGTGACATTTGACATCCTCAGAAAATACAACATGAAGCTCAACCCCAAGAAACGCGCTTTTGGAGTCGGCTCGGGCAAGTTCTTGGGCTTCATGGTGTCGAACAAAGGTATCGAGATCGACCTCGATAAAATCAAAGCCATCGAGGAAATCACCGTGGTAAACAATGTGAAAGCTGTGCAACAACTGACCAGACGGATAACTACCCTAGGCCGATTCATCTTGAGGTCATCAGATCGGAGCCATCTCTTCTTTTCCCTACTCAAAAAGAAGAACAACTTCGCATGGACCCCGGGATGTCAGCAAGCCTTGGAGGAATTAAAACGATACCTCTCGAGCCCACCCCTGCTCCATACTCCAAAAAAGGACGAAACACTCTACTTGTATATGTCCGTATCAGAGGTAGCGGTAAGTGGTGTGTTGGTTCGAGAAGAGCAAGGTACGCAATTTCCTGTCTATTATGTGAGTCGGACCCTAGGAGATGCTGAAACCAGGTACCCACATTTGGAGAAATTAGCTCCTGCATTAATAAGCGCATCTAGGAAATTAAAACCATATTTTCAATGCCATCGTATATGTGTACTGACCACATATCCGCTCGACATGTCTTGCATAAGCCCGAATTATCGAGCAGGTTGGCTAAGTGGGCCATCGAACTTGGAGGATATGATATCGAATATCAGCCTCGAACGGCCATCAAGTCTCAAATTTTGGAAGACTTCATGGCCGACTTTATGCCTGCCCTCGTACCCGAAGTAGAAAAGGAACTCTTACTCAAAATGGGTACATCGACGGGGGTGTGGACCCTCTTTACGGACGGTGCCTCGAATGTGAAAGGGTTCGGGCTCGACATCGTTTTGAAATCGCCTACGGGCAGTGTTATTAGAAAATCTGTCAAAACTTCTAAATTGACTAACAATGAGGCCGAGTATGAAGCCATGATTGCAGGTCTTGAACTAGCCAAGGGCCTTGGAGCCGATGTCATCGAGGCAAAGTGTGATTCCCTTTTGGTGGTAAACTATGTAAACGGAAGCTTCGAGGTTCGAGACGATCGAATGCAAAGGTACTTGGACAAACATCAAATAATGTTGCACCGCTTCAAGGAATAGACACTAGACCACATACCTCGAGAATAGAATAGCGAGGCCGACGCACTAGCAAACTTGGGATCATCAGTCGAAGAAGACGATATCGTCTCGGGGGCTATCATCCAGCTATCGAAGTCAGCGATCAAAGAAGGCCATGCAGAGATTAACTCAACAAGCCTGGCATAGGCTGGAGGAATAAGCAGATCGATTACTTAAGGCATGGGAAGCTCCCCGCGGACCCAAAGGAATCAAGAACACTACGAGCCAAAGCAGCTCGATTCTCGCTCGATGAAAATGGAACGTTGTACAGAAGAACCTTCGATGGACCACTAGCAATGTGTTTGGGACCCGGGGATAAAGACTATGTACTATGGGAAATCCACGAGGGCTCCTGTTGGAACCATTCTGGTGCAGACTCACTGGTTCGCAAGGTGATCAGAGCAGGATATTATTGGGATAGCATGGAAAAAGATACCAAGGAGTTCGTTCGAAAGTGTGATAAGTGCCAGAGATTTGCACCAATAATTCATCAACCCGGTGAACAACTCCACTCGGTCCTATCCCTATGTCCATTTATGAAATGGGGGATGGACAGCGTCGGCCCCCTACCAATGGCGCCAGGTAAAGCCAGATTCATTTTGTTTATGACTAACTACGTCTCAAAATGGGTTGAAGCGCAGGCCTTCGAGAAGGTTAGAGAAAAAGAGGTCAACGATTTCATATGAGATCATATCATATGTCGGTTTGGGATACCCACCGAAATAACGTGTGACAATGGGAAGCAGTTCATCGGCAGCAAAGTCACAATGTTCCTCGAGGACTATAAAATCAAAAGGATCCTATCAACACCTTACCAACCAAGTGCAAATGGTCAGGCCGAGTCCACCAACAAAACTATTATTCGAAACTTGAAGAAAATGTTAGATGATGCAAAGGGGAAATGGAGAGAAGTGTTGCCCAAGGTACTATGGGCATATCGGACAACAGCGAAGTCAAGCATGGGGGAGACCCCGTTTTCTTTAGTATATGGGATCGAAGCTTTTATCCCAGTCAAAGTTGGTGAGCCTAGCGCCAGGTTTCAACATGCCACCGAAGACTCAAATCACGAAGCGATGAACACTTCTCTCGAGCTGATGGACAAAAAGCGGGAGGCCGCATTAATTCGAATGGCCGTGCAGAAACAAAGGATCGAGAGGTATTACAACAGAAGGACGAACCTTCGATATTTCAGAGTCGGGGACTTAGTTCTAAGGAAAGTCACTCTTAACACTCGAGACCCAAACGAAGGGAAGCTAGGTCCCAATTGGGAAGGACTGTACCGTGTCCTCGGAGTCATAGGGAAAGGATCATACAAACTCAGCACAATGGAAGGCAAGCAACTACCAAATAATTGGAACATATAAACGCTCAAACGATATTACTGCTGAGCCCAAAGACCTTGGGTTTGTAAGCATGTGTTGCACTCTTTTTCCCTTGGATCAGGTTTTATCCCAAATGGGTTTTACCGGCAAGGTTTTTAACGAGGCAACACCTATATGCTACCTAAGGGTCACTCAACAAGTATTCAAGGCTTCTTTTTAATCAACCTCGAATACTGGGGTGCATCACCCTTGTAGGTTATAGCTTTGAGAAAGATATTTCATGCCCAAGAGGGCCCCGGCAGGAGAACTTTGTAATGGGCCAAACGGTCAAATGAACCGTGTCCATATAGAATAATCGGGCCCCGATGGCAAAACATGTACACATGTATTAACTATTTGAAGAAGCATTCTGGTTATATCAAAAAACACTTTGTATCTCATACGAGCTCTACACTTACAATCCTACGGGAAGCGGCTCAAGGGCCAAAGCACCCCGAAATACCCTGGGACTATCATTGACAGTCAATATATCCGAGTCATCAAAAACTCGGATTCATAAGACCTCAAAGAGGCACCCCCTCGAAACAAAGGCCAAGGCCAACTCGCTCGGGGACTAACTTTTCGAACAAGCTCGGAAAGTTATCGGGAAACGAGTCCAAGTGACGGACCCGAAGGCTACGACCATGCTAAAGACTACGGTCATATAAAGGCTACGGCTAGATAATGCGGCTCGGAGACGTCCGACTTCTGCTATAAATTAAAGGCCTTCAAACATTGAAAAACCGGTTAAATCAGGCTACCCCCGACGAAAGCAAACTATAAGGGGCCTCGATAAATTCGGCCCCCGAAAAATCTAAGGGCTTCGATGTCACGACCCTAAAATGGACCCGATCGTGATGGTGCCTATCGTGAAACTAGGCCAGCCGACACAAATCCAAAACCAACTCGAAAATCATGAAAAGTCAGCTTAAGTCATTAATTAACTAAAATCCCATAGTATAAGTATAAATAACCAGTGCGGAAGAAAAATAACACAAGCCCGACATCGGGGTGTCACCAGTCATGAGCAACTACAAACTCGTCTAGGAACAAGAAAGGACAACATAGTCCGAAAATAAATACTAAGACAATCTAAGTAAGATAAGAAGGAGAAGCACAGGGCTGCGAACACCAAGCAGCTACCTAGTCAACTCCGGGGACCTGCTGGAAGACTGATCAGCACTCACTATCGCATCCCGAAACTCCTGGATTTGCACACAAGGTGCAGGGAATAATGTGAGTACGCCAACTCAGTAAGTAATAAAAGTAAAAACAGCTGAGCAGTAAGAAAACAGGTAATTCCATGTCATAGCTCTACAACAAAACAGTATGTGTCCAGAACAATACAGTAAATCAATTAACTCGTAAAAACAACTCAGTCCAGTAAAACCTTTTTAAATCATCTTTCAATAGTTTCAAACAAGTGATGAAAACAGTGAGTAAAATGATAGAAACGTAAACAGCCCCTCGGGCAAAACATATACCATAAACCGCCCCTCGGGCAAAATATCAGCAGAACCAGCCCCTTGGGCTACCTCACAATCACTTGTAATCAGCCCCTCGGGCAACAACATGAAACAACAACAGCCCCTCGGGCAATATCACATCACTCACACTGGGTACCCGCGCTCACTAGGGGTGTACAGACTCCGCAGAGGCTCCTACAGCCCAAACGCTATCACAAGCCATCTCGTGGCATAATAAATCAGGCCCTCGACCTCTCATATATCAAAAGTCAGTACAACCTGCTGCAGCGCACAGCCCGATCCCATGATATCCTCACAACACAGGCCCTCGACCTCACTCAGTCTGAACTCACTCAAGCCCCTCGGGCTAACGGTAAAACAAGTACTCAGCTCAAAATATCATTTATAAAATCAGAAGGAGTAAATAAAATCCGAGTTATGAAATCAGTGAAAGCATAGCATGACTGAGTGTAAATATTATCAAAAACAGTGAGGAAACAGTAGTAAAAAGCCCGTAAGGGTCCAAACAGCGGCACAAGGCCCAAACACGGCATTCAGCCCCAAACATAGTAATACTTTCCAAAATATAATAATATCAAACAGTTTCCAATGAAATACGCGACTTAATAGTCGTACGGGATGGACCAAGTCACAATCCCCAATGGTGCACGACCCCACGCTCGACATCTAGCGTGTGCGTCACCTCAAAGTAGCACAACGATGTGAAATCCGGGGTTTCATACCTTCAGGACAACATTTACAATCATTACTTACCTCAAACCGGTCCAAACTCTAGCCCGCGATGCCTTTGCCTCTCGAATCGACCTCAACTCGCCCCGAATCTATCCAAAATCAGAATCATAACATCAAAATAGGCTAAAGGAACAAAGCCCATGTGAAAATATTCAAATTACATCGAAAATCCCGAAATTGGCCAAACCCGACCCCCGGGCCCATGTCTCGAAATTCGATAAAAATCACACCACTAAAATCCTTATCCTCCCACAAGTCTATACATATCAAGAACATCAAAGTCAGAATCGAGTATTGAGTTCAAAAACATTATCCCTCTTCAATCTCTCTCAAAAAGCTTCAAAGTCGCTCAAAAATGGTGAAACAAAGCTGAAAATCGCGAAGGAAGGCTTATATAGTTTCTGGCCCAGGGATTCCGCACCTGCGGCCTAAATCACGTTTCTGCATACCGCACTTGCGGTCAAGACAACCGCATCTGTGGTTCTTCATTAACTCCCTGAGGGCCGCATCTGCGTCCAGGAACCGCACCTGCGGTCCAGAAAATGCGCCCAACGCACCGCATCTGCGGCCAAGCTCTAGCTGACCCAAATCTGCTTCTGTGACCTTCTCTACGCATCTGCTCCATCGCACCTGCGGTCCCCAATCCGCAGGTGCGGAAACAACAGAAGCAGAAAAATTCTGCAACTCCACTCAAATTTCAAATCTTTCGTCAACCTTCCGAATCCATCCCGAGGCCCCTGGGACCTCAACCAAAAGTACGAATAAGTCATATACCATTATTCAAACTTGTACCAATCTTTGGAACACGCAAAACAACATCGAATCATGAAAGTACTCTCGGATTCAAGCCTAAGGATTCCAAAACTTCCGAATTCCGAAAACGATTCAAAAGTCTATCAAACCTCATCCGAATGACCTAAAATTTTGCACACACGTCACATATGACACAACGGACCTACTCCGATTTCCGGAATTCCATTCCAACCCCTATATCAAAATTTCCACTACCAACCGAGAAACGCCAAAATTCCAATTTCACCAATTCAAGCCTAAATCTACCATGGACCTCCGAAATACATTCTGATCATGCTCCTAAGTCCCAAATCATCTAACGAAGCTATCCGAGCCATAAAAACCAAATACCGAGATCATTTACTCACAAGTCAACTTTCGGTTGACTTTTCCAACTTAAGCTCACTCAAAAGAGACTAAGTGTCTCATTTCTCTACTAAACCGCTCCGAACCCGAACCAACCAATGCGATACGATGAAATGTAGCTGAACAACATATAAGAAAGCAGAAATGGGGAGAAAAGGACTGAAACTCATGAAACGACCAGCGGGGTCGTTACATTCGATCAATCAGCCCTCGAACAATCCAAGGGCTTCAATCAATCAGCCCTCGAACAATCCAAGGGCTTCGATAACACCAGCCTTCGGAAAACCCTTAAGAGGCATTCGATTATGTCCACGCAAACAAAACGACTAATAAGGTACCGATATGTCGAGCCTTCAAAAAAAACCCAACGGGTACAAAAATTCATGCTAAGGCATAACTAAAGTTTCAATAAGTCCTTTAGCCGAAATGAGGGAAAACTATATAGCCATTTTTAGAGGCTGAAAAGGCCCAATTTAAAGAGCCTAAGGGCCAACCTAAAAGAGCTTAAGGGCCGACATACGAAAGCCTAAGGGCCAGCTAAAAAGAAATATAGGGTCAAAAGACCTGTGGAAGTCTGAGAACCCGTTCTCGCTTAACTCAGGCCCAAAGGCCCCGAGCTTGCATTAATTTGACTTTAAGTTCGGCTCGGGGATCGCCTAAAACCCTAAGGGATACGATCTTGTGCAATAAAAGCCTGAGGGATTATTACGAGTCTAAACCAATACTCGAACTTAATGTATAAATCATCGAAAATTTTCATGAACGGAGAAAAAATGAAAAGTTAACACAAATCAAGAACAGAGCAAAAAGATACTTTATATTCATCCGAGAAATTTACAAAGCATATTACAACGAGGGGCCCTTATACAAAAATAGAAACCTAATCTATTTTGGGGCCTCGTCCCCAGGAGTGCCGTCTTCATCTCTAGTGGCTTTATCTTCTGGAGCCTCTTTCCCTTTAGGAGCATCTTCTTCACTTTCCCCGTCCCCGGAGCCACTCACCACGTCTTCATCGGAGGAGGAGACAAAGAAATCTAGCATCGGTTTCCCGTGCCTGTGCTTCGGCTATCTCCTCGGCAAGGTCGAACCCTCGAGCATGGACTTCCTAGAGAGTCTCCCTACGGACTTGACACTTAGCCAATTCATTGCTCTGTCTTGCCCGGATGGAGGCCTCCCGCAACTCAGCTTGAACGGCCGCGACTTCTCTCTTGTATATAGCAATGGATTTATCGGCCACAACCTTCGTCTTCTCAGCTTCGGCCTTAGCTTGTGCAGCTTCAGCCTTAGCATGTACAACTTCAGTCCGGGATTTAGGCAGTTCGGCCCTCAGCCCCTCGATTTCCCTAGCCTGAGCCAAGCCTTTCGCTTCAGCACTGCGGAGCTGAGCTTCAGCCGAGGTCAGTTGAGCCTTGACAGCTTCCTTTTCAGCGACAAGTCGGTCCATGTTTTCCTTCCACCGATGGCAATCAGCCCGAACTTGATCCACCTCGCCCCGGAGCTGCCCAATCATGTTCAGCTTTTGCTGCAGCTGAGACAATGAAGTATTAGCCTCCGAAGCAGTGCCAAGAATGCCAAACTTTGTTTAAATCAAAGTTACCTGCTCATCTAGCTCGGACTCGCTTTTTTGAGCTTTGGCCAAAGCAGTTCGGAGATCCTTAAGCTCCCCTTCCTTCCGGTTACAAAGGAGCCTCAAGGCCTTTTCTTCACCCGAGACTCTCTTGAGCTCTACCTCACATTGGTTCAGCTCAGCTTTGAACTTTACAAGGGCCTATACGTAACATAAAGATGCTTCAGTAGAAGAGGGAGACAAAGGGAGAAAAACTTGCAATACAAAGGGCAGATCCTTACCCGAATAAAGAGACGTTGGGCCTCTTCGAAAAGGGAGAATACATCATTGAAGTCGTTGGCATCCTCGACCCCAGCATAGCACCCTTGGAAAGGATCATCTTTAATGACCCTATTTGGATCGGGCTTGGGCATAGCGTTGGCTTCTTCGATTTTACCCTCGGAATAAGTTGGCAACAAAAGGGAGTGACCTGTTGTCGAGGCCCCGAGCTCTTCACTCGGGGCATTCTCATTAACATTGGGGAATTCAACATTTACCCCTTCCGATATAGCAGCTGAAGACGGAGGGACAATCTCAACCTTCGGGGACATTGGGAGCTTGCCCGTTGCTTCTCTCCAGGCATCCTCGCCACAAGGTGGATTTTCTAGTTTGGAAGACTCGGTGGTCTCGACCGGCTTCCTTTTTCGAGTCACCAGCACCGATTCTTCACCATCATCCTCCTCACCATCCGGGGAATCATGGGCTGCGTCCGTGCCCGTTTGAGCAAACATTTTCTGCAGCCTTCGAGTGAGGTTTTCTTGTCTTGAGAGTCTTCGGGTTTCGAGACCCTCTTTCTTTTGTTGTCCTTCTCGAGCTTTGGATCTGAAGACTTGGTTTTTCCCCAAGCGGGGCCGGCCTCATCTCAGACGAATCTCCAAGGCCATGGTTCTTGGCCTCCCATTGACCCTTCGCCAATTCGCGCCACTTACGCTTGTCATAAGAGGATGTGACAGCTAGTTTCCTGACCCAATCCTCGATGTCGGGCACTGCTAGGGGCACCCAAGCATCGGCTGCCAAAAGAAAGATGAGAAAGCTATGAAAAGTGAAAGAACATGAATAGATACAAAGGAAAATGCAGACTCCACTTATGGTTAAAATTCCACCTCTTCGGGAATGGCATTTTTTCCTCGGGAATGATGTCCGAAGTTCTGACTCTAACATATCGGCTTATCCAACCTCAATCTTTGGCTTTATCAGTACCGGTGAAGAAGGACTTTGTGGTTCGGCGCCGCAGCTTGAGAAGCCTGATAACTAGGGATTTTGACGTGTTTCATGCTCCTTCTTGCTTACGCTTTGATTATAAATTCTTACAAAATAGTCCCAAAAGGCTCATAAGTTATACTTGATTGCAGGTTTGATCAACAAAGTGACGAGATGTCAAAGATCGGCTCAAAAGGAGTAAAACCTGCACAAGTACCAAAGACAAGACAACTCAGGACAAACAGGCCTAGTGCGGCCGCACTACACTTTGTGCGGTCCGCACTAGGGAGATTTAGAGACCTGGATTTTAAGGCATCAAAGCAGTGCGGCTGCAGTAGATATTGTGCGGCCCGCACTGAAGACACCGCGGCCGCACTACCATTTTATGCGGTCCGCGGAAGCAAACTTCAGAGAGATGTCAAGTGCCAAGGTTCAAGCCTGTGCGGTCCGCGGTCGTGTTTGTGCGGACTGCGCTAGATGCCTCCGCAGGCGCAGTCCATTCTGTGCGGTCCGCGGAGCCTGGGTTCAGAGAGTTGATTTTTCAGAGTCAAGAGCCTAGTGCGGTCGCACACCATTTTGTGCGGTCCGCACTGACCCCGCAGGGGCAATTTTGTCCAGTTTTTCCAGCTTAGTATAAATAGAACATTTTTCCATTTTTAGGGCAGCAGATATTAGAATACTGTAGCTGCGCTTGTGAGAAGATATTTCTTTGCCATTTTTGGCATCTTTACGTAGTTTTAATCATTGAAACTTTGTATTTACTTTAGTAATTAATTAATATGTCTTTCTCTTCATCTATTTCTCTGATTTTATCTTCAAGCATGAGTAGCTAGACCCATTAGCTAGGGTTGTGGCTCAACCCTAGTGTGGGTAATTGATAGGTGTTGTGATTTATGGTTAGATTGATTATGGGTGTTTGTTATTTGGGTCAATTTTATGGTTTAATTTATGAATTAGTGGTTGCAAATACTAGTTTGTGCTAAGTTGACTTAGGCTCTTCTTGAGAAAGAGAGCCCTAGTCTCCAAAATTGACTCAACAAGGAATTGGGATGGACTCAAGAGATTTGATAGTCCCAATTAAAGGGTTAAGCCTCGAGAGAGTAATTACCCGACTTGAACCCTAGTTGTTTGGGCAAATGTGCATACCTAATTGGTCTCGAGAGAGTCAATTGGGCAAAACCACTCTTTCTACCGAGAGGTGTAGAGTGGGTAGTATCGAGCAACGGTTATAATATATTTCCCCAATCATGTCGATCGTGCCTTAGATGCAATTACCCGTCAATTAGCCACCTAGGTGAAGGTCACTACCCTAGTGCCTTTTAAGCCATTAGATACAACTTATAGCATTTTACTCTTAGTCTAATTTAGTTGCAATTATAATTTGTAGTTTGATCATAGTAGAATATAAAGAAAACCCCAAAAATTATGAGAAGTGTAATTAAGAACACATACGCGATCCTAAGCTAAATAGATACTTGATTCCAATCCTAGCTCTCTGTGGATTCGATCCCGACCCACAAATCGGGTAAAAGCTATTGCGACCCTATCTCGCTACTTTTTAGTGGTGCGGAGTTGGCAGCGATCACTTTTTGGCGCCGTTGCCGGGGAGCTAACGGTTTTGGCTATCTATTTAGTTAGTTTTGTGTGTTGTTCTTCTTTCCTTCTTTGTTACTAATTTGTGTGTGTGATTACTACAGGTAACAATTGGCTTTAAATGCTAATGACCCTCTTGGAGATGTGCTTGCGGGGGAGGAGGTTGATGAAATTGGAGAGGATGAGGTGCCTCTTGTACCTCCCGGACCACGACGAGGCCGTCAGGACAATGCTAATGAGAATGTTCCAGACCCTCCTCCGCGACCTCCAAGAGTGGCTCCCGGAGTATTACCGAATCAAGGGTATGCGAGTGCTATTGTCCCTCTCCGAATCCTGGCGGGGAATTTTCAAATAACCAATGTGATGTTGACTTTGCTCGAGCAACATGGGTATTTCACGGGCGCCTCCGATCAAAATGCCTACAAGCATCTCAAGGGGTTCGTGGATACACGTTAGGGTAGCAAGCAGACGAATGTGTCCGAGAATGCTCTTAGGTTGAGGCTTTTCCCATTCTCACTTCGGGGGAAAGCACTGGATTGGCTAGAGAGACTCCCTAACCATTCCATCACAACTTGGGATGAATTGGCGGATAAGTTTATTCTTTTCACCCGGGCACATGGCGGCACTTCGAGATGAGATATTGGCTTTCAATCAAGAACCCACGGAACCTTTGCATGAGATTTGGGAGTGGTTTAGAACAATGGTGAAAGAATGCCCAAACAACGATATGACCGAGGCGATGATTCAACAAACCTTCTATCGGGGCATCAATACTACAAATCAATGCATCGTCAATCAATTGGATGGGGGTAATTTCATGAAGTTGCCTTATGACGAAGCTTGTGAGATCTTGGATGAGATGGCCGACACTTCTTCGGCATGGCAAAGTAGAGCCAATGTTCCTCAAGGTGACCCTACAGTTATTCATTTGCATAAGGAATTACACGACCATGGGCAAGCTATAGCGGGGTTGACAACTACTATGAACCAATTGGCTAAGGCACAATTGCAACAAGTCCAAAACCCTCGCCAAGTGAATGCTATGGAAGGTGTTATATGCTTACCAACAAGAGAAGGCCAATAAGGCAACAAAACCAAGGGAATTCTGAGCAATTTGGTGATGATTGTGATGGGTTTCAAAATGATGGCTATGATGAGCAAAATGAAGAGGTACAATATGTGAACAATTGTCAAGGCCAACGGGGCAACTCTTCCAACTAACAACAGTGGAGACCTCAAGGTAATTGGGGCAATCAACAACAAAACAGTGGTAATTGGGGGAACAACAACCAAAATAACAACTGGGGCAATCAAGGCAACCAAGGGAATTGGAATGGTAATAACAATAATTGGGGTGGCAACAATAATCAAGGTGGATGGAATAATGGAAATCAAGGAAACCGGGGGCAAGGCTTCAGGCCCCCAATGTACCAACAACCGAACAATCCACCCCCTTTCCCTTCTCAAGGTCCTAGTTCTTCAAGTAATGATATGGGTAGAATCGAAATGATGTTCGAACAGATGATGAAGAAGAATGCGGATTCAGATGCACAGTTGGCTTCCCACAATACCTTTATCAGGAATTTGGAGGTGCAATTAGGCCAAATCTCACAATCATTGAATACTCGCCCTACGGGTGCTCTACCAAGTGATACGGTAGTGAACCCAAAGGGTGGAACAATCCTGTTATGGAGCACGAAGTGGGAGAGGTGGCGATGTGAATGCCTCGAAACAAAAGCAAGTTGTTGATGATGATGTTGAGTTGCACGAAGATGTGGTTCCTTTGGTAGTTAAAGATGTGGTTGATGACAATGTGAACAATGAAGTGAGGATTGACATTAATGAAACCGAGGTGAAAACTCAAGAGGCCGTGAACCAGTCTAGGGAGCACGTAATTGACATGCCGGAGCCGGTTGTGCCAAAAGCCAAGGCACCTTTACCTAGGCCACCTCCCCCTATCCTCAAAGGCTAGCCAAGCAAAAAAGTGAGAACCAATTCAAAAAGTTCATTGACATGATGAAGATCTTATCCATCAACGTGCCTTTGGTGGAGGCTTTAGAGAAAATTCCTGGTTATGCTAAATTCATGAAAGATTTGGTTACAAAGAAAAGATCAATGGACTGTGAAACTATCAAGATGACCCACCAAGTTAGTGCCATAGTACATACAATGGCCCCGAAATTAGAGGATCCCGGTGCTTTCACTATCCCCTGCACTATTGGTAGTGCAGACTTTGCCAAAGCTTTATGTGATCTTGGGGCAAGCATCAATTTAATGCCCTTCTCAGTTTTCAAGACTCTGGGTATTGGGCCACCAAGGCCAACTTCCATGAGATTACAGATGGCAGATAGATCAATGAAGCGACCTTTGGGTATAGTTGATGATGTGCTTGTCCGGGTGGACAAATTTATCCTACCAGCGGACTTTGTGATTTTGGATTGTGAGGTCGACTATGAGGTCCCGATCATATTAGGGAGACCTTTCCTTGAAACGGGAAAGGCATTGGTTGATGTTGAAGCAGGTGAACTAACTTTCCGAGTGGGGGATGAGAAGGTCGTCTTCCATGTTTGCAAATCCATGAAGCAACCCAATAGCACCGAGGTGTGCTCATTTGTGGACATTGTCACAGCTGTGCTCGTGGATGACACAAGTTCTATGATTAATGTGGAGGATCCCCTTGAGGCCGTGCTATTAAATCTTGATGTTAATGATGATGCAAGCAGAGTGGAGTGTGTCAATGCCTTACATGGGATGGGCTCTTATTCCTATGAGCCAAGAAAATTGTCTTTGGATCTTGAAAATCGGAAAACTCCACCAACCAAACCATCAATTGAGGAGCCACCAGTGTTGGAGTTGAAGCCACTACCTCCACACCTCAGGTATGAATTCTTGGGTTCTAATTCAACTTTACCAGTTATTCTTTCTTCTTGCCTTACTAACATGCAGGTTGAGGCCACTTTGGAGGTGCTTCAAAGGCCAAAAAGGGCAATTGGATGGACTCTGGCCGATATTCGGGGAATAAGCCCCGCATTTTGCATGCAAAAGATTATTTTGGAGGATGATGCAAGGCCCTCCTTGGAACATCAAAGGAGGATCAATGAGGCAATGCAAGGTGGTGAAGAAAGAAGTGATCAAGTGGCTAGATACGGGTGTGGTGTATCCAATCTCCGACAGCTCATGGACTTCTCCAGTGCAATATGTGCCGAAGAAAGGTGGGATGACTGTGGTGACAAATGACAACAATGAACTTATTCCCATTCGGACCATTACCGGGTGGAGGGTTTGCATGGACTACCGGAAGCTAAATAAAGTGACCCGCAAGGATTATTTCCCGTTGCCATTCCTCAACCAAATGCTTGATCGCCTTGTGGGGCGAGCCTTTTATTGCTTTTTGGATGGATATTCGGGTTATAATCAAATCTTAATTGCTCTGGAGGACCAAGAGAAGACCACATTCACCTGCCCATATGGTACATTTGCTTTCTCTCGGATGTCGTACGGGTTGTGCAATGCTCCAGCGACCTTCCAACGATGCATGATGGCTATTTTCACCAACATGGTGGAAGATATTTTGGAGGTCTTTATGGATGATTTTAGTGTGGTTGGTGATTCATTTGAAGAGTGTTTGAGAAATTTGGATAGAGTTGTGGCCCGATGTGAAGACACAAATCTCGTTCTTAATTGGGAAAAATGCCACTTCATGGTTGAAGAGGGCATAGTGTTGGGCCACAAAATTTCTAAGCATGGGATTGAAGTAGACAAAGCCAAGATTGAGGTGATTTCAAGGCTCCCTCCCCCCACTTCTGTCAATGGGGTGAGGAGTTTTCTTGGGCATGCAGGGTTCTACCGACGGTTTATCAAGGATTTTTCGAAGGTAGTGAATCCTCATTGCAAGTTGCTAGAGAAATATGCTAAGTTTGTATTTGATGAGAAATGCATGGAGGCCTTTGAACTTCTTAAGCATAAGTTGACCACCACCCCGATCATTACCGCACACAATTGGAGCTTGCCTTTCGAGCTCATATGCGATGCAAGTGATGTTGCGGTTGGGGCAGTGTTGGGTCAAAGAGTGAACAAAATGTTTCATCGCATGTACTATGCAAGAAAGACTATAAATGAAGCTCAAAGGAACTATACGGTGACAGAGAAGGAATTGTTGGCTATTGTGTTTGCCATAGAAAAATTTCAGCCATATCTTATGGGAGCCAAAGTCATAGTGCAGACCGACCATGCCGCCCTTAGGTATTTGATGACAAAGAAAGACTCTAAGGCAAGGTTGATGCGATGGGTGTTACTTCTTCAAGAGTTTGATTTGGAGATAGTGGACCGGAAAGGTAGTGAGAACCAATTGGTGGATCATTTGTCCCGCTTGGAGGAGGGAGGAAGGCCGTGTGATGGATTCGAGATCAATGATACATTCCCCGATGAGCAACTACTTTCTGTGTCGATGTGTGATATGCCATGGTTTGCGGACATTGCGAATTTCCTTGTGACTGGTATCATCCCGTGTGAGCTCTCTTCTAACCAAAGGAAGAATCTCAAACGGGATAGTCTGGACTTCTATTGGGACGAGCCATACTTGTTCAAGATTTGCATCGACGGAGTGATCCGGAGGTGTGTACCTGAGGAGGAGCAATTTAGCATCCTAGAGGCTTGTCATTCCTCCCCCTATGGTGGCCATCATGGAAGGGTGAGGACGGCTTCGAAAGTTCTGAGTTGTGGTTTTTATTGGCCAACCATGTTCAAAGATGCAAGTGATCTAGTAAAAAGATATGATCAATGTCAACGAGCGGGCGGGATTTCCATGAAATATGAGATGCCTCTAAACACAATTCTTGAAGTTGATATCTTTGATGTATGGGGTATCGATTTTATGGGCCCTTTTGTTAGATCGTGTGGTAACACTTACCTTCTTGTAGCGGTTGATTATGTGTCAAAATGGGTTGAGGCCATGGCCTTGCCCAACAATAAAGTTAGGAGTGTGGTGGCATTTCTGAAGAAGAGCATTTTCACAAGGTTTGGTACACCTCGGGCAATCATTAGTGATGGAGGATCGCATTTTTTTAATAGAGCTTTTGATGCCTTGCTTTCCAAGTATGGTGTCAACCACAAAGTCTCTACGCCTTATCATCCTCAAGCAAGTGGCCAGGTTGAAGTGTCTAACAGGGAGATCAAGAGCATTTTGTCCAAAACTGTCAATGCCAATAGGACCGATTGGTCTAAAAAGTTAGATGATGCTCTATGGGCTTACCGGACCGCTTACAAGACCCCAATTGGTATGTCACCATACCGGTTGGTGTTTGGGAAAGCATGACATCTACCAGTGGAGTTGGAGCATAAAGCCATGTGGGCCTTGAGGAAGCTTAATCTTGAGTGGGATGTTACGGCCAATCTTCGTGTTGAACAACTCAATGAACTTGATGAATTCCGGTTCCATGCATACTCCAGTTCGTCCTTGTATAAGGACAAGATGAAGCACCTTCATGATAAATATTCCCGTGGAAAGGAGTTCAAAGTTGGTGATTTGGTTCTCTTGTTCAATTCCCGGTTACGTCTGTTTCCGGGAAAGCATAAATCAAAATGGAGTGGACCATTTGAAGCTGTGTTGGTGACCCCTTTTGGTGCTCTTGATTTGAAAAACAAAAATGGTGAAGTCTTTAGAGTGAATGGGCACCGTGTCAAGCATTATCTTGGAAAAATTGATGACAGCCATGTGGTGGCACTTATCCATTTCAAATGATGTGATGGTAACCCGCGTCGTGCCGCAACGTTAAATCAGGCGCTTCTTAGGAGGCAACCCATGTGTTTTTCTTCTTGTTTTCTTTGTAGTATAGGATTGATTTCTGGGCTGACTGGTTGTGAGATGTTGCAGGGATGGTGTTGATGCAGTGCAAGACATAATGAAGAAAATGTTCAGTCTCTGAAGTTGCCAATGCGGCTGCACTACACTTTGTGCGGTCTGCACTGGTGAAAGCCAAATTGGTACCTCTCTGAAGTTGGCCACTGCGGCCGCACTACACTTTGTGCGGTCCGCGGTGGACCACTGCGGCTGCGGTCTGTTCTGTGCGGATCGCAGTAGGATAACTGGCCAAGCTTGATCATAACAGCCCAGTGCGGACCGCGGTCCATTTTGTGCGATCCGCACTGGTAGATGAGCATGGGCCCCAGGGGTTTCTCTATAAATAGACCCCAAGGACCCCCTTTTACCCTTTTCGCAAAATCGAACCTCAAAGCTATTATTTACTGTTCATCCCTTGCATCTTGATCGTAATTCTTGCTTGACATTGATTAGTTGCACTTCATTTCTATATCTGGTAACATTTAACTCAATTCTTCTTTGTTTAATTGTATAATTTCATTTTTCTTAGATTATAGTTCTTCTTCTTCCCGTAATTAGTTCAATTTTTAGGTTAAGTTAGTTTAAATGATAATTCAAGTGGACTTAGTGAGTATAATGGACTGGGAAAACATTTAGGGACCCTAATTAGGTAAAAATTTGGACTTAAAAGCAAAATCTGATGAACCCTAACTCAGTGCCAAGTCTGGGCACGTAGCGCGGACCGCGGTCATTTCTGTGCGGTCCGCGGTGCCCTAGTGCGGTCCGCAGTACCACTTTGTCCAGGTGACCTTTGCCCAGTGCGGCCGCACTATATTTGTGCGGTCCTCACTGGCCCAGTGCGACCGCGGTACCATTTTGTGCGGTCCGCACTAGTCAGATTCATAGGATGGGTTTTCTGAACCCCACCCCTGTGCTGACCGCGGTCGGTTTTGTGCGGTCTGCACTAGCCCCAGTGCGGCCGCAGTTGCTTTTGTGTGGTCCGCACTGGGCAATTTCTACAACTTTCTGCAACTCTGTGACTCTGTTCTGCAATTTGTTCTGCTGCAATAACTTGAACTGCCTTGATTGATACTAACAAATACATCGAATGATGTTTGCAGACAATGGTGAGACAACAAGGAACAGGCTCAAAACAACCGGGAAAAGGAAAACCCTCCCGGGGAGGGAAGCAGAAGATGATAAAACTCACTCCCCAAGCTCGGGAAAACATAAAAAAGACCAGAAAAATAATCAAAGTTGCAGACAGAACTGCTTCCCATTCCTCGGGGAGTGAGTATCAACCATCAAGGGAAATTTCTTCAGACTCCGTGCCAGAATATGTTGAAGACTGGCCGGAGAGATTCAGGCTAAGAGATACCCCTCCACCATCACCCACTGCCCAAGAACCAGAGCATGTTCCTACTGAGTCGTCTGAGGGCTCAGCAGCCGGCAGTGGTGAATACTCCACCTCCCCCACGGCTTCATTATCTGGGGAGAGTGCAGACGGATGTGAGGAAGAGGTACAAGGGGATGAGGAGATAGCTGAAGGTGGTGAGCCTCAGGTGGGAGGCATTGCCCGAACCAGAAAGCCCGATGTATGGGAGGATAGGTTTGTGAGCCAGGTGGCGTACCACAAGTTTAGGGAGTGGTGGCCGGTGAGAAAGTTGATACCGGAGCGAAGTTTCATTGACAGAGATCTATTACCCCACAACCCTGACGTGCAGAGACAGTTCAGAACTAGAGTGGGTTGGGAGTACTTTTTAGATGACTGTGTGGACACCAACGAACACATGGTCAAAGAGTTTTATTGCAATGTAGCCCACATCAAAAAGGGCTCCAAAGTGACCAAAGTTCGTAATAAGACGGTGTTGTTTGAAGGGAAATACCTCAACGAATACTTGGGCTTCAATGAGGAGGATGGAACTTTGTACATGGCAAAATTGGAGATGGGCGAGGAGGTCCGTCCATGGTTAGCTCAGTACCTGGCAATCCCAGGTACCGTTCCTGATTGGTTGACTGTTGGGGTCAAAATATTGCGGAGCACCATAAATTTTGAGGCGAGGGGTTGGGAGACATTTGTTTGCAGCCGGTTGGATCCTACTACACATGACCAGACCCTTCCTCTCCACCGGGCTGTTTTGGTTGCTTCGATTATGGCGGGATACCCCATAAATGTGGGGAATGTGATGTCCCGCATTATCTCGTTAGTGGGAGCAGAGCATGACCGGAACTACCCTTTCCCTAGCACCCTCACTATGTACTTTCAGGACTTGGAGGTGGACAAGAAGCCCTACGACGTCAAGGTCAAGGCGACATCCCCGTTCTCCTGATATAGCTTGAAGGGGAATGACAACCCCAAGGACAAGAACTACAAAGCCCCTACTTCTGCCCCAACTAGCCAGTCTGAAGAGCCAGTTGTGGTAGAGGTCCCTGCTGAGCCTACCTCCATTTCTACTGATATGCCTCCCGGATCTTCCACATCTTCAGCCATTCCTCCTGGACCTTCCACATCAGCAGGCCCGGAGATCCCATCTAGCCGGGCCCATCCCATCTCTACCCACCGGCTAAGCCAGGCCCTGCTAAGTATAAACAACTGGATGCAGACTGCCTCGTCCAAGCTGTCCACATTGACTACTACTGTAGCGGCTCAGTCAGCTCCCCCAGCCCCACAGGTACACCAGTCGATTGAAGATGAGCTCAGAGAAATACTTGAGAAACAGAAGAAGATCCTCGGCACTCAGGCTGCGCTCAAAAAGGCAGTGGATTCACATAGCAAGGCTCTCAAGGAGCTTGCTAAGGAGTATAGGAAGTTGCGGAAGACGCGGGCCTCCAAGGAGTCCGTAAAGGAGCTGCGGGTAGATGTTGATAGACTGAAGGCAGACCAGCTGCCTTTGGACCTGTTGCTTGATGATCCAGTCCCAGCAGCTCATCCACAGCCGGAGCAGACCCAGAGGCCTCCGAAGAGGAGGAGGATGATCCCTAGAGCAAATGACGCTATCATCCAGTTGGCGGACCCATCGGAGACCTCCTCCAGTCAGCCACAGGATGTACCAGTTCCACAGCCTGTCGAGGTCCAGGTTCCAGTAGCTGAGGAGCAGACCACCGGGAACCAGTCTGAGGTTCCCGAGCACTCAGAGGACACAGGGACCACCCATGATCCTATGCAGACAGACACGGCTTAGGGAGTCCTCTATATCCTTTTTCTATATCTTTTGGTGCTTATTTAGACTAGTTAGCATTGGGGACAATGCCAGCTTTCATTTGAGGGGGTGAGCCCTACATTTTGGATGACTGTATATATTGATATTTTTATGCTTTCTTGACTTTTCACATTTGGTCTGTATATAATTTGATATTATCGCACTTTTATTTCACTTTTGGTCTGTATATAAAGTTGCATCATATTGTATATATTCATCCTCCGTTGTATATTCAAATCCCCTCTTGTATATATTTATTCTGTTTTCCGCAAAATTTTTTGTTTTTAGCTTCTTATTTGTGATTCGTAGCTTCTTGTTTTTGGAGTTTTCAATAAACCTTTGGTTTTCTTAATGCCACGGTTCTTTCCAAAGGTGAAATGTTGTGTGAACCGGGTGTCTCTTCCCAATGATAGATGGCGTGACAACCTTCTTAAGGGTTTGAGTCCATTTTCCTTTTTGTTTTTAGTAGTTTGTAGTTAAGGGTGCCTCAAGCAAAGCTTCACTTGGGCCTAACACATTTTTCTTTGATCTTATGGTCAAAAACAAATTGTTGTGTTTAGGATGGTGAAAGTCGTGACCTTGAGACTCTTGTGTTGACCGATAATCATCAAGTGGTTTTTCGGGAGTCTAAGGTTGTTGTGGGCCCCCGACTCTATGTCTTTAGCAATCCCTTAGCTTGTGTGGTGAGTAATTGAATTGCGAGTCCAAGTCCTGAGCCATTGATCTAGAACTTGCCCTGAATGTTTGTTGAGGCGAAATCCTAAGTGAATTTTGACTTGAGACGTGATTATAGGCTCTCCTTGATCCAAATGATAGATTGAACAATTCCATAGCCTACCATTGATAAGATCCCTAGTCAACCCTTTTGAGCCTTAAACCTTTTTCTTTCAAGAACCATGATACAAGCCTATACCCGTTCTAAAAGATACCCTATCTTGGCACCCAAATCTTTCCTTTAGCACATGGCAAAAGTATAAGTTTGTGGGGAGAGACGAAGATTGCAACAAAGTGGTAAAAAGGCACAAAAGTGAAGAAAAGGAAAGGCAATGAAAAAGAAAGAAAAGAAAAAACACAAAAAGGTGAAAAAGACTACAAAGGGATTCAAGAAAAGCAAAGAAAGAAAGGTGTGGAAAGTTGAAAAAGGAGAAAAGGTTTGAAATGCATAAGAAAGAGTGACAATGTATCTCTCTAACCCCTTAGAAAGAAGTGAAATGACTCAAAGAGTCAAGTGAAATTGTGCAAAATGAATCAAAAGAAGTGCTTAAGGGAAGATGGAACCCACTTGAACAAAAACTTGTCTTACCCTAAACCAAAAGCCTTCACAGTGACTCCACCAAAGCCCTATATGATCTTGAGACGGATGAAGCTTACATTAGTGGATACTTATATAAGGGGCAAGCATATGGTACTTAGAGCCGGACTTGTGACATTTCCTTGAGAGAGATGAGTGAATTCCCAATAACCTCGTTTTGTGTGCCAATATTCTAAAGGTGAGGTTTGCTTAGGGAGAGTTGAGGACGTGTGAGTTTGGGTTCCACAATGACAAAAGTAATTGAAAAGAGTTCTTTGATGTGTTGAGTCAACTCTTGATGCTCTTGTGTCGCACTTAATCCATGGTTTTTCAAAGGTTAAATATTGTTAATGACTCATGTGTGTCGAGGGCAATTGTTAGTCCCAATTGATGCTAGTTGAGGTTGCTTTAGGAAAGCTGAAAATTTCTTGGATTTTTCCTTAAGGGGTGGGTCTTATTTTGTTTGCTTGAGGACAAGCAAAAGCTTAAGTTTGGGGGAGTTGATAACTAGGGATTTTGACGTGTTTCATGCTCCTTCTTGCTTACGCTTTAATTATAAATTCTTACAAACTAGTCCCAAAAGGCTCATAAGTTGTGCTTGATTGCAGGTTTGATCAAAAAAGTGATGAGATGTCAAAGATCGGCTCAAAAGGAGTGAAACCTGCACAAGTACCAAAGACAAGACAAACAGGCCTAGTGCGGCCGCACTACACTTAGTGGGGTCCGCACTAGGGAGATTTAGAGACCTGGATTTTAAGGCATCAAAGCAGTGCGGCCGCAGTAGATATTGTGCAGCCCGCACTGAAGACACCGCGGCCGCACTACCATTTTATGCGGTCTGCGGAAGCAAACTTCAGAGAGATGTCAAGTGCCAAGGTTCAAGCCTGTGCGGTCCACGGTCGTGTTTGTGCGGACCGCGCTAGATGCCTCCGCGGCCGCAGTCCATTATGTGCGGTCTGTGGAGCCTGGGTTCAGAGAGTTGATTTTTCAGAGTCAATAGCCTAGTGCGGCCGCACACCATTTTGTGCGGTCCGCACTGACCCCGCAGGGGCAATTTTGTCCAGTTTTTCCAGCTTAGTATAAATAGAACATTTTTGCATTCTTAGGGTATCAGATATTACAATACTGTAGCTGCACTCGTGAGACGATATTTCTTAGCCATTTTTGGCATCTTTACGTAGTTTTAATCATTGAAACTTTGTATTTACTTTAGTAATTAATTAATATGTCTTTCTCTTCATCTATTTCTCTGATTTTATCTTCAAGCATGAGTAGCTAGACCCATTAGCTAGGGTTGTGGCTCAACCCTAGTATGGGTAATTGATGGGTGTTGTGATTTAAGGTTAGATTGATTATGGGTGTTTGTTATTTGGGTCAATTTTATGGTTTAATTTATGAATTAGTGGTTGCAAACACTAGTTTGTGCTAAGTTGACTTGGGCTCTTCTTGAGAAAGAGAGCCTAAGTCTCCAAAATTGACTCAACAAGGAATTGGGATGGACTCAAGNAATCTAGGGGCATTTATGCTATAACGAAAATTCAATAGGGGGGCAATTACAAACAATGACACGAGAAGCTGCCATTTGCTTTACTTGGGTATCGTACCACGGTTCGCACATCAACTGGGGCAACTCCCTACCTACTGGTTTATGGTACTGAAGTTGTTATTCCCGCCGAAGTGGAAATTCCTTCTTTAAGAATCATACAAGAAGTTGAGCTCAGCGATGCGGAATGGGTACTAAGCCGGTATGAACAACTATCTCTCAATGATGGAAAAGAATGAATGCGGTATGTCACGGTCAACTCTATTGGGTAGTATCGAGCAACGGTTATAACATATTTCCCCAATCATGTCAATCGTGCCTTAGATGCAATTACCCGTCAATTAGCCACCTAGGTGAAGGTCACTACCCTAGTGCCTTTTAAGCCATTAGATACAACTTATAGCAATTTACTCTTAGTCTAATTTAGTTGCAATTATAATTTGTAGTTTGATCATAGTAGAATATAAAGAAAACCCCAAAAATTATGAGAAGTTTAATTAAGAACACATACGCGAACCTAAGCTAAATAGATACTCGATTCCAATCCTAGCTCTCTGTGGATTCGATCCCGACCCACAAATCGGGTAAAAGCTATTATGACCCTATCTCGCTACTTTTTAGTGGTGCGGAGTTGGCAGCGATCAAAGCCCTCGGAATAATTGGGGCCGATACAACCGAACTAAATGGCTGAGGGTAAATTCTAAACCCTCGGCCTTCTCAGAGAAGTATCGCAACATGATCACGATACGCCAGAATGAAGGGTGAATTTGGCCGAGAGTGACTTCATATGTCTTGCAGAAGTCGATCACCACCGGATCGAGGGGGCCTAGTGTAAAGGGGTAAGTGTAAACACTCAACAACCCCTCCTTATGGGTAGTTATGCTTTCATTAGGCCTCGGGATCTGAACCTTGATCTCGTCCCCCCATCGACAATCATCCCTCACATCCTTGATGAGCTGCTTGGTTATCAAGCTAATATATCGTGATACGTGCTCGCATCGGCCCTAGACATTTGGAGGATTCTCGATACCGAAGTCCTTCTTGATGATGCAATCACCAGGGGTGATCTCTTCAAATGTCGGCGGCACCACCGGTTTGGCCGGCCAAAGGCGCAGGAAGATGATGCTTTATCTTTTTTAGGGACTGTCTTGGAAGTTTTGGCCATTGTTGTAAGATAAGGAATGCGAGTAAACATGGACGTAGTATTTCCGGCAAGAGCTTGGTATTTTACGACGTTTAAAGAGGCGGAGGAAACAAGTGATTAAAGAAAAGGATGAGGACTGAAAGAGATTGAAGAAAGGTAAAGTTATTTACCAAAGGAAAGCGCCTCATATTTATAGAGGGGCAGTGACGGTTCGAAGGCGTTAATGGCCAACCCACGCTGGCGTACATTTAATGTTTTTGGGGAAGCGAGCTGACGGGATGTTTCGGTCACTTCGAACGTCGGCTTCACGAGGATGATGTCATAACTAGAGGTTCGAGAAAAAGCGAGGTCCAAATCGTTTCATATCATTCCATTCTAAGAAACGCGGGGACTATCCGTATACGGTGAAAATCGAGGGAGCGTGATTTTGAAGTCTTAAATCGGGCTATGGGTCCGAGTCCCGGAGACTCGAAGTGGAGATCAGATACGGCTAAGGAACACCCGCATCGAGGAAGCTGATCGAGGGCCTGGCACAACTTGCATCGAGGGCGTCGCAATCTCAAAGTCAATCAAGAAAGAGCGGAAATTTCTCAAGGACACGTGGACCTGGGCATTAATTATAGGATAAGGGTTGTACAAAATTGTACAGGTCCGTACTAGACCGTTATACATCTGTACCAATAGAATTCTTTACTTTTATAAGGAATGTACTATATTGGGGATTTCTCCTCCTATAAAAAGGGGACCCCAATCATTTGGTAAAGGGATATCAGATCATTCACTGCAATAGAACATTCTTATTCTTCTCTTGTTTAACGTGCTCAGCAATTATTCTTCAGCTTTATTGCCTTTACTTTATTGGTCATAGCTGACCTTGAGGTCCCTGGATAGACGAGCTCGAGGCCCCTACTGTTCTGATAACATTGATTCGGTTCATTATCTCTTCTTACTTAAGCTCAATATTACTCATATAATCACTAGTACTAGAATATATCACGTATCTTTAAAACCACAAATTATCTTTAATTGTTATTCACATTTTTCGAGGTAAACACCAACCACTCTCCATGGGCCATGTATTCTATCCGCTATTGCTCTCAATTCCTTCTAGAGTTGTTTTCTCAAATAGGCCTTGCATTTTGCATCCACGATTGTCAAGTGTAATGGTGCAGGGCCCATGCAGTGGTGGACCCAGGATTTTGTGCAAGCAGGTTCAGTCGGAGAAGTCCATAACTAACATAAGCGGTATAAGCTGTATAAGCGGGTTCAAAAATAATTTCTATACAAAATTTACCTTGCTTTAGCCATAATTTATACATATACACAGTATTATTTTTTGACGAAGCGAGTTCAATTGAACCCACTTCTCACCACTTGGGTCCGCCCCTGCCCATATGATGGCTAATTGAAACTGTCACCTGTTGTTCCGTATCTCCAGTATGTTAACCACATGATCTCTGTCCAAAAGAGCCATATCTTGTTGTTGCAATTGAAGTAACTATTCTCTACCCCCAACTGATTACAGAATCTCCTTATCTTAGTGGCTTTTGTCATTGGTTCTTGTAATGCAATAAAAGTGAGGTTTTGTTGTAATTTGAGAGTTTTTAACCTTTCCGATCCCTTTTGGGACTTCATGCCCCTAATATTCCATGATATTGTACTAATCATGAGAAATATTAGGGGCAAGGTTTTTTGTTGTCTTTTTATTTGTCTTTGGTGCCTTTACTTGGGGCCATGAAACATTAGCACCGGTAGTACCTTGGACTCCTCTGAGAGATAAATGTTAAGGACATGAGCAGTGTAAATGTTAAGGATACCATGTCCTTAATATTTACGCAGCACTCATAAAAAAGGATAAAAACATCTTTTCGTATTAATTTTAATAGAGTAATGGCTATTTTTGCTCAGCATTAAAAATACTGTATAAAAATTAAATATTAAAAAGTAGCTATCCCACGCCATTTCTACTTGATAAGAAGAGTGAGGCGACCCCCGGTGTGGTCATCAGCGGTCAATGGAGGGAAGGGGTACGTCGGGTTAGGGTTTTGGTGGAACGAGGAGAGAGGAGGCATGACTTGGTTCTGTCGGTTAATGTTTGATGTCTCCTCTTTATTGTGCGTTGTTGCTACTAATTTGCATTTATTAGACTAGTTAATTATTTAATTGTAGGAGAAATTCGCTAATTGTACTCTAATATCAAGAATATTTAAATTTAATTTAAACTTAAGAAACTATTTGGCTTTGAAACCTCACAATTACTTACTGATTTTATTAATTGCTTCCAGCATAGTTTCGCCGGTATTTCATAACACATTCGACATTTTGCAATATGCCACATAACGGGAATAGGTACTTAGGTAGTTGTAACAGTCTGGCAAAATCATGATAAGATTTAACATTCAGAAAACAACGAATATTATCACACTGAAAGATTGTAACATTATTCTAATTATAAAACAACGTGACATGACTTATTTTTAAAAAATTAAAGAGACATAGGACGCCCCACCTCTTAGCTACAATACATTTTATGGGTGAGGAGTCAACATCATAGTCTGCTAAATAAATATTTTGTTTAAATTTTTCATTTTCATAGCGACAAAAATATCCAAAAAAATGTAGGAAAAGAATTGTAGTAGTCTCGAGACCTTTAATCTTTTTTGAACTGAACTAGGAGCCCGTTTGGATTAGCTTATTTTAAGTGCTTTTAAGCCAAAATAGCTTTTAAGCCATTTTGTAGTGTTTGGATAAAGTAAAAAAAAAATACTTTTAAGCACTTGTTTTTAAGCTAAAATGCCAAAAATAAGCGAAAAGACAAAAGCTAGAATTCCTAAATTATGACTTTTGGCTTAAAGGTCACTTACAACAAGTCCATCCAAACGGGCTCTAGGTTTGAAAAATTATATTCCCGAACTTATCTTTTACACAATTTTAACTTACTAAGAGCCCGTTTGAACATAGGAATTTTTTTACTTTTTTTCGAAAAAATTTCATTTTTTTTCGAAATCAGTGTTTGGCCATATAATTTTTAATTTTCACTTGAAGATGAATTTTGGAATTTTTCAAAAATTTTAAAAACTCCAAAAAGCAGTTTTTCAAAATTTTTACTCATATCACTTACAAAACTCCAAAAACAACCCAAAATTATATTCATGTCCAAACACAACTCTAATTTTTGAATACCATTTTCACTTTAAAAAAATTAATTTTCTTTTTTTAAATTTTATAATTCTTATGTCCAAACGCCCATTAATTTTTTTTTTTTTAGCAAACATGAAATATTTATATTAATACTACATATTGTTTAGTACATCAAAGTCATACCCTATGTCACTTAGTACACACTAATTACCTAGGCTTGCTAGTGCATTGCAAGCATCATATGCTAAGTACTTAACAAAAACACATTGTTCTTTTTGATCATCCCTTACAAAGGTTTCAACATAAGATGGAGGTTGTACATAATATTTTTTTTCTCCTTGATTGAGCATTAGCCTCCTTTGCCACTTGGTGTGCTACATTATTCCCTTGTCGGAATATGTGCCGGAGGACCACTTCCTTCTCTTGGTGCATTAACAACCTACATTCATTAACAATATCGTCATATAGTCTATTGCTTTGTTGTATAGAATAGATTACCTTCATGGAGTCTGTTTCAATATCCAGTGGGAATATTTCCCATTCTTGGGATTTTTGGAGACCCTCTAGGAGTGCCTTAATTTATGCCTCAAGTGAGCCATTTGCATGAGTAAATTTTGTAAAACCTACCACCCAACTCCCTCTTGTATTCATGAATACACCTCCCAGGCCACTTTTTTTATTGTTGTTCTTGAAGCTTGCATCTATATTTAACTTGTACTAGCCTTTCGGTGGTCTATGCTATTTTTATATTGATAGTGACTTCCTTATAGGCTGAAGCTGTTTTTAGTAAGGAGTTTGAATTCGGTTGCTCTTTGTTTTATTTGGTCTATGTTAATGGGGATGTCAGTGTTGTTTTGGTTATTGCTATTTCTGTTTAACCAAATGTTCCAGAGGAAAAACAGAAAGAAAGACTTCCAGCTAATATATTTATCTTTTAGTATGCAGCCAAATTCCTTTATTTGAAGAAGCCAGTGATTGCTCGTAGGGTTATAGAAGTCTGGCCATCCCATATTCTCCCAAAAAAGATAGGTAGTTTTGCAATTAAAGATAATATGAGCAATGAATTCTTCTTCTTTTCTTTTACAAATAGGGCACATAGGATCTATGTTAATACCTACATTAGTTAGTTATGCTCAACATGGCAACCTATTGTGTAGGCATTGCCATAAGGCTTGTTGGTACAGTTAAATTCCCAAATCCATTTCGACTCTGGTTGGTTATTTAAAGGGGGATCAATCAGGTTATAACAAGATTTTGTAGTGAAAAAGCCCTTTGTCGTTTGTGACCATATAGGAATGTCACAGGTTGAGTCCTTTGTACGAATTCTGACCTTAGAAATGCTTTCTTTGATGTCATTTGGGACATCAATAGAGAATTTAGTGAAATCCCATTTATGATCATTATAGATATCCCTAATTTTTAAGGAGTGATCATTAATCGAGAGAGGTCCTTCAACCGAATTCCTAAGGCTTTTTTTTTATTGGGAATCCAATTAGTATGTCATATGTTCATATTAGTTTGGTAGTGGGGTGACCATATAATACCTTTTGAACAAATCTCCCACCCCTTTACGATGCCTCTCCAAATGAAGGATTGCTTAGACTTAGCTATACTAATACCATACGATGTGATAATAAGTCTTGCCCAATGAGTTGTAGCATTAGTGAGTAGTCTCCATACTAGACCAGCTAAGATGCACATACTTTTTGCACTGGCATTGCAAATGTCTAGGCCCCTATTGGATTTTCGTTGGCAAACATTTGACCATTTTATTAGGTATATTTTTTTCTTTTCTGTGGTAGTGCCCCATATAAAATCTTTTTGGACTTTATCAATGTTTTAAAGGATTTTTCTTGGTAGTAGGGTATATTACATATAGTGATTTGGTATTGTATCTAGTCACGAGTGAGCTAGAGTAGTTCTTCCTACTATATTAATAAATCTCATTTTTAGGAAGCTAGTTTTGCCCTCATTAAGCAATAATGAATTGATAATCAGCCGATTTTGGATTTTTATTTAATATTGGGAATCCTAAGTAAGTGCCAAAAGTCTCACTCTTTTTAACACCTAGACCGTGCATAATATCATTAATCATGTGAGGCAGGCAGTTTTTGAAAAAAAAAGGATTTTTGATTTTGAAAGGTTTATGCTTTGTCCTGACAGTTTACAAAAATAATCTAGACCTGTTTTAATGACTTGACATGATTTTTGCTTTGGCCATTAATGTGAGGCCATCTACGAAAAACAACTGAGAAAAATTTGGGCTCTTTCTTCCTATAGTGATAGGATCCCGTTTACGAATACCTAGATAACATTTTCATACATAGGATAAAAATATAAGGTGATATAGGATCACCCTGCCTTATCCCTCGACTTCGTTCGAAGAATTTTGTGATAGTTACATTAACTAGAATTGCTATAGAGTTGGTTGTAATACAATTCAATAAAAGCTTGGAGAATTTGGGAGAAAAATTAAAGTATCTAAGAGTGCGGTATACAAAGGACCATTCTAAACGATCAAACGCTTTTTCAAGATCATATGACCTTGCTTACCTTTTAATTTTTTTAGGTTGGAAACTAGTTCCTCGATAATGATTGCATTATCTGAGGCTCTTCTATGTTTCATGGAGCTAGTCTGGAAATGACTAATAATTTGCTCTATGAAGGGTTTGAGACGGATTGCAAGAATTTTGGTAATTATTTTGTAGATAGTATTACAAAGGCCAATAGATCTAAAGTTTTTTATGTTATTGGCATTGGGCATTTTTGGGATAAGGCAACGGTATGTTTTATTTATGTATTTAGGAATTTCTTGATTTTAAAAATATCATGATAAAGATTCTTGACAGATTGCCCTATGATGCTCCAATATTTTTGGAAGAAAAAAGGGTGGAGGCCATCTGGCCCCGGGGCTTTGAAATTCCTGAATGAAGAAAGAGAGTGAAAGAGAAGATATCAGTGCAATAGGTACAGAGGTACGAGAAACAGTCTTCGTTCGGTTCGGCAGAAGAAAGCCGAGAAAACAAATAGGCGGGGCTCGAAAACTGATGTATATTCGAATCATAGGAGCTAGCAATCGCCGATATGCTCATATTGGTGAGGTTATTGTTGCTATGATCAAAGAAGCCGTACCAAATATGCCCCTAGAAAGATCGGTTTAAATGAAAAAATTTTCCTCTTAATTTCACTATCAGATAGAGGATTGTCTCGATTAGTAAGGTCTAATTTATGATGACTAGGATGACTTATTACTATACTATTCCAATTTGTGGAAGAATGAGAGGTGGTAAAAATATCAGTAAAGTAGTTTAAAACGTGTGACATGATCAAGTGGTGTTCGTTAAGCCAATTTCCAGCATCATCTTTAAAGTAGGTAATTTTATTTCTTCTTTTTCTATTTGATGCTGATATGTGGAAAAATCTAGTGTTAGCATCTCCGTCATTAAGCCACAGTATCCTAGATCTCATTTTCCAGTAATCCTTCTCTATTTTAAGGATGTCATTGTAATCCTTCTTTAGATTACATTCTAATGTCTGAAGGAAGTCACTGTGAGTATAATTACTAGATTTTTGAATTCCTTGAATCCTTGCTAGAATTTTCCTTTTCTTCCCCATTATGTCACCAAAGGTCTTATCCTTCCAAGGCTGAATACTATCCACAATTTTTCCTGGCACTACAATAGTCTACTCCATACCAATTATTTCTAACAAGTGTTGGAAACTCAGGATGTTTACACCAAAAAGTTTCTAATAGGAAAGGTTGTTTATGGCCTTGTCTATTTCTAGGAATTAGTTCTACTAAGATTGGATTGTGGTCAGAATATGTCTTTGGTAGATGAATTACTGAACAACTTGGAAATGACTCTATCCACTCTTCATTTCCTAAAATTTTATCTAGTCTTTCCATAATAAGGCCTTTTTTTCTTTGTCTATGATTTGACCACGTGTATTTGCAACCTTTATAGCCAATATCCATTAGGTTACAATTATTAATTTTTGACCATAGGAAGTTAGCTCTATTATTATTTATAGGACTCCCTCCAAATTTTTCATTTGATCCCATAATGTCATTAAAATCTTCTCCTACCATCCACATGCCTTTATATTGCTCATAAATGTTTTCTAGGTTTTCCCACATAATATTCCTATTATAATTATCAGTACTAGCATATATACGAGAAAATAATCAAGATTTACAAATAGGGAGTATCTCTATTGTTGCATGTATTTTTTGGTTCCTACGGATGAAATTATGAACAGTAACCACTTCATGGTTCCACATTACCACCATGCCACCTGATTGCCCTTCTGCTGGCACTTCTATCATCTGCGAGAAGCCAAAATATTGAAGCATTTGAGCATGGTTTATCATCCTAGTCTCCAATAATGTCACTATCCAAGGCCTATGAGTGTCTACCATCTCCCAAAAATTTCTCCTAAAGTTGTCATTATTTCCTCCCTTTATATTAGTATATGGCTAAAATCGGAGAGTCTGATTTTACGATCATTACGATATTCCATAGCCCGTCTCCAGAAAGCTCGAGGCGCAGCTCGAGGTTCAACCCCGAGGGTGCCCAATGTTTGACCTCGGGGCAGTACAAATCGGTGGCTATAATGGACAAATGGGAAATTTCCATGGCACATGATTAAGGCTGACCAAGTCTATTGGGCTAGTACAAACCCCTACCGTAGCATTAAATGGCTGTACCAGCCGCATATCTTTGTAATAAATGCATATGTACTATGTGGGGATTCTCCCTCATATATAAAGGGGACCCTTGTCATTTTGTAAGATACATAATATTGAATACAAGAAGAAGAACATTCTTTGCTCTCTAACTTAAACATATTCCTCCTTGGTTTTATTGCTTACATTTATTACATTGCTTACATTTATTGCATTTTATTGATTGTTCTTCATTTATTACTCATTACTGATCATAAAGAGTCATCATCAAAGATCTTAGAACTGTTAGTCCTGCATCGGCTATCCACTGCCTAACTCTTTACTCGACCTCAAGGCCCAGTATAGGCTAGCTCGAGACCCCGTCCTCGGCTACTCGGTTTGCATAGCGTTCTATCATCAAGCTTTTATCTTATTTTCTAGCCTCATACTTACCATTTATTGCCTAAAAACTAGCATAAAAATAAATCACATATTTTTAGAACCACAAAATCAAATCTAATTGTAATTACCATTTTCAAGGTAAACAGTTTGGCACCCACCGTGGGGCTAAAAATAATAGTGATTGTTTTCATGCTGGTTTACTGAATAACGCAAGCTATCTTTTACACTTTTTCTTGTCCAAGAATATTTGATTTCAGGTCAAAAATGTTTAACTCAGTGAATGCACATGAGAAGGACCATGGAGAGAATGGTGTAGCTGTTCCAGGCATCGGTGTACCACCGCGAGACCCTGAGGACGCACCAGAACTAATTCCCGGGTACGTGGTCTCGCGTAACGCCCAACACGTCGATATAAGATCCCACACTAACAAGAGTATACGCCAATAAAACCAACAAGAAGCTCAGAAAACCCCAGCTCAGGAGGAACGAGAGGTTAGCCTTCACGTCATTTTTTAGATGTTGCAGGCACAACAGCAGGCGATTGCTCAATTGCAAAGCCACCAAAAAATTCCGAGCACAGCAGCACTGGAAACGGCTCCTCAAGCCAAACAAGTACCAGAAAGATCAAGCAACAACGGGTCACCAGCCGACCCCGCTATCATAAAGATGCTCGAGGATCTCTCAAAAAGGATTGAGTCGGGCGAAAAGAAGATAGAAGCCAATGACAAAAAGGTGGAGACCTACAATTCAAGGGTCGATCGAATTTCGGGCGCACCCCCAATCCTGAAGGGTGTAGAGTCAAAGAAATTCGTACAAAAGCCATTCCCACACAATGCTGCTCCAAAGCCCATCCCGAAGAAATTCAGAATGCCCGATCTTCCGAAGTACAATGGAACCTCGGACCCCAACGAGCACGTCACTCCTTACACTTGTGCGGTGAAGGGAAATGACCTGAAGGACGACGAGATTGAATCTGTCCTGCTAAAAAGTTCGGAGAAACACTTTCAAAAGGGGCCATATTGTAGTATCACAACCTAGCCCCGAATTCGATAGACTCGTTTGCCATGCTGGCGGATTCTTTTATAAAGGCACATGCCGGTGCCATCAAGGTCGCTACAAGGAAATCCGACGTCTTCAAAATCAAACAGAGGGAAAACGAGATGCTGCGGGAGTTTGTATCTCGCTTTCAAATGGAGCGAATGGAATTACCACTAGTCTCCAATGATTGGGCAGTACAGGCCTTCACTCAAGGTTTGAATGAACGAAGCTCGATAGCTTCAAAGCAGCTTAAGTAGAACTTGGTTGAATATCCCGTCGTGAATTGGTCGGATGTCCACAACCGGTATCAATCAAAGATTAGGGTCGAGGACGAACAACTAGGAGCCCCCTCGGGATCAGTATATCTTACCAGGCTCTTGGCAAAAGAACCAAGGCCAAACAAGGAAAGGTACCAACCGTACACTGAAGATCGAAGAAATGCCCCAAGGCGTAACATACCCCAAAATGACCGAACGACAGATCAAGGTCAGAATCCCCGGGGACTCGTGAGTAGAGCCGGATTCGACAAGCACACAGGAACGATGGAGGCACCCCGCTTGTCTGAATATAACTTCAACATTGACGTTTCGGACATCGTATCTGCCATCGGTAAAACTAGAGACACCGTGTGGCCAAAACCTGTACTATCAGATCCGTCGCAAAGGAATCCTAACTTGGTGTGCGAATTTCATGGCACACACGGTCATAGGACCGAAGATTGCAGACAACTCCGAGAACAAGTAGCCCGACTAATCAACAAAGAGCACCTCCGAGAGTTCCTCAGCGACCGAGCCAAAAATCAATTTCGGGAAAGAGAGGCGAACAGGAAAAACAAAACAGATGAGCCACAACATGTCACCCACATGATCGTTGGAGGGATCGACATCCCGCAGGAACCTATTGTCAAAAGAAAAAAAATATCCATCACCAGGGAGAAGCGAACTCGAGGTTACGTGCCCAAGGACGCTCTCACATTCAGCGACGAGGACATCGAGGCCCTGTCTCAGCCTCATAACGACGCATTGGTAATTTCTTTTCTTGTAAATACATTTCAAATTAAGTGTGTGCTTGTGGATCCAGGTAGTTCGGCCAACATTATCAGGTCGAGGGTGGTGGAGCAGCTCGGACTGCTCAACCAGATCGTGCCCGCTTCTCGAGTCCTCAACGGATTCAACATGACGAGCAAGACAACGAAAGGGAAAATCACCCTCCCGATCAACGTGGCCGGCACAACCAAAATGTCAAGTTTCATGTCATCAAAGGATACATGAGGTATAATGCCTTGCTCGGAAGGCCATGTATACACTGCATGAGGGCAGTACCATCAACCCTTCATCAAATGATGAAGTTCCCAATGAATTACGGAATAAAAACTGTATACGGGGTGCGGCATGCAACAAGAGAGATGTTTGTGGTGCACGATGTGGCACCGGCATCGACGCCTTCAACATCGGAGGATAAGAAAACAGTGAAGTAGCAATCACAAGCTACATTCTCGGATGCGCCCGAATAAATGAGTAAAGGACCGTACCGCGTCCCCGGAGTAAGTAGTTGAAATATAACGAGGCTTGAAGCGCCATCACCACTAAGGTATAACCGTCTCCCTTTGTATTTTACATCTTACACTAACCTATGTGCAGGAGTCCGGTTAGAACAATCGAAGCACGTTCCAGCTTGAAGACCTTATGTTTTAAAGCATGCGTTGCACGCTTTTCCTTCAATCAGATTTTATCCCAAGAGGGGTTTTACCGGCATGGTTTTTAACGAGGCAACGTCTTTATGCTACCTAAGAAGAACTTAGCAAGTATTCAAGGCTTCTCTTCAATCAACCTCGAATACTGGAGGGCATCCCCTTAGGAGATCACCTCACCGGAGAAGTCAAGATAAGCCAAAGAGGGTCTTGATAGGAAAATGATATATCGGGCCAAACGGTCAAACGAACCGTGTCCGCATAGAATAATCGAACCCTTGACAACGAAAACATGTATACTTGTACCAAGTAATCAAAGTAATATCTTCTACCATCAAAACGCCTTGCGCTTCAAAGAAGTTTGCTATTTTTACAAGAAACGGCCCTAGAGCCAGAAAGTTCCCGAACACTCGGGGACTGGCATCAAGAACTCGAAGCCGTAAGACCTACATGCCGAAAACTTCAAGCTCATAAGCCCTCAATAAGGCAACATCAAAATATACAAAGAACATCTCCAGAGCCAAAAACTCTCAACGTCTCGGGGACTGTCGTCGATGGTCACCCCATCGAGGTATCAAGAACCCGAGACCATAAGACCCCATGCGGGCGACCTCGAGCCTGAAAGCCCTCCACTTGGCAATGTTAGAAAAAGTGAGACCTCCACGAGGCGTTATCAACGGTGTAAGACCTCCATAAGGCAATACCAAATCTGTAAGGTCTCAAGCCGGGCATGAATTATACTTGTACCAAGTAACCTATCTATAAGACCTCAAGCAAGGTATGAATCATACTTGTACCGAGTAACCTATATGTAAGACCGCAAGTAAGGCATGTTCAAATTTATAAGACCTTACAAAAGTCATAATCCCGATCTTAAGGTTAAGGCTATATATTCGAACTTGTAAGACCCCTAAAAAGGCATACCCTCGATATAAACGCCAAAACTACTTCACTCGGGGACTAAAAGGCTACGGCCAACCATAATGACCACGGTCATAAGGCTCCGGCCAATCTAACGCGACTCGGGGATGGCCGACCGTCGCCATAAAATCACAGGCCTTCAAATTACTTCGAAAATACTTCAAAAAGAACCGGTTAACCAGGCTACCCTCGGCATAAGCAAAAGAGCTTCGATCATGTCAGCTCCAAACAACAGGCTTCGAAATAATTCAGCCATCGAGCGAAACCTCCCGAGGTGCTCATTTATCATTACATAACGGCTCACAATCGAGGTTCTTATCAAACAGTCAAAGAGTCGGGCGAACACAAAAAATTCAAGAAAGTCTTTAACGAGGGAAAAATAAAGCCTATACTGGAGGTCGTACAGACCCAATGCGTAAGAGCCCAAGCGCCAGCGCATATTAGAGGTCGTACTGACCCAAGGCGTAAGAGGTCGAGCGCCAGCCCATATTAGAGGTCGTGCCGACCCAACGCGTAAAAGCCTAAGGGCCAGCCTAAAATTCAAAAACCTAAGGGTCGATGAGCTCGAGTCAAAACCCGACTCGAAAACTGAGCCCAAAACGGTTAACTAAAAAGCGCGTAAGGGCAAATGCGTAAGAGCCTACGGGCCAGCCCGGCGAGCCCCAGGGCCGATTTGTAAACCTAAGGATTTTTTCCTCAAAATCCAATTCATCTGGCTAATCATTGACAAGCGTCAAAATTTAAAACAAAAGAAAGGCATACACAAGCAACGGGAAATTCATGACAGGGGAAAACCGAAAGGCTTATCTTTATACGTATATGTTAAATAACATGAGGCTTCATTTACAAAGTTCTCTAAGAACATTGTAAGCAGAATCAAAAAGAAAAAGCCTAGTCTACTTTCCCCTCGGGGACTGCGGCTCCATCGGCCTCTTCCTCATTATCTTCGGCATCGGATACGAGGAACTTGGCATCGTATTCATCCGCCTTGGCCTGCGCTATCTCTTCCGAGAGATTGAAGTCCCTAGCATGGATCTCCTCGAGGGTTTCCCTCCGTGATCTGCATCGGGCATATTCATTACTTCTGCTCTCTCGATCGGAAGCCCCTCTCAACTCAGCTCGAGCATCAGCAACATCTTTTAAATAAACGACCACTTTCTTATTAGCCTTAGCTCGAATCTCTTCAGCTTCAGCCCGGGCATCCACGACCTCGGGCTTCATATCCAAAAGGTCACACTCGAGCTTTGCAATCCTGCTCGTCTGGACCAAGCTATTTTCACGAGCATTTTGAAGTTCCGCCTCGAGGGCAGAAGCCTTGGTCAAAGCATTCTTCTTGGCCGCAACTTGGGCATCTATCTGGGCCCTTAGCTCATTACACTCATACTCGGCCTGACCAACTTCACCCCAAAGGCGTTCCAGGTCCTCCGTCTTTCTCTGCAACTGAAGCATCAAAATATTAGTCTCCTAGCATAGAAGAAGAAACATGTATCCCCTCGAAACAAAGGTTACCTGTCTCTCAAGGTAGCCTTCGTAGTCCAGACTTCGACTCGCCTCGTACCGAAGGTATACCAACTCCTTTGCCCTTTTATCACAAAAAAGCCTAAGGGATTTCTCCCCGTCCAAGGCTTTCCACAACCGAGCTTCACGGCGAAGCAGCTCAGACTTGAGCTTGTCAAAGGCCTATGGAAAAGAAGCTCAGTGAGAAATTGAAAATGCAAAGCTGAAAAACCAACAAAGTCAACCAGAGCTCACCTCAGAACAGAGCCGCTGAGCCTCCTCAATGGTTGAGCGCGCATCCGCTGGCCTGATCTCATCGGCCCCAGTCAAACCGCTCTCGAGGATATGACCGCTCGAGACCCCACTTGACTTAGACAGTCCCTGGACTTGAAGATCCCTCAAAGTACCTTCGACGGGAAAAGACGACGATGGCAGAACATCTGCATCCCTCGAAGTACCTTCGACGGGAGAAGACGATGGCGGCAGAACATCTGCATCCCTCGAAGTACCTTCGACGGGAGAAGACGATGGCGGCAGAACATCTGCACCCCTCGAAGTACTTTCGACGGAAGAAGAAGACGTGGGCAAAGGAGGAGCTACTTCGCCGAGGTAAGAAATCTCGGGTATTGCAGGCTCAGCTACCCCGGGATGCCTCTCGGCTCGAGCCATCAATGTGTGGCCTCCCCCTTGTATTGCGCCAATGTCTATACGACGGCCGGTAGGTACATGATCTACCTCAGCAGTTGCGTTTCCTTTTCGCCTCCGGGCAGATCCTGCCTCACTGCAAATCTCATCGCCTATCGAGGATTCCTTGCGCTTGTTATCGCTCTTCGGCCAGGAGGCCGATGATCCTCCCTCACCTCCGAGAGAGTATGGTCTCACCTCGGAAAATTCTCCGACGCCTGCGGTAAAGAAGTTAGGAACACAGGGGAAAAATATTCCTTAGAAAGAATAATCACACGGTACTCACCATGATATTTTGCCTCCCATCTACCCTTGGACAGATTTCGCCACTTACGCTCATCGTAAGTCGAGCAAGTTTCCAGTTTCTGAGACCAATCCGCCAGGTCGAGAACCTCGTATAGCAGCCACGGGATTGCTGAAGAAAAGAGAAGGAAAACGTCTTTACGGAGCCCGCCTCCACCATGGACACAAATAATAAGAACACAAGTGTACCACTTACGTGTGAAATTCCATATCTCGGGAAATGGTAGGAACTTTGCGGGGATAATATCGACAGTCCGTACCCGGACGAATCGACTCATCCACCCTCGGTCCCCATCTTCTTCATTACTGGCAACAAAGGGCCGAGCGGATCGACATCGTAAAGTTATCAAGCCTCGGTAATGAAAGGGCTGGTACAATCTGATGAGATGGCTAAGGGTGAACTCAAGCCCGGCTTCCTCCGCAAAGAACCTCATCATCAATACTATCCTCCAGAACGACGGGTGAACCTGTGCCAGGGTGGCCCGATATCTTCGACAGAAGTCAAGCACGACTCTATCGAGAGGGCCCAACGTAAAAGGGTACGTGTATACGTTCAAAAACCCCTCTGCATGAGCCATGATGTTCTCTTCCGGGGAAGGTACCTGTGGTACCACCTTTTCTCCCCATCCGCAGTCTCTCCTTACTGCCTCGAGGTGTACCTTTCCTATTGATGAAATGGACCTCGATGCATGCTCCCAATGGCCCTGAACATTGGGAGGTCTCTCCTACGATAAGTCCCTCCTCAAAACGAAACATCTCGAGGGTGGCTCATCAGACGCCGGCGGTGTACCACCGATCGAGCGGGAAGCAGAGGCGGAACTCTCCTCTTCTTGGTGAACGGGATTGGGCGTAGCAGCCATAACTATGGTGAAACAAGAAAAGGGAAATGAGAACTTAGGCGAAAGCTTCGAATTAAAATGGTAAAAGAGCTGATGCAAGGAAGGAGAGCTCTATGAAAAAGATAGCTGCTCAAAGTAGCGGAATCCTCAAATAAGAGGAAAGCAAACTCATATATAGAGCAAGCGGCGACTGTCCCACCTACTCTAAAGGCCAATTAATTCTGAATAGGCCATTATCCCTTTCGGAGAAGTGTACCGGCGGGACCACCTCGGTCACTTCATGGCCATGTTGTACGAACGACGCTGTCGTACAACGCTTGAGGGGTCACATATTCCCATATCAACCTAGCCTCGAGATGGTGCCCGATCTCGAGGATCTCTGTTGCTATAACGATGGGCTCTAAGGAGTTATCCACATAAACATAGCCTCGAGATAGTGCCCGATCTCGAGGATCTCTGCTATTAGAAGTGCGGGTCATTCACCCGGTTCTTAAGCCCAAGGGCTACCCGATTTCGAGCCAGTTCTCACTCGGGGACTATTCATAAAGCATCAGAGCTATCTTTATTTCGGGTCCGAACAAACGCTCGCTCGATTACTAAGCCCAAGGGCTACCCGATTTCGAGCCAGTTCTCACTCGGGGACTATTCATAAAGCCTCGGGGCTATCTTTATTTTGAGTCCAAGCAAACGCTCGCTCAATTACTAAGCCTAAGGGCCACCCGAGTTCGAGTGTATCCTCGCTTAGGGACTATTTGCAAAAGCCTAAGGGCTATCTTTATTTTCAGATGATCAAGCGAACTTTCACTTGAGGACTATCAACGGTGCCTAAAAGGGGCTAAGCTTTATTTTGAAGAAATTCGAGGCCCCGCTCTCATTCAATTCGAACTCGGAAGTCTCGACGACCTAAGTTTGTATCAGATCAACCCAGACTTAGTCCGAGGAATGGCAAAGTGTTTCAGGGAATATCATATTAACCAATCGAGAACCAAAGGAATTCCTATGTTCGAGTCCAGTATTCGGACTGATCGATAAAGTCACACGGTTGGATTTTTCGCAAACACAGGCAAAAGGGAATCCAACACAAGACAAAAATAAATTGAAGAAAATGTTGTATTAATAAGGAACGATTACAAAAGCCCACGAGGGGTCCTTACATAGAAACAAAGAAGCAAAAAACAACAAAGAAAGAGTCGAACCAATAACGGTTCATGGGCTTCTCGATAGTCGTATTGGTAGCGACCCCTACGCAGTTTTGAGTCATGGCATTTAATGCTCTGATGGGCTGACGTCATGATGATAATATCGAAGAGGCAAGAATTCAAGACCGTTTCTTATCATTTTCATTCTAAGAAACGCGGGGACTATCTGTATACGGCTAAAATCGGAGAGTCCGATTTTACGATCATTACGACATTCCATAGCCCGTCTCCAGAAGGCTCGAGGCGCAGCTCGAGGTTCGACCCCGAGGGTTCCCAACGTTTGACCTCGGGGCAGTACAAATCGGTAGCTATGATGAACAAATGGCAAATTTCCAAGGCATGTGATTAAGGTTGACCAAGTCTATTGGGCTAGTACAAGCCCATACCGTGACGTCAAATGGCTGTACCAGCCGCATATCTTTGTAATAAATGCATCTGTACTATGTTGGGATTCCTCCTCATATATAAAGGGGACCCTTGTCATTTTGTAAGATACATGATATTGAATACAAGAAGAAGAACATTCTCTCCTCTCTAACTTCAACATATTCCCCCTTGATTTTATTGCTTACATTTATTACATTGCTTACATTTATTGCATTTTAGTGATTGTTCTTCATTCATTACTCATTAGTAATCATAAAGAGCCATCATCAAAGATATTAGAACTGTTAGTCCTTCATCGGCTATCCACTGCCTAACGCTTTAGCTCGACCTCGAGGCCCAGTATAGGCTAGCTCGAGACCCCGATTCTCGGCTACGCGATTTGCATAGCATTCTATTATCAAGCTCTTATCTTATTTTCTAGCCTCATACTTAGCATCTATTGCCTAACAACTAGCATAAAAATAAATCACGTATTTTTAGAACTACAAAATCAAATCTAATTGCAATTACCATTTTCAAGGTAAACAATATTCTAGATAATAAATTTAGTTGGACGATTCATGGATTGATTTAGGTTCTTGTTTATATTCGGGGTCTGATGATTTCCTTTATCCACTATCCTTGTCGGAAAAGTTGAGTTGTTTCCTGAGGGATGGCACTAGGATCATTGCATGACTTACTACAGTCTTTTCTTGCTTTTCCATGAAGAGAAAAACTTTTACTTTGTTTAGACTTGAGAATTCGGCCATCTTTTCCATAGCTAGGTTTAGGACATTCTCTAGTCCTCCTTCCACTGGGCCTTCTGGTTCGGCGGCTATGGGTGGGGGAGCTTGATTTTTGTTCATCAGATTCTGGGGATGAAGACATTATTTGTGGGAAGTTATTGTTTATAACTAGGGATGGTGGGATTCACTTGTTGTTGATCTAGACATGGTTCTAGTAGTTTCTCAAGGTCAGGTGCATTCTCGACAATGCTAGTTGGGCAAAAAAGAGAGAGTTTTGGAGCATTATTACTATTTCTTGGGCAGTCAGTATTTATCAGGGCAAGAGTTGTTGTAATTTACGTTATTAACCCTAGGAATTGGATTGTTGCTCAAAGAATATTTTACTAGCAACATTCATATTTTTTTCTTTTGCATAATTAGAAGTGGATACGTTATCCTGTAACGTGGCATTACAATCTTGTTCATTGGCCACGTTTATGATAACAAATTTGTAGAATTAATTCCTAGGGTGGTATCATCCAAAATCATTTGCTGGTTCAACACATTTTTGTTGTTAGAATCACCATTACCATTAGTAATTGCTAATGAGGGAGTATCACGAGTCTTATATTTTAAAAATTGAGTATTTGTTATAAATAGAATTTTATTTATGGTGAATGTCTATATTTAAGGAGATTATAGGGTTTATTACTTGGTGGCTAAGTCACCCTCTCCCTATAAATAGAGGGTTCTATTCCATTGTAATTCATCCCAAAAATCAATAATAATTCTCTCTCCCTACTTTTCTCTGCAATACTATTCTCCTTCTTTTATTGTTTTATAACACGTTATCAGCACGAGACTCTAACCAATTGAGTAGAAACTTTGGGATTGAGCATAATGATTGTCAATTGTTCCATGAACTTCCTTCATGATTAAATTCTGGATTTAAGGTAAGTATCTTACTTTATTTTTCTCTTTTAAATTCTTGAAATTCTATAATTTGATTTTATATACAAGCAAAGACAACAAAGTTTGATTATAACTCTAATGGAGTTTGTAAGAAATTATAACCACTGAAGTGGTAAAATTCTATGTCTTGCCACGATCAAATTCATGTATGATTATGGGCACAAAAAGTGAAAACCCGTCCCATTGAATTTGCTCCATTCTCATTCCCTTAAGAGAATGTGATAGCAGTATGTGATAAGTCTGAAAGAAGACAAAATTATCACTATGAATGTATCAATGGATGTGGACGTGGCAATAGACGAAGTTATAATCGTCATCATTGTGATAATGAGAATAATAAGGATTCTCAAAATAATCCTTCACTCTGTGAAAGTAATATTTGTCATTGATTTGACATGAGATTTTATAAAGCACATATAGATGATTATGGTCCATTCATGATGTGAATGTGACAACATCTGATTTATGAATACATATTCATTCTTCAAATAATATGAACGTGCTAGTGGTACTGAATATACCGCACTCACCTCTAAAAGGAGGTTTGAGATGATATAAGAAAATAATGTCATTATTATGGCATGAATGGTCATTGGTCACGTACCTATTGAACGCCAAAATATTTTGGCATTGTGATTATTAAAAGACAACGTTAATGCAAGAAACAGATCTTGCATATTATTTTGACCATAACCATAATGGTATAACTTTCTCTTTAAAAGAGATATTCACCATATGAATATTGATGAATATGTGGTAGTACCAAATTAATTTAGAGCTCTGGAAGAGCCAATTATTACTATTTTGGAGGAATACAATTGATTATCAATAAAATATTATGTTGTAATAAGTCTCAAAGAAACTTATTCAGTTTCCAAAGTATACGCGAAAGCGGTTGATTATATTGAGAGTATAAATAAAGGAAAGATTTAATATCTTCTATTACTACAACTTGTAGCGGGGTAATATGTATGTGAAAAGCTACCCGCTTTATTCTCAAGTTTGTACTACACAAATAAAAGAATACCACAACAAAGTGGATGTTTATTGATATAAAAACCCATATCATAATAAACTTGGAGTTTATTGATAACTGCACACGTCATTGGTTTAGCCATATCAATTTAAGTATGATGTGCAAAAATAATAGAGAATTCACATGGGTAAATATTAAAGAACTAGAAAGTTCTTTACGAATTCTCTTATGTTGCATGTTCTCATTAATTAATATACCAACTAAAATTGGGATTGAATCCCATGAATGCTGGAAATATCAAAGGTGAATATGGGCCCATTCACCTGCCATGTATACCACATAAGATGCATCTATGAGATAGTTACATGTGCGATTATTATTAATCCGCAACAAGGTGTTTGCGAGGTAACTTGCTCAATAGTTTGATTTCGAGCATAATTTCCAGATTTTTTATTCAAGATATCATCTTGATAAGTTGGTTTACATCACATTGGTTTAGCAAAAGAATTTATTAAGTGCCTCCACTTAATAGCTAAACTATTGCTTATGAGAACAAAGTTATCTATATTACTTTGATATACGTTATATACGAAAGTATATTATTTTCTCCCCTCACAAGTGGTTCAGGGTCAGGAACCAAATAATTCCATCTTATTATTATTGATGTGCGGTGTATATTTTGATTAACACCATAACGCACAAAGGTGAATTCTCAAAGTTGAGAAAACAAGTTAGTTTTTCTAACATGAGGGGGAGACATGATAAACAGTTGAGAAAAAGTTACGTGAAATGAATTATCATTTGTACATCTAGATCCTCGAATAAAATAATATGAACTTGAAGTTCATAAAAAGATAATTCATCTGCAATATATTAGAAAGCATACCAGACGCATTTGTTGACCCAAAGAAAGTAACTATATTCTCATTGCAAATGCTCCTATTAAGTCCTAGAAGGACAAAGTCTATGGTACGCTTGAAGCGTATAGACAAATCGGTTTCAAATAAACTTCTTAATATAGAAGATGAGCAAATGATCATAATAAGGAGGCAAGTGATCTAGAAGATCACATGACATAACACTTCATAAAATCTCATGAGAGATTCAGGTACCTGAAAATATGAATGAAGAGATCTCTATGTTATGTCTTTATGAAAAAATATTGAAACTGATATAAAATGTTTGTCGACGACATTGATTATAGCGCTAAATATATATGAGGATCTTAAGTCTGGCGAAACAATTCAAGTGGAATTTGGTTTCATATGAATGACAAGTAGTTTTGGACCTGTAGTTCAAACACTTAAAAGTATAAAGACAATGGTGTGTGCTATCACCTTTATGTATCTTATATGTCTGGCATGACATGAAAACTTGATACAAATCTAAAGTCTATTTATATGGCTTATATGACTTAACTTATATGACAATCCATGAAGGATTTAAGTTGCTTGAAGCATATACAATTCTTGATCTTGAAGTACCACTTCCTCAATGCAATTTGTGCACAAATGTATCTTGCTATAACTATAGGCATGATAATATGATAGCAAGAGTTTTCACCTCTATGTGAAGATATTGAACTGACGATTCCAACAAGATCATATGAAGACAATACATCTATTAGGAATAATGATTTCAAGGTGAAACAAATTCGTTCAAGAGATCTTTTGAAGATGGTGCACAAGATTGGAATGCAAATGCTTAAGGATGTGAATTGATACTCTCATCAGGGGGAGTTAATACGCGTTGTACTCTTTTTCCCTTACAAGGTTTTGTCCCACTGAGTTTTCCTTGCAAGGTTTTTAACGAGGCAACCAAAAGGCGTATTGTTAGATTTGTGTACTCTTTTTCCTTTTCTAGAATTTTTTTTTCCACTGGGTTTTATTTTAGTTAAGGTTTTAACGAGACACATTATCTGTTGAACAGACATTCAAGGGGGAGTGTTATAAATAGAATTTTATTTATGGTGAATGTCTATATTTAGGGAGATTCTAGGGTTTATTACTTGGTGGCTAAGTCACCCTCTCCCTATAAATAGAGGGTTCTATTCCATTGTAATTCATCCCAAAAATCAATAACCATTCTCTCTCCCTACTTTTCTCTGCAATACTATTCTCTTTCTTTTATTGTTTTATAACAATATTCAAATACTTACCTGTATTTGCTTCAATATTTTTAACATTGATACCTTGATTTGATGCTGCGGATGGACCTCCCTTTTGGACTTTTGGGACAACCTTTTTGTTCTTCTTCGAGAAAATCATGCCATTCCTCTGTTTTTCCATTTTTATCATGTGGATTGACAATTGGCTGACTTGAATCAATGTTAGAAAAAGTTGTTGTAATGTAAGAGCATTGTCCTGCTAAATGGATGGTCTCCCTCATAGAGAATACTTTGTGTATGAGACCCTATAATAACATACGGCTTAACAGGTTCATCAAGTGGTAATTCATTGCTAACCTTGCATATCTACCTCGTACGTAGTGTAGCAGATGTACAAGCATTTACTTTAAGTAGTCTTCCAATCGTGTTTCCTATTTTTTTAGGATTGCACCATCATAGAACTCAGTTGGCAGTTGGAAAAGACGAAACATAATTTTGCTTTGCTTCCGAAGCTACAAAATTAGGCTTCCAATGTTGAACTGAAAGGAAATGCCCAAAAATGAACCATGGACCATTATGTAAAGCTCTGACCGTGTTCTCTTCTTTTGTAAACTTTACAATGACGTAATCTGCCCCTAAATTAATTAGAGGAAAGTTTTCTATTGTTCTCCACAGTTCTTGTATTTTTCTCTTCAAGTAGTTGTGTAGAATACGCCTCCCTTGAAGTTTGATGATTACAGAAAATCTCAAAGGGTGGTCAATACGTTGCATATCCTCTTCCGATAACTGGACCTGATATGGTGTCTTAGATGCTCCATTTGCCGAGACAGAACCCGCTCTATTTTCTGTTGAACTTAGACAAATATGGATTACTAAAACCATTGATCGCTCCTCCATAAGAAACTCTCCAGTCTCCATCACATACTTTTACATAATATTCATGCTCTCCACGAGATAAAAGCAATTTTTGTCTCTAAATTATTCTTGACAAAATATCATTGAAGAACTTAATTTTTTGTGATAACAATAGCTTTCAATTATTTTCTATTTCCAAAATATAACTTTGATTCTTTTGTATCTTTTATGTAATACTACTTTCTCCGTCCCTACTTATTTAATGCATTTCGGATTTCGATAGTCAAACCTTTCAATTTTGATCGCGAATCCATACATGACTCTTTTATTTCTGTGAATTAAAATTTATATATTTAGAAATTATACTATAATTAATAATTAATAATTTAAAGTCTTAAAAGGCATATGACTTTTATAGAATATTCTTATAAGTTGTGTTATTATTAGGGGTGTGCATTCGAATCGGTTTATCGATAAATCGAATCTATTATTTGTTATCGGTTTATCGATATCGGTTTATCGCTTTATCGATTTCGATTTCGATTTCAAAATTTTCCTTATCGAGTTATCGATTTCGATTTCGATTTTATCCTCTTCGGTTATTGGTTTATCGATAAACCGATAAGATATACTAAAAAGACAAATATACCCTTATTCTATAATACCCTTTCCTTTACCCTAAGTCTCTAACCCTATTATTTCCTCTACCCTTATTCTTCAGCGCCGCTTTTACCCATTTTGCCTGCCCCTTTAGAGCTCATAGTTTTTCTTCACTTTCTGCTTACAAACCGAGCTCTGTTCTGTCGCCACTGTCAAACCGAGCTCTGTTCTGTCGAAAAGTTAGTCGCCGTTGATTATCGCCGTTTCCGGTACTCCTAATTCTTCAACTTTTTCTTTTCTCTTCTATTTGGTGGAATGCTTTATGTGTATATATTATGCAGTGTAGAGTACTCATTACCCTTTGAATTTTTTCCCCCCTTATTTTTGTATTTAAGAGGCAAAATTCCATTTTAATTCATGAGTTTATCTTTTCATTCGTTTAAATTAATCGCTGTGATAAGTATTTGAAGCTATGTGAATTTTATCTACTCCTAAGACTGAGGGTAATTGACCCCTCGAAGATATCGCAGTATTTTTCTTTTTTTTTGGTTGAATATTTCTATTTGGAGTGTCGAGGGTTTACCAAAGAAATGTGCTGATTTATTGTCCAATTTACGCATATTCTAATGCTCTTTTTCACATATTAATTTATTTATTTATAGAGGCAAACAAGATTTGTAAGCATGCACATTTGACCCTGTTTAGTGTAGTTTTTTTCTTTTTTGGTCTTAGAGAATTATCTCTTAGTTAATTTTCCAGTGTTGGATGGTATAATGTAGTGTTAGTAGAAGGCGATAAGTGAACTCTGTAGAGTGGACAATGGAGTCGAAAATGACTTAAAGATGATAGATATATTTTTCCCCCCTTATTTTTGTCTTTAAGAGGCAAAATTCCATTTTAGTTCATGAGTTTATCTTTTCAAGTGTCTGCTGCCTTGGTTGGAATTACTTAACTCCTTCTGTCTTTTTTTTAATTCATTCTCTTGAGAAGAATCTGGGACTACTTGCATGTTTGGTACTTGAAATGTTTAGGGCATTTCAGTTGGTATGTTGGACCTAAGCTGATTGTGTCTTTCATGTTTTTTTTGCGTGCGTGCGTGTGTGTTATATTTTAAGGTTTTTGTTGGCCCAAGTTCAGGTGAAGTTTTGAAGAATGACAAATGAACTTAGTCATGGACCAGGTCCATCATGTGAGACACAGTGTTTATCAACCTATACATGTGAGATACACGTGAAGGAGATAAGTCTCAAGGATAAAGCAGCAATATCTCCTGAACTGATCGAAAAGGTTGCATATTGGATGAGGAAAGAAAGTATCCTCATGGGAAGAGGACACAATCCGAATAAAGGATAGGGTTGGAGTTTGTATTGTTCAAGGACTCAACTTCGATGGAAGATCAGCAATTGAGTCTCAATCAAACTCTGATTACTAACTCATTAAATAACAGTAATTGTTCTCTTTTACAGGTATTGCACAAACGCAGAAGTGAAACTAAATTGAGAGCAAAAGAGCGAGGCAATTTTGCAAGCAATTTATGTGAGATTCAAGTGTGCATTCCTGAAGCTACTTGGACAAGATAGAAGAACCAATTCCATTGTGTTTATTCTTATTCTAGTTCAATTGTAGTAGGTGGTTTAAAGTTGTACCTTTCCAGCTTTTGTAGAAGCAATTGTAATAGGTACGTTGAGTATTCAAGTTATAGGCTAACTTGAAGGTGTCGCAACAGTTGAGGCTGTGTGCCACACTGGGATTAGAGTTTAATCCTTAGGTTCACCAGAGTTTACTAAATGTTGTTTTGGCTCAGTGATTTTAGTGAAAGTTTGGGAAAATCCTACTGAGTAGTAGGTCGTGGTTTTTTCACCTTTTGAGCCAGGTGTTTTCCACGTAAAAATCTCTTTGTTCTTTATTTTATGCACTCTTAATTCCGCAAACAGTAATAGTAAGTACACCTAGAAGAACCAGGTTCTTCTAAAGCGAAAATTGGGTACCACACAAATCACCCCCCCTCTTGTGTGGTATTGACGTTTAGAACATCAGTTTTGGAGGAGATAATAAATGCTACTAGTAACATATAAGCTTGTCTAAAAATGTGGCATTACTAACTAATCCACTATGTCTTAGATAAGGACCTTATTTAAATTGATTTCTTTCCAGCCATAATTTTTATGTCAAGAGCGAGGAGTGCTGACTTCATCTTGCTTTGCTTCGTTCAACTCATTTAAGACTGTATGTTACATTCTTCATTCACTTCTCATGGATAAAAATGATAAAATTGATCAAGTGGTTGATGAAAGTAGAGGTTCTGAGTCTACTGCTGCAACTACTCACTTGACAGTTACAAGACAAAGGAAAAAACGATCTCAGGCATGGGATTTTTTTGAAGAAAAAGTTGATGCTAAAGAAAATAATAAATATGTATGTAGATATTGTGGACAAGAATATTTTGAGACAAAAGACAAAAGTATGACACAAATGAATAGTCATATCAGTAAATGTCTAAGGAATCCTTATAAAGTTAAAAAAGGTCAAAAACTATTACAATATCAAACATTACCGGGGGGGGGGGGGGTAATAAAGGTGATCTTATTCCATAGAAATTTGATCAAGAAGAGTGTAGGGTCGCTTTGTGTCGTATGGTGATTGTTGATGAACTTCCATTTAGTTTTGTTGAGAAGGAAGGCTTTAGAAACTTTATGAAAGTGGCACAACCTTGTTTTCATATTCCTTCCCGTACTACTGTTACACGGGATTGTTTTGCTCTTTTTAATGTGGAAAAAGATAAATTAATGAAGTTTCTTAAAGGAACAAGTCAAAGAGTAAGTCTTACCACAGATACATGGACTTCTATTCAAAAAATTAACTTTATGTGCATCACAGCCCATTAGATTGATAGTGGATTATGCATAAAAGAATTATTAACTTTTCTCCAATTACTAGTCATATAGGTGAAGATATGGCAATGTGTATTATTGATTATTTGCGTGAGTGGGGTTTGGAAAAGATTTTCACTGTCACAGTTGACAATGCTAGTTCAAATGATGTGACCGTGGAGAAGTTGTCTGACAAATTAGATGATTAGGGAACCAATTCCATGAATGGTCAACACCTTCACGTGAGATGCATGGCTCATATTGTTAATCTTATTGTGAAGGATGGTTTAAAAGAGTCAGGTATTTCTATTGCTCGTGTTAGATGTGTAGTCAGATGTCTCCTGCTAGGTTGAGGAAGTTTCAGGAATGTTGTGAAAGTGAAAATATTGTCAAGAAGTCTTTATGCTTAGATGTTCCTACAAGGTGGAATTCCACCTACTTGATGTTGAGCAGGGCTATTGAATATGAGCGTGCCATTAAAGAATATTCTGATCGTGATACCAGCTTATCACGTTATCTTATGTTTGATGCTATTTCAGATAGAAAGCCTGTAGGTATGCTTACAAGAACTGATTGGGATGATGTAAAGAGAACTGCACAATTTTTTGAAATATTTTATAATCTCACTTTGAAGGTGTCCGGATCACTTTATGTAACATCAAATGCCCATTTTCTTGAAATTGGTCAAGTTGCTGTTTACTTAAATCGATTAATAACAACTGAAGATGAACTTTTGAGTGAGATGGAATCAAGTATGTGGAAAAAATTTGAGAAGTATTGGGGTGAACCAAAAAAAATATACAAAATGATTTTCATTGCTTGTGTTTTGGATCCTCGCTACAAGTTTACTATTGTTAGTTTTGTACTTAAGAAGATGTTTGGAGATGAAGGGACAATTATTGAAAAAGAGGTTCATACTTATATGAGTTCATTGTTTAATGAGTATGTCTCTAAGTCGGTTTCAAAAGATACTGGTGGTAAAGTTTCTACCTGTTTGCCAAGCTCTTCATTCAGCACAATGGAAACTTCAACTCCTGGTTTAGGTGAACTTTTAGATGAAATAAGGAAACATAAAGCTGCAAGTGGAGGTGTAGATTCTAAAATAGAATTGGAAAAGTATCTTGCAGAAGATCCTGAAAATGAAAGATCGGACTTTGATATCTTGGCTTGGTGGAAGGTGAACTCACCTAGATTTCCTATTCTTGCTAGGATGGCTCGAGATGTGCTTGCTATTCCTATTTTAATTGTGGCATCTGAAAGTGCATTTAGTACCGGAGGGCGCATTCTTGACCAATTTAGGAGTTCATTAACTCCTAAATTGGTTGAAACTCTAGTGTGCCTTCAAGATTGGCTTCGGAGTGAATTGCTTCATGTAAATGTTGAGGAAGATTTAGATTTTCTCGAGACACTCGAAGAAGGTATGTATATTTTAATTAATTTTATTGTATTGCTTAAGATAGTTAAATAATATATTAATTGCTTGACTTGTTAATATATATTCTTATTAATTTTACTAATCTTGGCAAAAAAGCTTTCACTGACGATGTTTGCTAGAGTTTGTTAGCTGCTATGTAAATTCTCCATTTTAAATAATATCCTTGTATTGGTAAAAATTGAGTTCATATATATTGAATTCAATGAAAGATGACGTGCCATGACACGTAGACTGGTCAAAGGATGACGATCAACAAAGAATAGTTAAAGAGGCACGAGATACAACAGACACGAGCAGAGATTCAAGAGACTCAGTGCCCTCACCACTTTATGTTCAAAAGTCAAGATAAGAGAATGGACCTGACAGCAAAAGTGGGAATGCATACAGTATTTAATAGGCATTAAATACTGAGAACGTTAGAGAATCTGTATTGAAGTACAATGATTATCATTTATAACGTAGCATTAAATACCTTTAATTGTCTATAATGGCCTTATTATGACAAAGGCAAAACGTATCACCTAGAAATATCTATAAAAAGGGCAACCTGATCATTTGTAAAGATAGGAAATACTACTGGAATATACTGATTTACTTCGCTTTCTATTCAACTTTTATTTACATCCATTATTCATATTTCTATTTGATTATCAGTAACCCGAGTTCTTCTAAAAATAAGCTTTAGCCGAAATCCCACTTTTTGGTTAAACAAATTGGTTCCGTTACCGGAAATCTGATAATCGTTTTGCTTTCTTAAGTCAATTCTCTCATCAAACAACCTACTATGTCGGATATCAACGACAATAGTCAACAAGGTCTTCAACAACAAGAAAATAATGCAGATGACAGGACTCCACTTCCTTCACCACATGATTCATAATGTCAATCACAAGAAGGAACTCCAGATGGCTCTGAGACAAACGATGGAGTTGCAAATCAAAACGGAGTCGAAGCGATTCAAAATGCTGGAGTTGTAAACGAACAAGCACTTGATGATGCCTTAAAAAATCTGATTGCTCAGTAAGTCAGTAATGCTCTCCGTGCTTTTACTAGCCAGTTGCCACCAACACCAACTCCGAATTAGAACACATTGGAAAACCCACGTTCTGGGCTATTGCATTCAGGCACTGGTGGAACTCCAAGCGAGTCTCGTGATGGCGAACTAGGTAACATAGTTAATTATGATTTACAAAATTTAGTTCTAACCCTGCAGAAGCAGCTCAAGGAACAAAGCGATTGCATAGAGCAAATACCCGGAGTACCACCTGTAATCAAAGGAATAGACATGGACAAATATTCACAACAACCTTGGAAGCCAAGTGCTGCTCCCCTCCCAATTCCAAAGAAATTCAAAATGCCCGATATTTCAAAATACGATGGAATAACTGATCCACGAGACCACGTGATTGCATTCACAACTGGCGTAAAAGACAATGACTTGACCAAACAAGAAATTGAATTTGTATTGGTCAAAAAATTCGGTGAAACACTCACCAAGGGAGCATTAACATGGTATTCTCTTTTACCCGAAAATTCTATAAATTCTTTTGATGAGCTTGCAGATTTATTTATCAAAGAACATTCGGGAGCTCAAAAAGTCGAAAAAAGGATGGAAGATATTTTCAAAATAAAGCAAGGAGATTCAGAATTGCTTAGAGAATTTGTAGATAGATTCCAGCGTGAAAGGATGACGTTACCAC